>NW_027492900.1:0-484647 GCF_021521415.1 Bidens hawaiensis
ATTGATTTACCTGATAATAAGAAGCAAAGGAGCAGGTTCGTGAGATCTGAGAATGCGACTGATGAGTGATGTGAGATTTCAGTGTCGGCAGTGGTGGTGGCGGCGGCCGTGGAGAGGGGCAATAATAGTATTCTCTACTCGATATCTATAGAGGATCGATATCTAATCATTCAAGCTTTGACTGATGGTTATTGTGATGGCGGTTCGTGAGATTTCGGTGCCGGCAGCGACCATGGAGAGGGGGATGGATCATGGAGTTGGGAGAATTTTGTGATTTAGGGTTTAGAAAGGAATAAAAGATGGCAGATCCGAATAACATTAAACAGGGTGGGTAATGACCCATGTAGGATTCATATTTAAAAAATGGGTTAAAAAGTATGAGAATGGATGAGAGTGTGACAAGTGGCATAAAGTAGTAGTCATTTATTAGAGTAGTAATATATATATATATATATATAGGATGAGTATCATTACAGAAATGCTAAATTCTTTAAGAACTTGAATGAACCCTTAAAAATTAACGTTTTTTATAAAAAAAAATCGTATGTTAATTTATTTGAGTGTAGCATTATCATTTTTTATATCTATATGTATGATTACAATTTTAAAAATTAGTTTTTTACATATCTATGTTTTATTTTACACCTATGTAAATTGTTAGTACATAAATTTTACATATATGTAAACTTGTGATTAATATATGTAATCAAGATTTTTTTATATAAAATATGATAGAACTAATCTTAAATAATGTTAATATGTAAAAAAAAAATTAAAAAAATGTTTGGTTGTTTAGAGTTCCTAAGAGTTCTTAACTTTTTTAAAGTTCTTAAATGATACTAACCATATATATATATATATATATATATATATATATATATATATATATATATATATATATAACACATATGGCTTTTACATAACTTCATAAATTTTAAGAGTTTCAAGAACTCTTAACAACTGATCATCTTAATTGTTTATTTTAAATATTTAATATTATTAGAGTATTGTTTTATTTGTTTATTTTAGGTATGTATATATTTTGTTTACTTGTTAGTCCGGATGTATCATGTGTATTGTAGAAATCGCTAGGCGCTAGTCGAGCGATGGGGTAAGGACTAGCGATTAATCGGGAGTAATAAGGATTAATCAAATTGGAATTTATATGTAATTTTTCAAATTTACATATATATACCAAAGTTTATATATAAAAGTTTCAATTTTGATCAAATAACGCTAAATCGACGACTAGTCGGTGGGGCACCGACTAGCGACTTACCAGTGATTAATCAGCACTTAGTTGAGATTTTTACAACATGACACCGCAAAAGAACACATCTAGCATAACACATAGATTTATATGGTTGAGTTTTTTATTAGGGTGTTCAATGTACTAATAGTTCATCTTTTCACACTTAGTACTTCAATTATTGTAAGAATTCAATGGATACCTTTTGTTCATAAATTGATTCAAGGGTTAAAGGAGTTTCATAGTCATTAAGAATGTGAAGCAGTGAAAAGACTAAGGAGAAGTACAAATAAGGAAGGTGAAAAAAGAAAATATAATGTGGTTCTTCTCATTTGTTGATGTAGGGTAATTGTCTTTGGTGTTGATTATACTACTGCCAAAATGCAATGAATATTTCTGACTTTGCATAGGACATTTTGTCCATCCCCACATCAGATTTGCATTCTTACCTCCACCCCCCACCCCACCCACCCCACCTCTTGTATGCTTAAATGTTGAGCCACTGAAGAGGTAGGTCCCAGCAGAGCCCAGTTGGACCCACAAGACTCACCTTGAAGAGGGACGTCTGCGCAAAGACCAACAGGTTCCGCAGGACCCACCATGCTCAGAGAGATGAAGACCTTACGCGCAGTACGCCAGCTGTTCCCGCAGGAAAAGCCTCCCAATGGTGAAGTACCCCGCCTGTTCCCGCAGCTGCGGATACAGGCCATTAGGGAAGGCTACCCGCACTAATAGCAAGGCTACACGCACAAGGCACTAACTCTCAATAATTCAGTAATGTCACCTGAAGGAATGAGCAAGGCGGGAATACTCCCGCCCAAATGAGCCAGTCCGTACGCTTCTGGAGGATCTTTTGTACTATACCTGCCAAGGTATGGACAAAATAGACAAGATCTGACCAAAGCAGCCCATGAACCAATCACAGGGTGACAGCTCACTGACAACAGTACGACGAGGAGCACGCTCTAGTACTTAATGTCACTATCAGCCGCTGCCTACTCACCAACCCTTGTCGTGGCACGTACATAGCCTGCAGTTGGTGGAAAAGGAATAGTGTAGGACCGATTCGGGACTCGGTTTCCCAACGATTCACGGGGCAACGTGTTAGAGTGCGGAATCCTCTAACACGGCGATTCGGTGGTGATCAACGGGCACGTAGGTACGATTCCTAAAGGGGTTTGACGCCTAGGATTGGAGGAAACGACCAAGAACACGAAGAACGATTGAGAGTGTTTCTGTAGGCTGCTGGTTCGTGAGTGTGTATTCTGTTCTATCCCATTGTGAAATTTCCCAAGTAACGTTTATATACCGAAGACCTCATTCGATTCGAATGAGATACTCATTCGATCGAATGAGATCTGGTTCGATCGAATCAGTCACTGATTCGATCGAATCAGCTTCGTTTGCCATTTTCAGTACGTTAACTTGGTTTCACGATCGTTGGTTTCATGTTGAACCAACCTGATAGAACTGGGGACATACATGTGACATTTCATGTCCTAACAAACTCCCCCTTGGAGCCAGTTCTATTTGCTTGTAACCAATCGAGTTCTCTTGCTCGAACCGTAACTCCCCCTTGGAGTTATCTCACTCTCTCTTTTCTCAAAACTAGTGGTGCATACGTTGCATCCACAAACTCCTTTCATCATGGAGTTCTCTCTTGATCAAATGGTACAGTCAGTCAGACTTACCATAGGTTCCGCATATCCTGAGACACTGTCAACTGGAATTTTGGATTAACATTTAAGCACAATTGTATTAGATTTGCAAAATTGACATTTAAAGCATAATCTATCACTATATTCCAAATCATATTTCATTCAATTCAAAACAATTACAATCAGAAGATTTAACTTTGAATTACAACAAGAAACAAGATAAACGATAGACATGACAATTAATCTTTAGTTTCTTGGGCATACTTCTTCTGTTGTTCTTTCCAATTTGATCCTGCATGTATGTCATAGGCAAAGCAAATCCTAATGACATTTCTGTACGTTAACGCTTGCTCTATGTCTTCGGGAGCATAAAGAATCTCTGTCTTGTACAACGTATAGACATCCTCCCTTGACAAATTTGTGAGCCACATTGGATTAAAAATACGAATTGTGCTCCAGTTTCCATAGTCATTGAGCACAATAACTGCCTCATGCAGTCTTCCATCATAGTACCAATGCCTGAATGATTTGTAGAAGTCCTGCTTCATCTTTCTAAGAGGAATCTTCTTCATTGTGAGTGGTGGCATGTACTTCAAAATAACTTTTGGCCTATTGGTGATCGGATCGATCTCCTTTTTGCTTAGATATCTCTTCGGCCTTTGTGGTGTGATCATCTTCCATTTTGTGTTGTACTCTTTTCGCAATACACTCTGATAATACGTGGCAAATGGAGATGAGTTGGTGTATAGCAGATCAAGATAATTCAGACGGTTCAGATCATGAGTAGGAAGGGTCTTCAAATCAGTAATACGTTGAAAGTATTCAACCCCCCTTTCTCTCTTGACAGCTACGCAGTTAAGATCCTTCAGACATGCCCAAGCGATAATTTCTCCTGAAGTTCTGCGACCCTTCATTTTATATGACGTTGTATGAGGAATGGTCGGCTTCGCTTGTTGTCTGGATCTTATCTTCTCAAGAATAGCATTGAATGCTTTCTTGCATTCCTCGGTTTTCTCTAAAAATTCGGCTTGATCCGCTTCAGAAGACTGTTCCATATTGTTTGACCTTTCTTCAGCCTTTTTCTGTATTTCTTCCTCTGTTACATTTTGGAAGAAACTTGCAGAGTTAGGAAGATCGTCATTTTGAGACGTATAGTATTCAGGATACTCTTCCTTTGACAAGTCTTCCATTTCAACGTCATCAAATTGAGAGGGATCGACGTGTGAGGGATCAGTGGCCGTAGATGATGATGAATCAGGTGTAGCAGCAGAAGAAGACGTTTGTTCTGTTGGAGGCAAAGCCAGATACTTGCCTGTTTCTACGTTGGATAACTCAAACATTTGTTCTAATTCTTCTTCTGTGAAATTATGAGAAATTTCACCTTCTTCCAAGTCTCCACTTGCGAAGTTTCGCTGCTCATATTGGATTGTCCAGTAGAAACGTGAAAAATTCTGCTGCTGTTTTTGATTGCAGCGGTTGGACATTAAACGGATCATCATCACCTGTTTGATTAAACAACCACAATGTAACAACAATTTTAAGTAAACATATGTAATATCATAAACATGAAATACAATATCATTACATATGAAACTGAGTTTATACAAAAATCATCATTTAACAAGATTTAACATTTAAATCCTCACTACATTCACTCAATTCACTCTTTAATACCTTCACCTCCATCATCTGAAGAGTCAAGTTCGTCTGTGTCCACATCAACATTTGTTGGACCTTCCAAACGTAGAACATCTCCTTTCAATTCTGTTACTTTCGCCTCAAGGCTTAGATTCGACTCTCGTAGTTCCTTGATAGAAGAGCCCTGTTCGGCGACAGTCGCATTCAGCTGAGTGTTTTCAATTCTGAGCATGTCGTTTTCGGCTTGAAGTTTGGCAATCTGCTCATCTTTCAGTCGATTTTGCTCTTCTTGCCGTCTATTCAGCTCTTCTTGCTCAGTCTTGAACATGAACATCTTCATCATTGCCTTGTGAAGATCAGCTAGTTCTGTTGCAACCTGAGGAGGTATAGACATTTCTGGTTGAGGTTGAGTAGTCGGTTGTGGTGCTGAATGTGTTGCTGGTTGCTGTGTTGGTGGCGGTGCTTGTTGAACGGGAGGAGCAGCAGACGAAGTCCCAACTGATTGTAACGTTGGAGGACGTGGGAGATCAGAAAATAAACTACGATACTTCCTTGTAACCTTCTTCTTTTGCCTCTTCGCAGGCCTTTCTTCGCCCGCAATTATATTGGCCAGTTGCTCCTCGGTCCTAACCTCACCAGCAAAGTGCACATCCGATGCACTTGCTTCATCACCAGCATCCAGATCCTCAGCGTTAAAGAATGAATCAGCCTCTTTTCGGCATCTGTTCTGGTGTCTGCCGGTACCGCTTCCTCCTCAGTGTCAGACTCGTCGTTGGTTTTCTGATAGGGTAAGTTCTCGACGTCTGAATCACTGGCGGCATTCCTCCACTTCCTCTTCGGAGGAGCCTTGTAAGACGGATTTGCCACGTGCCCAAAACACCTTTTGTGTGGTGGTCTTGTGGGGCGGTCCTTGTATGATTTTAAACGGTTGAGGGTTTCGTTCTTCATGTGGTCCAGTTTCACCACATCACCCTCATTTTCTTTCAGTAAACCCGGAGCTTGACTATCGACGATCATTTGCACAAATCGCGGGTACTGTAGAAACTTCTCACCCGCCCTTTGTTTTATTGTGAGATTCTCCACCATATGGCTGAAGGTCATCTGCGAGAAGTTGTAGGGGCGGTTCATCACTAATGCAGCCATTGTAAACTGCATGCTTTCCCTCAATTTGTCAAAACTTGTTATTTGAGGCCCTAAACAGTGCATCACCACGTGTGCCAGAAATTTGAACTCTGGACACAGATTGGCTTTATGGAGTAGACCGGCATTTAGGTCACCGTCGTACTTCATTCTGGCAAAACAGCCTCTGGTTCCAGCAGGATGTAACACAGTAGGATCTGAATCAGAATCAACAAACCCACAGACTTCCCTGAGGATTTGGGCAGATACAACAATTTCGTGCCCTCTAACAGTGGAGCGAATTACCGACGGCACAACTGTTTTGTCGTGCGAGGCATTCCTCCAGAATTCCTGTTGAACTGACATGATGGGTTCTACTACCCTAGAGATAGGTCCGTGAATCCTGGACCGTTTCAGAAATTTGATCATGGTTGCAAAGTCTTTCCCATGGCTTGCCTTTTCTTCAAGAAAGGCTACAATGTTGTGCTTGATTGATGTTTTGAAAGGCACAAAAACTTCTGCAACTTCAGCCATTTTATCTGCAAACATAAACGTGTTAGAACGAACAGATATCGAAAAGACTGAATGCGTTTAACATTTTCAAACTTTCTGGACTGGTTCAATCGAATGAGTAATGATTCGATCGAATGAGCTACTCATTCGATCGAGTGAGATCTAGTTCGATCACAGACAGTCGAATGAGATAGTTATCACCTTTGACCTCTGATTCGATCGAACTACTTGACCGAATAAGTCTCATTCGATCGAACAAGAGACTCGTTTGACCGAATAGACTGATTCGACTCCTTCAAATATCAGCCCAGAATGTGAAGAATCCCGATCGACATTTTCGATCGGTTAAAGATACACAACACACAGATAACATCGGTTGAGGTTTGTGAACATGTATCAACATTAAACTACAAGTCTTAAACAGTTAAAAACAGTTTAATGTGTGTTTCATTCTAATGTCCGTTTCCGAGAACAAAAACGACCAAAAACTTGATCAAAACACGGTTAAAATCCAAAAAATCTTACATTTTAGTGATGTACGTGAAAAATCGAATAAGATGAATGGATCAAAACGAGGGGTTCGCGAAAACAATTTTGAGAGAAATTTTCTGTAAAATTTTTCAAACTATTCTGACCGATCGAATGAGTCTGAGTATTTATACTGTTTCTGGACTCATTCGATCGAATGGACTTGTTCGATTGGACCAATCGATCGAATAAGTCTCTCGCAACAACTCTCATTCTCACGACAACTGACTCGATCGAATCGGCTCATTCGATCGACTTACTCGATCGAATAGCCACATATTCGATCGAATGAGGGAAAAACATTGAAAAAATAAACTTTTAAACTTTTTATTCCCCGCCATCGATCGTGAAGCCTTTGAACCTGCAAGAAAACATAAACTTTTGACACTTGGTTAGTTTTCTTAGACATTTTCCGATAATGAGAGCTTAGTTCCTACAGAACATATAGACCATAAAACATTAGTAAACACACGGAAAAATATCAGGCACAACCATCTTTGGGTTTTCTTGCTACTTCTTCTTTCTTTCATGCACAGCCGGTTGCGCAGATAAACATTTAGCAACCTGCATGAAATTTTCTTTCATTCCTACACACTGGATAAACATTTAGTAGGAATAGACAGGGATCAGACTACCTGTCACGATGATTTCTCATCGATTTTCAAACAAACAGAACTAAATAAAATGAAAAATAAATAGAAATAAAATCTTTTTGATTTTTTTTTTTTTAAATATTTACAGGGAGGGACAGGGATCAGACTACCTGTCACTGGATGATTTCTCATCAACATTAAAGCAGAATAAAAATAAAAATAATTCAGAATAAAAATCTTTTTGAATTTTTTATAATATTCAAACTGAAATAAGCAACTGTACAAAATTTAAAGTACAAAATTTTTGGTTGAGAAGGATCTATAATAAGAAATCATACAGACCTATTTGACTATCTACTGAGACTTTTCGAGATTTTTCACATGTTTTTGATTTTTCTTAATTAAAGAGTATACAATATTAAACTAGACATAATGAACATTCTTTTTGTGAGAAAGATCCGAACATGGGATCAGTACTGACATTGTAGCACTCAGTAAGTTCAATATAATTTCTTTTGGTCGATACATATTACCGATGCGATTATGGGTATATTTGTCCATTTAAACTTAAACAAACATCCTCTCGTCTGTCAATGACCATATGATAATTGCTTGTGATCACAGCTATGTATCCCACCATATTTTGATTGACTCATGTAGGACCTCACAACATATTGAACAGTCAAATCGGCGCATCTTATTTTTGACAAACGACCATAAGCTTATAGGATCCCCTTTGTTCGCTTTTCATCAAAATTTGTTGCTTTTTACATTCTTGCGAATTTAATTAGCAACTTGATGATTTTATCATGTTTTCACATACGTGTTCGGTATTCATCTACTTGTCCCAAAATCATTTATTTTATTATTTTTTTTTTCAGGAGATATCCAAGTTATCAGCGCTGTCCAGGTCGATACTTACGTATCACAGAGGGAGATAATAACTTTAGATATACCAGCATGGAAGAGCGCTGTCCAGGTCGATACTTACGTATCACAGAGGGAGATCATTCCAAAACCGGTGGAGCATAAGATATTTAATACAGATATCCAAGTTATCAGCGCTGTCCAGGTCGATACTTACGTATCACAGAGGGAGATAATAACTTTAGATATCACAGCATGGAAGAGCGCTGTCCAGGTCGATACTTACGTATCACAGAGGGAGATCATTCCAAAGCCGGTGAAGTATAAAATATTTAATACTCCTCCTTAATCAACGTTTAAAGCATATGATTTAGAAGAGACTTTCGATGAAAGCAGACCTGCAACACGAAGATCTAACATTCTTTAAGAATTTAGCTTTTGGGGGAACCAATTTGGGCCGATGGTAATTCGTGTACGCGTGATAAGACATATCCTCAATTGATATTGGTCTTTAGACAGTGACGTCTCGTCAATTTATCTTAGATGTACACCCATAGCTGACAATCTAAATGATTTAGATAGGTCAAATCCAGACTCAATTCAATAAGATAAGCCTACCAATATATCACATTAGTACTATGCATGACCAATTTTTCACTTTATATCTTTTTAACATCATGCTACTGTCAGTGTGCCATCACTTCCCAAAGGTTGGATACAATTTCTCATTTTCTGAATATATGAATGTTTTTGGATAAAAAAAAATTTAAATTATTTCGCCCCGATCAAGTCAAAGTCTTCAGGTAAACGGCTATCCTGACGATCCAATGGATCAGCTGGACCGACCACAAACGAGTATGTGTCCTTCTAACTAAGTATGAACGACTATTTTTCAGCGAAAGAATAAAAACCCATCATAAACCGCCCCGGTCACTTTCAGTCATCTAGTTAATGGTTATCCTCATAATCTATTGTAGAAGTAAGGACCAAACATATCCGAAGATATGTCCTTCAAACTGAAGCAACCGACATAATTCTAAGCGATAGTGACGGGTTTTTGTTTTTTTTTTTTTTTTTTTTTTTTTTTTTTTAATATAAGGAAAAATGAGAATAAGCTATACAGAAATAAAAATCTTTTTGATGTCTCAGTATGATAGCGTCTGTGTACTATCATCTTTCTTGTAACAAGATCAACTTCTTAAAATTTTAAAAATTTTGATGTTTTTGGGTTTTTGTATTTTATATTGTTTTTGGTTTTTCTTGAAACCTTTCTCCCCCTAAAAATTATTAAAACAAAATCTTTTTGGATTTTTCAAATTTTTAAGAAAAGAAAAAATGAAAAACAATTTAAATGATATCTTCAGGAACATCATCTGATTGACGTTTAACGCCGTTGATCTCTAGCAAATATAAAAACCGTGGTTTGTCAAATGATTTAGCGAAGAGATCAGCGCGTTGTTCCTGAGTGGGGATTTTTACCACATCGATTAACTTCTTTTCGTAACAGTCACGAAGGAAGTGATATTGAATTTCGATGTGCTTCGTTTTGCTAAATTGGACAGGATTTTTGGTAATTGAAATAGCAGCAGAATTATCAAGATATATGGGAGTAGTAGAACATTCAATACCGTAGTCACGCATCTGTTGCTGAATCCAAATAACTTGAGAACAGCAACTGGCAGCCGCAATATATTCCGCCTCAGCTGTTGAAGTGGAAACTGACGTCTGCTTTTTGCATTGCCACGTTACTAAACGACTTCCAAAGAACTGACATCCTGCTGTTGTTGATTTGTAATCGAGTTTACAACCACCATAGTCCGAATCACTATACGCATGTAGATCAAAGTTGTCATCATGAGGATACCAAAGACCCCAATCTGGAGTACCCTTCAGATAACGCAAAATTCTTTTGACTGCAATAAGATGGGAGACCTTCGGCTTTGACTGGTAACGTGCACAGAGACACGTAGCAAACATTATGTCCGGCCGAGAAGCAGTCAGGTACATTAGAGATCCGATGATCCCTCTATAGTGAGTTGGATTGATCAATTCACCCTTCTCGTCAGGATTAATCCCGTGATTAACCGCTAACGGAGTTCCCTGTGAAGAGGAACTCAACATCTCGAACCGTTTCAAGATGTCATTGACATATTTTGTCTGGTGAATGAAGACACCGGAGTCTGTTTGATCAACCTGAAGTCCTAAGAAGAACTTCATCTCACCCATGGAGCTCATTTCAAATTTTTCTTGCATCACTTGTTCAAACTCCTTGCATAGTGTTTTATTCGTGGACCCGAAGATGATGTCGTCCACGTACACTTGTACCATAATGAGATCTCCTTCTTTCTCCTTTGTAAATAACGTGCAGTCGATCGTTCCTCTTCTAAACCCATTGTTCAGAAGGTGTTTGGATAGTTCCTTGTACCAAGCTCTCGGGGCTTGGTGAAGACCGTACAAAGCTTTGTTGAGCAGGTAGGCTTTGTCCTTGTGATTTGGGTCTTCAAAACCTGGAGGTTGTGCCACATATACGGTCTCTTCGATGTGACCGTACAAAAAGGCACTCTTGACGTCCATCTGATATACTTTGAATCTCTTAAAAGACGCATACGCCAAGAACATCCTGATTGCCTCCAAACGCGCAACCGGAGCATACACCTCATTGTAGTCTAGGCCTTCGATTTGCCTAAACCCTTGGACCACCAGGCGGGCTTTGTTGCGAACAATCACTCCACGATCATCGCGTTTACATTTGAGTACCCACTTAGTGCCAATTTTCTTCTGTCCTTTGGGGAGATCCACCAGCTTCCACACACCAAGTCTCTTGAACTGCAATAATTCTTCTTGCATGGCTGAGACCCAGTTAGCGTCTTTCAACGCATCTGTGATGCTGCTTGGTTGTTCTTGTGCTAAGAAGCATTCATGGGCATTTAGCGCAACTGATCCTGACTCCATCATTTCAGTATAGAGGCCAAAATTCAGCTGTCGACGTGTTTTGACACCCTGTTGAATGTCCCCTATAATGTTGTCTTCTGGATGATCACGTTCAGTCCTAACCACCGGATTGTCAGGAACGACAACATTTTGTTCCAAGTTAGTTAAGTTCGGCTCAGGAACTGGAGCGATTGGTGCCTCTGAAGTAGACGTTAGAGGCTGTTCTGCATTTGGCGCTTCTTGATTTGACGATGAAGGTTGTGGAGTAACCTGCGTCGGCGCCGATTGTACATCATCTGCTGGTGATTCATCTTCAGAGTCAGATTCGGATGACTCTTGAACTTGCTCGCTAGACTCTGTGGAGGAAGACGATGATGGACCAGGATGAGGTGAAGATTGCTGTGATTCATCAGGAGGTGCATTTTGCGCCTCATACATCATTTGAATAGCAACCTCATACAGATTGAATGACTTGAACAATTTATCAAAATCAAACAACCAGTCTTCTCCTGACCCCTTGGCTGGTTCTGTATAGCGTTGAACGTCGACATGGTACCATTCTTCAACTAATTTTGTTGATCTGTTGAAGACCCTTTTGAGAGGTACACTGTAACCCAGAAAATAGCCGTTGATGATCTTCTCCTCGAACTTATTATCGACTTGCCTTTTAAGTAACGTGCAAAGAGCTCCAAATGGTTCCAGGTGCTCTAAATTAGGCCTCCGTCGTTGAAGAAGCTCGAAGCTTGTCTTGCCGTGGCGCTTGACAATGCCTACCCGATTCAATGTGAAACAGGCGTTGGCAATTGCCTCACTCCAAAACGTGACAGGCAACACTGAGTCTGCTAACATTGTTCTAGCTGTCTCGATTAACGTTCGATTTTTCCTTTCAGCAACCCCGTTCATTTGTGGAACGTACGGGGCACTGAACTCCTGAACAATACCTCTTTCTTTGCAGAAGTTTTCAACATTCGCATTCTTAAACTCTGTCCCGTTATCTGAACGCATTCTCCGAACCTTCAGATTGTACTGTGACTCAAGAGTTGTAACTAGCAAATTTATACACCCAAATGTCTCGGACCTTGCTTTCAAGAAAAACACCCAAGAGAATCTCGAATATTCATCAGTAACCACTAGACAGTATGAGTGCCCAGAGATACTTTTTACGCTTATTGGGCCAAAAAGATCCATATGAAGGAGTTCCAATGGTATATCAATCGAGTGGAAACTCTTAGACTTGTGGGACCTTTTTACTTGCTTTCCCGCTTTGCACTGCACACACGAGTCAGGGAGACGGAAACTTCTCAGATTAACTCCCTCAACTAGCCTGTTGTGCACAAGCTTGTTCATGTTCCTGACATTAATGTGTCCCATCCGTTTATGCCATATGACAGTATCACGTTCAGATGCCTTGGACACAAAACATGTTGCCGTTGGAGACGATGATCCTGCCTTAGCCATATCCAGAATGTAGAGGTCACTCTGGCGTGCGGCTGACATTAAAACCTTGTCTTCAGGAATGGTGAAATCCTTAGCCAAGATGTGGCAGTCTCGGTCATCAAACATAACTTTGAAACCCTTGTCGCAGATTTGACTTATCGACAACAGGTTGTTCTCCAACTCCTTGATGAAATTAACCTTATCAAACGAAATTCGCCCATTTGAAACAATTCCTTGGGCCGTGATATAACCACCTTGAGTTCCTGCAAAGGAAACTGCACCTCCTTTTATCTGTCTGACACTGGATAGGAGATTCATGTTTCCAATCATGTGCCTGGAAGCTCCTGAGTCGATCATCCACATGTTGAATCTTGGATCATAAAGAGCAACCTGCACACAAAAAGCAAAAGGTTTAAATATCATTGGAAACCCAAGCCTTTATGGTCTTGGGTTTTCCATTATCATCACGAATTAACAGTTCAATCCATTTACCCTCATTAACACTGTTTTCTGGTTTGACATTGTTATCAACAGTGTTGTTTTTCTTTTGTTTCCAACTGTCAGTCTTCTTCTCAACATGTTTGACATAGCTGGTTGAAGACTGACTTTCACTTGTTGAAGTGGAAACACTTGGGTTTGAGGGATTCGGTGATCTGTGTGGTGAGGTTGACTGAGGTTTCCTAGGAGAAACCGACCGCGGTGTGTGAGACCGAGTTTGACTTTGAATGTCAACGGTCGGTCGCCTCATAGGAGATGACTTGACATATCTAGGATCCGGAGTTGATATGTATTGCTTAGGATCCGTGTACTTGTAGCAAAATCTTGCTATATGGCCAACCTCTCCACATGAGAAACAGTAGTTTCTCCCCCTTTGACGTGGTGGAGAGTAACGACTTTGTTGTTGTTTGTTACCATAGTACCCCTTGGATTTGACATTTTGGGGTGAAGTTTGTCTGGGAGGGGGTTTTGGAAAATTATGTTTTTCATTAAAGTTACCCTCCTTGACAAACTGGGTACTATGTTCCACATGCACTTTCTCAGATTTATTATTAAACTTGTTCTTCTGAGAATTACTTGTTGTTGCCTTTGATTTAGATGTGGATGGGCCTGACTTAGTTGTGGAACCTAAGTCTGTGGCAACAACATTTGGTTTGGTCTCAGGAGCCGGGTCAATGACTTCTTTACCCTTGGACTTTGAAATTTGGTTTGTGTCCTCGGGTGTTTTATCATTTGAGTCATCTTCTGGCACAGCTCCTGGTGTGCTCACAAATTGGTTCAGCACTGGGGGTGGGACATTGTGATATCCCACACCTCTTTCCTTTTTGCACCGGAACTCGGGGATAATGTGTTCTAGCAAATAAGAGGAATTGGAGTAACTTTTTAACTTGAAAGTCAATGATTCAAGATCAGCTTTTGTGTTCTCCATTTCCTTTTTCAAGACATTATTTTTATTGATATGAAAGTTTATAGAGTCTTGTTGATTTAGAACACATATCTCCAATTCCTTGTTCTGACGCTTAAGGCTATCAACTTTTTCTTTAAAAGCAGACTCTTTCTGCTTCCAAGCCTTGTTTTGAGCAAGAGCGTCAGTCAGTTCAATTAAAGATCTTGAGGCTGCTTGTTTATAAGCCTCGAGATCTTCAATTCTCTCTTTCAGAGAATGAATTTCTTGTTCAGACATTTCACATTTTAAACATTTGGTATTTTCTGGTTTGGGAGTAGTAGGGTTAGAACTTACCTTGGCATCATTTGACGTCTCTGCCATGAACGCAAAGTAAAGATTCCCTGCTCTTTCCAGAAAAGATGCAGACGTTGCTTTTGACAGTACCTTGTTGACTTCTTCAACAGTAGCAGCTTCTGCAGGAATTGTTGAACTTGGAGATGATTGAGGAACATTTGACTCTTTTGCTTGATCCTCCTTAATCTCCACTGATGACACTTCAGCTTCATGCTCTCCTTCATTTATTTCAGTAGCTGTCTCCTCGACAATGTATTCTTCATCAGTTAAGGAATCATCAGACCCAGATTCTGAGTCTCCATCCACAATGGTGATGTCAGCCATGTTAATGCTGAAGTTCCAGGACTCGCCTTCATCACCTTGAACAGCAAGAGCAGTTTCATTGTTGATGTTTGCGTTGTTTGCTGCTGTTTGATTCTGAGGGACCAGTTGTCTCTCATAGTTGACATTTGCAGCGGCTGCAGCAGGAGTAGATGAAGTTGAAGTAGTTCGGAAGGGATATTGGTGACCTTCCCTCTTTGGTTTAGAGCACTCCTTGGCAAAATGACCAAGTTCGCCACAGTTGTAGCATTTAACTTTTGCTTTATCAAAACCAAACTTGGATTTATTGTTGATTGAAAAAGCTTGGCCTGTTTTCTTAGCCCACTTTCTAGCCCTACGGAACGCGCTGCCAAGTGCCCACATTATGTCGATGCGTTCCATATCGTCTTCATCTAGCTGTTCATAGTCATCGCTGTCCAGATGACTGTTGCCAAGTTTACCAGCCACCATTAAGCTGTATGATTCAATTATTGTGCCTAACGTTGCCATATGTTCTTTGGCAACTTCCACCGTTACCTTTCCCAAGCCTTCATTGTTTAACGTTGCCTTTTCAGTTGACTTGGGTCCGGAGTTAGAACTTGAATTTCCGGAATTTGATGTTGGTGGTGCAGAAGATCTCGTTTCGGTCCCCTTTAATTGATTTGACATTGAGGAGACAAACACAGTCTTCATTGGAGCATGGTCATTTGAATCTGACATTGGTGATTTTGACATGTACAGCGACTTGTCAGATGTTGCTCTGGGTTTCCTTGAGGATGCTCTTAATTCAGCGTCTTCCTGTCTGATTTCTTTTATAAAGTTAGAAAGAAGAATCGTCTCCAATTGATGACTTCTTCTCATCACAGTCAGGAAGGTGTTCCAGCTTGTTGGGAGTCCTTGAGCGAGACATCTAACCTTTTCAGTCCCTGTTGTTTTGACATTATAAGACTTTAGCTCTGACATAAGATGATAGAATCTTGACAGCAACGATTCAATGTCTTCGCCGGATTCTGGACTAAACAAATCAAATTCACGCTTTAGCTCCCGTGCGTGAATTTCTTTAAGTGACTCAGATCCTTCGCATCGTTCTACCAGTGCGTTCCAAAGAGTTGATGCTGTTGTGAACTGGTTAAACTGATGGAAGAGATCGCTGGAGAGAGCTTGAGACAGTAAGGAGAAGGCTTTCTTCTCAGCATCAAAGGCTATCTTTTGTTCTTCTGACAGCCTAAAGTAGCTCAGACTTTCACCATCATCGTTTGTAGGATGCACCCACGTTGTCTGAACCGCTTCCCATAATCCAGGATTCACACCTGTGATATGAATCTGGAATCTTGTCTTCCAGGTAGTAAACTCATTGAGTGCCATCAACTTTGGAGGCTTGTTGAAGCTTCCAGATTCTGAATCACTCTCAAGGATCGATTGGATCCTTTTGTTTGTACTTGAACTGGCAGACATGTTTGCTTCTTTGCTTTAATCTTTGATCTTTTAATCGAATGTGTTCTGATTCGATCGAATGTATTCTTTATTCGATCGAATGTGTGTTGATTCAATCGAATGACTGACTGATTCACTGTTCTGGTCTTCTGAAGCTTATCCGATCGAATACGATCTTGTTCGATCGAATGAGGTGACAGGTTCGATCGAATGGGTGTCTAGTTCGATCGAAAGGGTTCTGGCAGTCGAATAAGAAAGAGATCGAATGGGTGGATCGAATCTGAGACTTGTTCAATCGACTAGAAGCAGGTTCGATCGAAAGGATGAACTTATTCGATCGAATGGACTTGGCGCAAATCACGGCGGGAAAAACTGATTCGGTCAAAATTCAAACTGGTTCGATCGAATAAAAGGCTTATTCGATCGAATGAGTTCCAAAAATACGACTTGTTCGATCGGGATTTATGGAATTTCCAAACTTAGAAGATTTGACCAGATTTTCGGTTTTAAACTCACTAACACGAATCCTAATTGATCTAGAAGCAAAATAGGACTCTTTTAATTGTTTTAACACTTAAACAAATAAGCAAACACACAAATATGGATCAAACGTTTAAAAAACGAAGAACACGATGAATGTTCTTGATAAAACCCGAAATTTTAACACCAAATCTTGAGATCAAAAACCAAAATATATGACTTTTTCTGAGTTTTTGATAAGAACACAAAGAACACCAAGAACAAAAACACTTGTTTTCGAAAATTTTTCAAGCAAAATATATGATTTTCACGAGAAAAACACGAATATCACCACGAATCTTTCGTGAATCAAGAACCTAAAGCTCTGATGCCACTTTGTAGGACCGATTCGGGACTCGGTTTCCCAACGATTCATGGGGCAACGTGTTAGAGTGCGGAATCCTCTAACACGGCGATTCGGTGGTGATCAACGGGCACGTAGGTACGATTCCTAAAGGGGTTTGACGCCTAGGATTGGAGGAAACGACCAAGAACACGAAGAACGATTGAGAGTGTTTCTGTAGGCTGCTGGTTCGTGAGTGTGTATTCTGTTCTATCCCATTGTGAAATTTCCCAAGTAACGTGTATATACCGAAGACTCATTCGATCGAATGAGATCTGGTTCGATCGAATCAGTCACTGATTCGATCGAATCAGCTTCGTTTGCCATTTTCAGTACGTTAACTTGGTTTCACGATCGTTGGTTTCATGTTGAACCAACCTGATAGAACTGGGGACATACATGTGACATTTCATGTCCTAACAAATAGTACACAGCCGGCCATGTCACTGTCAGCCGCTGCCTACCCACCAACCACCAGCATGGCACGTGCATAGCCCACAGTTGGTAGAAAAGGAATATTATACAGCTGGCTGTACCTACTTGGAAACCTACCTTCGGCTATAAATACTCCAACACCTTGGAACGGTATCATATCTTATCTTATACCATCACATATCTTATCTGCTCTAGCTATTTCTCTTAATATACACTTATATTCAGAGCAATCTAGTCTGATTCTCACGCCGGAGGGTGGTCACAAGGAGGTACCCCCCTTCTCAGTGACGAGCTCACGGTGTCTGTTTTGCAGGTCATCAAAAGAATAACCATCTTTGCCGGACCTAACCCTCGTGGGAAACATCTACTTGACCCTAAGATTATCCGTAATCTGCCGGGGTTAATTAGTGTTTCTTCAATGGCGCCATCCGTGCATAAAAGCTAGAACTAATTCTTTTTCAGTTTTTCAAAACCTCTGGAAAGATGGTTAAGGTTACTCCGGTGCCAAGGCCAGCGAGTGACCAAGAAACCCCGGTAACCAAAACCCCAGCAACTGGGGGGAACACCGGCGAGTACACAAATTTTATGAACACTACCCCGGTTACCCAAGCCGGGGCAAGTGCAGTAAACAATCCTCCCCTGGGATTCATTGATACCCAGGTGGAGAGACAACAAACGAGGCTCTCCCGCCAAACACTTGATCAAGTTAAAGCGTGGGCGGAAGCACGTCAGAAGGAATTCCATGCTGAGTTGGATGAACGCTTACGTTCATTCCAAAAGGCTGACGAATTCAGAAGCACTCGACAACAGCTCAACATGAGCAATGAGTGCGAGTACTTGGACGACGATTGGGAGTCCGACAGTGACGCAAACCCTCGTCATAAGGCGAAAGGGAAGCGCAAGGAAACGGACTTCCAACCGATAAGGAATTTTGGAGAAACTTTCAAACCAAGGAACGCGGGGGGAAACCCACGTGACTTCTCCAAAACCTTTAGACCAAATGTTGCAAATGCGGGAACGTCCAAGTTTGCAAGGGACATTGCGGAAGCAATCACCCCGAAGAGTGCCAAACAGATGTCCAACATCGGCACTTATGATGGTATATCCGACCCAGACGATCACTTGAACAGATTCATAGCGGGGGCAACCGTCAGCAACTGGACGGAACCCACGTGGTGTTATATGTTCCAGATGACGCTAGTTGGAGCGGCCAGGGCGTGGTTTGATCGTTTACCGGTCCACCACATCTATGATTGGGCAGACTTCCAACACAAGTTCAGCCAACACTTCAGTCAACAGAGGAAATATACTGAAGAGCAGTGGACGATCCTCAACTGCGTTAGAGAGGAGGATGAATCTTTACTAGACTTCATCACTCGCTTCAACTCGAAGAAGCTGAGTCCGGGCACCATAAGCGAAGATCTTGTTCGCGCCGCTTTCATCCAGGGCGCCGAATACCCAGAGCTTATCCGCACGTTGACGGGTGTAAGTCCCCCCGGGGCGTCGCCGATCGATACGAGATCCGCACGAGGTCTAGGAGTGCGGAATCCTCCTAGACTCGTTTAATGGTGTAGAAGACGAAGAACACAATTACACACAAACACATACACGAACAAACATACGAATGGGATAAACACATCTACAGATCTTTTATATCATAACCAAACACTTACATACCAAACATGAAAACAAATGACGCGGCTGACCAGATGTGAGCTCTACCTCGGGTCGTCCCACACGACTCTCACTCTTGGTTTATCTCTAGACAAATAAACTGATCACTAAACTCACTCAACTTTTTTTTTGGATTCTCAAACCTAAACAAGACACACATATATATATATAAACTTCACGGGCTTGGGCCTGTAGGCGAAGTTGTTATAACTTCGCCTATGGCGAAGTTATTCTAACGTCGCCTATGGCAGAAGTTGTTACAACTTCGCCTATGGCGAAGTTGCTCTAACTTCGTACTTCCACAACGCTGAACAGAATTGCATAGCGACGGTCACAAAACATGCACCAACAGACTCCCCTTTGACCGTTGCTCTCAATTCTAACAAACACAAAAGATCATCTGTTACAAAACATGCACCAACAGACTCCCTCTTAACTGATGATCTTCTGTTTGCTCTTCAACCAGCCGTGTCTGAAACTGTCTTGTAACTTCACAAATCTACCAATCACCCAGCGTCTTCCATATCAGATCTCCCCTTTAGTGTAAGCTTCTCGGACTAAATAGATTGAGGTCTTTGAAATGCATGCATCCCCGTGCCTAATTAATCATCTCAATCAATCACGTGAGTCCTTCTGACTTCACAACACGTGAAGTTCTTCTAACTTCACTAACACGTGAAGTTGGGCTCTCTCCACAACTTCACCAACACATCGGCATACGATAAGGTTTAATCTTCAACTACTCAACATCAAGTGATCAATTTCATCACAAAACCACCTTGACAGAATCTAACACACATGACCATTAATTAATCCGAAGCATCTTCAATCACCAGGGATAACAATCAAGAACATAAACACGTTAATTCCCGATTAAATCCAACTTGTTCCAGAATTTTCACTTTAATAAATAAGCATCACGTTTCAGGATCCAATTCTCGAACGCCTTGAAAATAACATAAATAATATGCTCTGACCGCAATCCAGTAATGACGAAAACCTTCAGTTCAATTTGACTTTCTTCAGTTGGTCAACCTCGAACAACAACAATTTCATTGCCTACAAACACCCAAATATGTGTCAATATCCAGTTTCAATCAATATCCCATTTACAAACTCAACTCCATATCCAGAGTTGACACGTATTTGTTCACACGTAAGACCCAGAGATAACAAGTTTCACTCGTTGACGGAACAACATCTTCGGTCTCACAAAAATCGTGTACACCTCGCCATACAGACGAGGTTTTTTTTTTTTTTTTTCTCGTTAACTTCGCCTAAAGTCAACTTCGCCTGTCCATAACTTCGCCTGGCTATAACTTCGCTTGGCTAAAACTTCGCCTGTCAATAACTTCGCCTGTCCATAACATCGCCTGACTGATAAGCGAACTTGTGAGGTAGGCGAAGTTGTGGATAACTTCGCTTAACCTTATATCTTCGCCGAAACCCTACAAACAGTAGCGGCAACTTCGCCTGAACCCCATAAATTCGCCTGTAGCAGCTGTTCGGCCAGAAACGCATTAGAAACGTGCCAGAAACACCAAAACGCAGATCTCGAACCATAGCATAAGAGCCTAAGGCTCTGATACCACTTGTAGGTTCCCAGCCGGATCTACACGAGATATCGCGTTCTACGTAGGTGCGGAATCCCTACGTAAGACGTTACGAGTATAGAAAACGATACGAGCTAACACACGATACGATAATCAAACACACGTTGTATTCCAACCGTAAACACGTGATGCTATGATCACCAAATACAAACTCTCTGACTCGAATACACGAATGAACTGGAATTTCTAAATAAGCCGTAAACAAAACAGCTTATATAGACACGACAACTTCGCCTGGCATGTTCAGGCGAAGTTGTCCCTAACTTCGCTTGTCTAACAAGTTCGCCCATATAAGCGAACTTGTTAGCAACTTCGCTTACATACAAAACTCAAATCTAATTAACACGATTACAGACACTCGACACTGAACTACTGACATCATGCACCAACAAATTCTTGAATTGAATTGCTCAATGGAATTGAAGTTGCAGTTTCTTATGTCACTCAAAGATTAGTATGTGATGGTGTTTCATGGTGTGTTTTTATATGTGCGACTCAGAGATTAGTAGTAATAAAATTTGTATGTTTGTGATGGTGTGTTTATATGTGTGTTTTGGTAATAATAAAATATTTATGTTTGTGTTAAAACATTGATTCAACATATAACTATTATCATAAAGTGCATTACAAACTGATAACAGAAGTCCATATCATGACAATTATCTTAAAGTACATAGCAGTCACTTTTGAAATCATTCAAATTTGTTGTTGTCGTTTCTTAAGTTCATCAATCAACTCTTCTCCGGTTAAACGAGTGTAGTCATTTTCATGGAATAGCAGTGCTTTCTTGATAAGAGTTTTTCTGTGTTGGTTTATATCCGAGAGGAGGATTTTGCACAAATACTTGAACCTCAAACCATTTAGCTGTGTTTGTTGTATAGGGCCTTCCTTTTTGAGATTACACCCCCATGGTCTCTTCCCATCATATTTCTCCATGTGTCTCATAGCAAAAATACCACAATCTATTCCATTACTTTTTGTTCTCCATGTCATCTTCAATCTATTGATTGTTGCTACTTGGATTTACTGAGCAATGGGGTGTTTGATTGTTTTAAGATACATGCAAAAGACGTTTCTCTACACAAAATAGAAAGCAATTTAAGTATTTTGACAATTTTTATAACATGTGTGTATGTTTTTTGGGTTAAAGGTATATATGTTTACCAGTATATCAGGAGTCATTCCGTATCTTTCTTCAAAATTCTCTCTAATTGCTTTTGATTTATCTTCTAAGCTTTTAAACTTTGCATCAGCTGGTATTTCTTGGTTTGCACTGTTGTCAAGTAAGTCTATCACTCCTGTTTGAAGATTGAAGGCAACCACAACGAAATGATCGTGTTGTAGAATTGGCATGAGCACTATAGCAACCTCCTTGAGTGATGGAATTCCACTCCTTGTCATTTCTCTTGTCATGTTGTCTGAAAACACATCCAGTCTTTCTTTGTCTGTGTAACCCCTTGACTCAGAATAATGGTCACTTGTCTGTATATTAATTAAAATGCAGATTATTAAAGCGTTTATTCAGCGTTTCTAATAGTACAAACAAAATAGATTAATTTGTACCAGCACATTTCTTGAAGCAAAGAATCTGAACGGTGATGCTGCAGATTTTTTCTTTCTTCATAGTTCATTACTTCACTGAATGCATCCATTGCGTTGGCGGCTATATAAATGCCAGGGCAGAAGCTTTCAAAGACAACCTTGAACGATTCTGTGTGAGTGGACTTGTAGACCTCCTCCCAAATGTCTCCAAGATAAAAAAATAGATACTCTGAAAGTATTTCTTCATCTTCTGTGACACTAGCGGATACGTCAACCTCTCTCAGAAGATATGTAGAGTTCAGTGAAATGAGGCTATCACTTGTTGACAATCCGGTGTTAACTATTAAATATAAAACAACTCACATTAAATTTGACTGAAAATAATTGTAACTATAAGTAAATACGTTCAACCCCCTTTGGTTTTTATTTATAATTACATGCCCTCTTTTGCCCACGCAACCACTGTATTAACAACTTCATCAATATCTGCGCACGAGACATTGTTTTGTTGACCTGCATCACCTGCATCATTTTTTACGACAGCCAAAGATGTAATATGTTCAACTGTGATTATAATTAAGCTGGTATATAATTAAGATGGTACATATATGATATACCTTTCTGAGCAGCCACTGGACCACCAAAACCAACATCTGAATCAAATGCATCACACAGATGTAATAAGTTTAAAAGAACAGCATAAATGTTTTAAGAGCGTTTTAATTATACTAATAATTAATTTAACACAAATACCTTTTAGAGAAGCCACTGGACCACCAACACCAACATCTGAATCTTGTGTTTTAGGGACCACATTATTAGTGAATCTGTTTTCCCATTCACAAGCAAAGATATTCTCATTTGATGGATGTCTATCCTTTCCTTGACGGACCAACTCGTTGATCTTGGAGCAAATTTTATCAAATTTCTTCAACTTGTTATCCATTGCCTTATTCCAAGACTATAAAAAGAAAATAAAGTTTGGGTTAATTCAAAAACATTTTCAATTTATAGTCAACAATCACGATAGACATTTGCAAACTTAAAGGTGAATAATCGCTTACATAATCATCCAAATCTTGTTCAGCTATTTGATGGGCATTATCTGTTTCAGATGCACTTTGACCATATGTTTTTAATTACATATAATGTTGTATTACGTAAAATTCATGTAGAGATAAGAGATATGAGAGTTGTTTACAAGAAAATAACAAGTTTAATACCATGTTCTTGTTTCTCCTCAGCTGCAGTGTTTTCTTCAACTCCAGGCTTACCGGCAGCACTAACCGTCACAGCAGCAGCAGCAGCCACAGCAACAGTCTCTTCAAGTCTCTTCCCGGCAGCACTAACTGTCACAACAGCAGTATCAGCAATAGCAGCATCAGCAGTCTCATCAAGTCCCTTCCCGACAGCACTAACGATCATAGCAGCAGGAGCAGCAGCAGCCGCATCAATCCCTTTCCCGTCAACACTAAACGTCATAGCAGCAGCAGCAACAACCTCAGTAGCATCTTCTTCTAAGGGAGGACCATTATTCTCCAAGTATTTTTCCATCTTATTAAGAGTAGTTGTTGTTATGTAGTTGACTGCAGGCGTTGTGACGGGAGTCCCAAATGGACCATATTTTTTCTGGTATTCATGCGTTTAAAGCATCACAGGAAGGTGATCGGACCATTGTATTGAACGTTGATACCTCTCCATTCTTCCTTTGTCGTTTTCAAGTTTTCAGTAACATAGCTGCACCAGTCCATATTGTTGGGTTTTATACAAGATTATCAAAGTTCAAGTTAACCATATTTAACTAGAAAACGCAACGGAAGCTAAGATTTTAAAACAAGTTATGAACATACCATTATGTTAAAACTAAAACCCAAAGAGCTAGGATCAAAATTACAAGAACAATATGCTCACAAAATGTAAATTGTACCTTCTTCTACCTTTAGAAGAACAAGTGGATTGTTGAAGAGGATGGTGGATGAATGACAAGCCTCCAAAGAAGAAGACCTCAAGAGTGTGATACCCCAAGCTATTTGTGGCAACACCAAGTTGTTTGCTAGGAATTATGAACACCAAAACAAGCTCACAAAACACCCACAAAATGCTCAAATGAGCCGTGGGTTTTTGAGAGAGAGTGAAGAGAGAGTAATTTTGATTCAACGCTTGAATTTCAAAAACAAGCAACCTCTAAAATGCATGTCTTGTGAATGGTTATTAATAAAAGGTGGTCAACACAAAAGGACAAAACTTTGGATGGGACCAAACCCTCCACCCACATGGGGTGGCCGGTTTTGTTGTTGTTTTTTTTTTTTTTTTTTTTTGTGTTTTTGTTTTAACCATTTAAAACTTCTCCATTCATTTTATAAAACTCATTTTTATAAAATGTACATACATTCATATAATTATTTAACCAATTAAATAATTAATTTATATATAAACAAATTATCCAGATAATTTATTTAAATCCTCAAGTGTGTTTGTTTAGAAAACCAATTTTCTAAACACGTAGTGTTCGGTATTCGTTTAAATGATCAAATCATTAAAGAATACATTTGGTGTCGTCTAGCTTGTTATTGGGTATGACCCGACTTGGATCAAACACAGTTAGCCACATTAATATAAGTATGTGTCTCGGGCATACGTAATTCCAACAATCTCCCACTTGCACGAGATACATAGAAAATTAATGCAAGTGGTGAATACCGCCTAACAACAGTTCACCACCCCTAATGTGTTTGACGAAGTGCCATTCAATAACATCATCCCTTCAAGTCCCTTACTTGATATGGTTTAGGTGAATCTATCATTATATCCCTTTGTTACTAGATGTCATGTTGGATCTAAGAGACATAGGCGATCATTCTCTTTACAATTCAACTTTATCAGGCCTTAGACATCTAAACTCTCAACACATAAGAGGAACAAATTCCATCTTGACTGTATACGCCTCTCACTATCACTTTATACTCCACCTGAGCTCATCCTTATGTACCATCTTTTACGAATAGCGAAGGGCAGAGTCAAAGTGTAATACTTGGTGAAAATCAAGACCCAGTATACATCTCAGGTCTAAGGATAATATGAAAATCTCCTTTACTCAAAATTACTAATGATCAGGTCCATTGACTCCATGTAGTAATATTGAGAGCGGGTCAGTCCAATATTCGTATCCCACAAATATCTATGAACCTTGGCAGCAAACCTATGCTCCATATTCATTCCTTATGAATATCCACCAATCCTAGTTCATAATAGTCTTGCTTCATATTTGTTCCCACAAATGTGATCGACTACGGACTTTTAGAATAAGATAACTTATTCATGGATTAAACATGCAAAATTAGAATTTAACTCAAGATTCCATAATCATATAAAAGAGTTAAATTACAAAAGTCTTTTAAACGTAAATACAAAATAGATCAAATCCAATTACTAGAATATCGGAGTCCTAAGCCACTCGCATGACGCTCATGTTTCGGTCTTTCTAGGAGCTTCGTGAATGGATCCGCAAGATTTTGATCAGTTCCAACTTTGCGAATACATATCTTTCCTTTTTCAACTTCATCCCTTATGTAGTTGAATCTCCGCTCTATGTGCCTTGTCTTTTGGTGCGAACGAGGTTCCTTGATTTGTGCAATCGCACCCTCGTTGTCACAAAAGATTTCTAGGGGGTCTTGAATGGTAGGGACCACCCCTAGATCAGTAATGAATTTCTTCAACCATGCAGCTTCCTGAGCTGCCAATGAAGCGGCGATGTATTCTGATTCTGTAGTGGACAATGCTACCACTTCCTGTTTTGAGCTCTTCCAAGAGACAGCTCCTCCATTAAGAGTGAACACATACCCAGATTGTGATCGAGAATCATCTCGATCAGTTTGGAAGCTCGCATCCGTGTAACCTTTTATAGCGAGTTCCTCCTCACCAGATCCATATATCAGAAACATATCCTTAGTTCTCCTAAGGTATTTCAATATGTTCTTAACAGCCATCCAATGACTGTTTCCTGGATTCTGTTGGTATCTGCTTGTCATGCTCAAAGCGCATGACACATCCGGTCTAGTACATATCATCGCATACATGATGGATCCTATAGCAGAAGCATATGGGATTTGTTTCATCATCTCTTGCTCACCCTTTGAGCTTGGACATTGAGCTGAACTCAATATGGTCCCTCTTTGAATAGGTACAAAACCTTTCTTGGAGTTTTCCATCTTGAACCTTTTCAAGATCTTATCAATGTATGTACTTTGGTTCAAACCTATCAAGCGCCTTGACCTATCCCTATAGATCTTTATTCCCAAAATATAGGCAGCTTCACCAAGATCCTTGATGGAAAATCTACTTCCAAGCCAAGCCTTAACGCTTTCCATGGTTGGAATGTCATTTCCAAATAGTAGAATGTCATCGACATACAATACTAAGAAGGTAATTATACTCCCACTAGCTTTCTTATACACACAAGCCTCATCAGCGTTTTTGATGAACCCAAAACTTTTGATTTCTTCATCAAAACGATGATTCCAAGTTCTAGATGCTTGTTTCAATCCATAGATTGATTTCTTTAACTTGCATACTTTATTAGGATGTTTTGGATCGACAAAACCTTCAGGCTGAACCATATAGACATCTTCCTCAAGATATCCATTTAGGAAAGCGGTCTTGACATCCATTTGCCAAATTTCATAATCATAATGTGCAGCTATGGCAAATAATATCCTAATAGACTTTAGCATTGCCACAGGCGAAAAAGTTTCATCATAATCAACCCCTTGAGTTTGAGTGAAACCCTTAGCTACAAGTCTTGCTTTATAAGTATCCAAGTTTCCATGCATATCATTTTTTCTTTTGAAAACCCACTTACTTCCAACAGCTTTGGAGTTGAGTGGTGATTCAACCAATTCCCAAACTTGGTTGTCATACATGGATTGCATCTCAACGTTCATGGCTTCAAGCCATTTGTCACAATCATTCTTGGACATTGCATCACGGTATGTGGTTGGTTCATCCGAATCTACCACGTAGCAACCTTCTACAAAAAATCCATATCTTTCAGGTGGATTGCTAACTCTACCAGATCTGCGAACGTTTTGTGTGTTTTGATCAACCACTTGATCACTTTCAACAACCTCTTGTTGAGTGCTAGTATCAACCAATTGTGTATCATCTTGTGATTCTTGATCCTCATCAAATTTCACTGTTCTACTATTAGTTCCTTCCTCAAGGAACTTAGTTTCCAAGAACTTACCCTTTCGAGCAATAATAACATTTTGCTCACTAGGGTCGTAAAAGTAATATCCTATATCATCTTTAGGATAACCTATAAAGATACATTTAGTGGATCGGACTTCTAATTTGTTTGGGGTGTATTGCTTTACATAAGCTTCACAACCCCAAACTTTTAAGAATGATAGCGATGGAGCCTTTCCATGCCATATTTCAAAAGGTGTCTTCTCCACTTTCTTGGTTGGAGCCATATTCAATATGCGAACAGCGGAAAGTAAAGCATAGCCCCAAAATGATAGAGGTAAAGTGCTTCTAGCCATCATCGATCGAACCATATCTAATAGGGTACGATTTCTCCTTTCAGACACACCATTATGTTGTGGTGTTCCAGGTGGAGTAAGTTGTGAAATAATTCCACAATTCTTAAGATGATCTTGAAAAACACCACTTAGGTATTCACCTCCTCTATCACTACGAAGTACTTTGATTGTGGTCTTGAGTTGTCTTTCTACTTCAGTTTTGAAGTCTTTGAACATTTCAAAAGCTTCATCTTTGTGTTTCAATAAGTACACATAACCATATCGACTATAATCGTCAATAAAGGTAATGAAGTATCTTTCACCATTCCTAGTCATTGGTCTAAAAGGACCACATACATCCGAATGTATGATACCCAATAATTCTTTTGACCTTTCAAAAGTTTTATTAAAGGGTTGCTTTGTCATTTTGCCTTGTAAACAAGATTCACATACATCAAATGAATCATACTCATTTGTTTCTAGAATACCACTCTTGCGAAGAGTTTGCATGCGATTCTTGCTTATATGTCCAAGGCGACAATGCCAAAGATAGGAATCACCCAAGTCCTTCTTGAGTTTCTTGGTGCTGACATTGTACATTGAACTACTATGTGACATACCACTTTGATCTATTTCATATATACCATTCATGGGTATAGCTTTAAAATAAAACATGCCATTCATCAAAACATGAATATCATAATCTATAAATTTAAGATCAAAGCCACATTGTTTTAAAAGGGACACGGAAATAATGTTTCTCCTTAACTTAGGAGCATACAAAACATTCTTCAAAATTACTTCCAAACCACTTGGAAGCTTTAACAAGTAGTCTCCTTGGGCTTGGACTTCAACTCTTGCTCCATTGCCCATAAAGAGACTAATGTCCCCTTTGTTGAGTTGTTTACTTCTTTTGAACCCCTGCAACAAATTGCAAATGTGAGTTCCACATCCGGTATCAAGTACCCATGTATTTGAAGAAATAACATTTAGTTCAATATGTATAGTAAAGATAATACCTGAGGTATGCCCCGCATCCCTCTTATCTTTTAACGCATTGAGATAGGTCGGACAATTCCTTTTCCAATGACCTATCTCTCCACACTCAAAGCATGGATCTTGCGCCGCAACCTTTTGCTTCTTTTCCTTCGGTTTGGTGGGCGTGATGGCTTTCCTCTTTCCCTTTCCTTGGAGGTGGCCCTTGCCCTTAGCAACACTTGCTTTGGGGTTGGAGTTATGTCCCCTTTTTCCTTCATTGATTGTTAGAACGGGTAAAACCTTTTTACCCATTCCCGCTTCGGCCGTTCTTAGCATTGCGTGAAGCTCACCAATGCTTTTGTCCCACCCATTCATGTTATAATTCATGACAAAGGTTTCAAACCTTTTGGTCAAAGAGTTGAGGATCAAATCCGTAGCCAACTCATTAGACACGGGACAATTCAACCTACGAAGCTTTTCGATGTAGCTTTTCATCTTTAGGACATAAGATGAGACGCTTTGGGTTTCCTCCATACGACATGCATGAAACGCTCGAACCGTTTCGAAACGTTCCGCTCTAGCTTGTTGAAGGAACATTTCCTTCAATTGAGTTATCATGTCGTATGCCCCATGATGCTCGAAATCCTTTTGGATTTCGGGAATCATAGTCCCTAACATGAGGCAAGAGGCTTGTACCGAATCTTTGGTGTACTTGACCCAATCGTTATAAGCCTCCTCATTTTCCACGTCAGGCTCGTCGGGAATGGGATCGTCTAAGACATATGATATCTCTTCTTGCTTGAGAACTATTCTCAAGTTGCGATACCAATCCATAAAGTTATTATGGTTTAGACGATCTTTTTCAAGGATGGTTCTTAAGGATAGGTTACGGGTGTTATGGGTAGAGGTGTTTGCATTGTTAGCGGCCATCTACAAAATTTAACAAAGTTCTATTTAGTATTATAATTAATTTAATTATTAATACCCTTTTATTCCAGATTTTAAAATAATAATTAAATTCTAGAATCCAACGATAAATCAAATTTCGGTTAGGTGACCTTTATCCCGTTATTTGATTTAACAAGGTAGTCAACCTTGACAATTGCAACCCTTTGCAACTTCTAGAGGTATGGGACCATTCGAAATCCTTATTTCGTGTTGGCATGTTTATCCCATCAACACCATTGGATCCCATGCTTAGGTGACCTTTATCACATGGTTTCAATTCAAGTCGTCCTACTTGTATAAACATGTAAGATTAACATACAAGTGGTTAGGTGACCTTTATCCCACAAATATGTTAATATTACCCTAAGTATATTAGTTTGCTCAAAATGGTTAGGTGACCTTTATCCCATTAAAAGTTTCCTAATACGTTAAGTGTCATACAAAAGGATGGTGTTAGACTTGTTTCTTTGGTAATTATGAAAAAAGGGATTTTAAATTTTTCAAATATTCTAGTTGAAAAACATTATGCCATATCCTAACATGCATTTAGAAATATGGCGATTTTGAAAACCAATTTTCAAGGTTCTAGTTATAATAAAACCAATTTTATTATAGGTGAGTGATCGCTTAGTTTTAATAAACCCATTTAATTTAAACTAATTGACGCGATATTACCAAATATATATTAGAACCCGTTTTATGCTTGTTGTCGTTCCTATGTGACGGTTTGGATATCCTAATATCTATCAACCACACATTACATTAAGTAAAACAAACAACCAAGCATACATATGCAAAATATAGTCATAACCGAAAACCGCTAAATTTGACCATACTTGTTAGCCGAAACAAGTATAGGTCATAAGTCACACCTAAGGGACAAAACATGACACAAGGATGGAATGTTGACTCCCACTTGACCTTGCATCCAAATGCTTCAAGTATCCTCTCCAAGTTGTTGTGTTCTTGTTGGGCTTGTTAATGGGCTCCAAACTTCCAAAAGTCTTCTTGGGCCCAAGAGTGAAATTTATGGGCCTAATGGGCTTGAATCCCATGATGGGCCGGTGAGGCCCAACAAGCCCAAAATTTCGGTCCAAGGCCCAAATCCACCAATTCTTGCATCTTCAATTTTTTACAAAATGTATCCTAATACATATTTTTCTAAAAAAAAGGAAAATGCAACTAATCTATTTATTACATACCAATTTATGAATAAATAAATTACACAAGCCTAAGATTATGAATTATTACAACCATATTGAATAATAAACATAATCAACATACACAAACAACAATCAACACATCCAAGGTCTAGGTTTCGGTTATGACACAATCAAACATACCAAATGTTCTAAGCATGCAACCTAAGCAACCAATGCCCAAAATATCACAAAGACAAAAGGTGCCCCCCCCCCAAGAGGCTACGGCCACCCCCCCCCCCCAAATTTTACAATTTTGATATTTCAACATCCAAATGTTAAATGGTTTCCTAAGATCTTTCCATGCATGTCAAGATCTTACAAAACCATGAGGGGTAAAATCCACCAAATTTTCGGACCCCTTTTTCACCCATGAAAAAACCCGAAATTTAGGAACATGTAAGGAGCATAAGTCCTTGTAACCGGCTCTTGATGCCATTGTTGGGTTTTATACAAGATTATCAAAGTTCAAGTTAACCATATTTAACTAGAAAACGCAACGGAAGCTAAGATTTTAAAACAAGTTATGAACATACCATTATGTTAAAACTAAAACCCAAAGAGCTAGGATCAAAATTACAAGAACAATATGCTCACAAAATGTAAATTGTACCTTCTTCTACCTTTAGAAGAACAAGTGGATTGTTGAAGAGGATGGTGGATGAATGACAAGCCTCCAAAGAAGAAGACCTCAAGAGTGTGATACCCCAAGCTATTTGTGGCAACACCAAGTTGTTTGCTAGGAATTATGAACACCAAAACAAGCTCACAAAACACCCACAAAATGCTCAAATGAGCCGTGGGTTTTTGAGAGAGAGTGAAGAGAGAGTAATTTTGATTCAACACTTGAATTTCAAAAACAAGCAACCTCTAAAATGCATGTCTTGTGAATGGTTATTAATAAAAGGTGGTCAACACAAAAGGACAAAACTTTGGATGGGACCAAACCCTCCACCCACATGGGGTGGCCGGTTTTGTTGTTTTTTTTTTTTTTTTTTTTTTTTTTTGTGTTTTTGTTTTAACCATTTAAAACTTCTCCATTCATTTTATAAAACTCATTTTTATAAAATGTACATACATTCATATAATTATTTAACCAATTAAATAATTAATTTATATATAAACAAATTATCCAGATAATTTATTTAAATCCTCAAGTGTGTTTGTTTAGAAAACCAATTTTCTAAACACGTAGTGTTCGGTATTCGTTTAAATGATCAAATCATTAAAGAATACATTTGGTGTCGTCTAGCTTGTTATTGGGTATGACCCGACTTGGATCAAACACAGTTAGCCACATTAATATAAGTATGTGTCTCGGGCATACGTAATTCCAACACATATTAGGAATATCGGAGGTTTTATCAATTGCGGCGACGAATCGTTGATTGACGGTTGTTGATTTTGTCACAAATCCTATACAGGTGTTGACCAACACAAGGAAATTAATCTTAAATAGTTCACCAACTCCTTGATTCGCGGCCAGATTGTCTTTCACATGCTTTATACTTATTCTTGCACTTGTCGGGAATTGAGATTTGAACAAATCTGTAGTAACATCTTCCCCCAATCTTGGTCTACTCTTGCCTAAAACAGGAATCTTACCCATTGGTATCCCCAACATTTCATGTACTTTTTGTGGTGTTATCTTATTAACACCGCTACCAATGTTCAATTCATTTAAACGGTTATTATAGTTCATGAGCAACCAATATCCCAAAGTTGTTGGAGTTTGGGTTACTTGAGGTCTTAACATTGACCCGAAACCCATTTCTTCTACACAAGTTTGTTGGGCAATAGTCATTGCCTTCACTGCATCAACAATATTAATAGGTGCACACCTATTCATCAATTTTTCGTCTTTAAATTCAACAAAAGGTTGTCCCCTCTCGGCTGGCTTCTTTTCTTTAACAGCTCTCTTTTTCGGACGCTGAAAGTCCGGGACAGAGGTGCTGGGTTCCATCTGTTTCCACTTTGAAAACAATCTGTCAATTTTTGTGTCAAGGTCTGAATCAGAGTCTACTTCCACAACATGTTTTGTTTTCCCCACCGGAGCAACTTTTTAGTCTTCCTTTTATCAGTCTTGTTTTTTTCTTTAATGGCTCTCTTTTTCGGACGCTGAAAGTTCAGGCTAGAGGTGCTGTGTTCCACCTGTTTCCGCTTTGACAACAACCTGTCGATTTTTGTGTCAAGGTCTGAATCAGAGTCTGCTTCCACATCATGATTTGTTTTCCCCACCGGATCAAATTTTTTAGTCTTCCTTTTATCAGTCTTGGTTTTTTCAACAACTGAATCACATACATACAATAAAACATGGGGGTAGGGGATAACAACACGAATCACAAGGAAACAGAAAAATCTTATAAAACATCACAATGATAAATTTTCATACCAAAGCCATAACACGCTAATCATACGCATATAACATGCTTTAATATTATACATAGATTTAAAAAAGACAAGGATATGTATTACAACAACAACAACACGCTTATCAAACGCATTAATACATAAGAAGATTCAAACAAATGCTTACATTTTAAGATTAAGTAAACCTAAAACGCTAAAAAAATCATAAAGTAACACCTGTTCCATCTTCATTCTGAGACCTATCATGCTTTTGCTTCGTCCTTGGTTCCGTTCCAGAAGTAGATGAGTTTGGGTTCTTCATTTTGGTTCCGTTCCAGAAGTAGATGAGTTAGGGTTCTGAGACCTATCGTGCTTGTACTTGTGCTTGTGCTTCACAGTAGAAACGAATCATCGACGGTTTTTTGGAATTTTTACTTACTTATCCACTTTCCAGAAGTAGATGAGTGACTTACGAGGGTAGTTATTTGACCCTTTTAAAAGAAGGCGCGTGCTTTTAAATTTTAATCGTACGGTTAGTATTTTATAGTAGAAAAAATATATATACATATAATATTAGTGGGTGGTGGTGGGTTCAGGTGGTCATGATGGTGGTGGACGGTAGCGGAGGTGCGGTGGTTCGTGGTGGCGGATGTGTGGTGGTGGGTGGTGGTGGTGGGCAGTGGGTGGTGGTGGCGGAGGTCGGTGGTGGTGGTGGTGGTGGTGGGCGTGGGTGGTGGTGGGTGGTGGTGGGCGTGGGCGTGGGTAGTGGGTGGTGGTGGTGGGTGGTGGTGTTGGTGGCGGAGGTCGGTGGTGGTGGTCGGTGGGTGGGTGGTGGTGGTGGTCGGTGGGTGGGTGGTGGTGGTGGGTAGTGGGTGGTGGTGGTGGATGAGTATAAATAAATGTATATATATTTATATATAATATTAGTGGTGACTGTAGCTCGTACGACGAGCATGACGTCTATGATGATGATCACACATATATATATGATGAGGACCAATTATATGTACCTATATGACAATACACACACACACACACATATATATATATATATATGTTGATGATAATGGTGACACCAATGTTTAATCACATGTAACCCGTATGATCGACGACGACCATGATAACGTATACGATGGTCATACTGATGGTAGCATGTACGACTGATGATGTCGTTTGATAACGACAACAATTTATAAGATGGTGCCGACAGTGATAGCTAATATTGGGCGTTTTGTTTATGATAACCCATACGATGATGACTACATCCCATACATGGCAATCGGATGATGATGATGATGCTGATGATGATGATGGAGATGTGTGACGATGATGACGACACTGATAGCGAGATATATGTTACCCGTATGATCAACGCCGACTACGATAGCCTATACAATGACCACATTGATTACCCGCACGTCTGATGATGATGCCGTTTCATGGTGATGGTGATCGATGATTATGATGATGATAACCACTATAATACATGATAACAATGATAACTTTATGATGTTGATCATCATCATAACACATATGGTGATTATGATATCTAGAAGATGATAATGATACAAAACTACATATTTGAAATGATAACACTAGAATGTTATGAGCCTCTCTATTACGAAGTTGTAAATCTTATCAAGAAAATCTTACTAACGGTTAAGATAATAATTCAATAACGGATAAAATTTTAAATTTATTTAAAAAATACGATTTATTAAACGAACTCCTCTTTTAACGAAATTTAATACCGGAATGTTAGTAAAAAAAACTAAAAGTAAGTGTTTTTATACTATTTTTAAAAAGTTATAAAACAAAAAACCAAAATTTATAAATAATTAAATGTGCAGAAATAAATAAAACCAAAATTCAAAATCCTTTTAACTTCAAAACCCTAAATCGACTTCTACTTCGCTTTACTGTAATTCGTAGACATCGCTTATCCTGGTAAGAACATAAAAATGCCACGTCTCAATAATGGAGTTAAGTTCCTGGTAGATATCGACAGCGATTCCATGAGTAGGATGGTATGTTAATATTGTTATCTGGTTAATTTTTTTTATGAAACATTTTACAGTTTTGCATCATATACATTCTAAGAACATTTTTTGTGTTACTTATAGCTCATTCTTAAAGTTGTTCAACCAATGTTTGCTGACATGAAATCGAATACCGGCTGTTGTTTTATTTACGATCAAAGTGGTAGAACGTTTTCTGTTGTTATAATCAAAGTACTTGATGACTTTTATTTTGGAACCGGTTGGACTGAATTAATCAGAGAATGTTGTATAGAAGCTGGAACATATGTTGTTTTTGAGATTAAACCAAGATCTATGTTGAATATGTTTACTTTCAAAAGAAACGTAAATGATCAATCCGGTACTATGATATGTATTCCAGTCAGAAACCGACATGTCCATTACTTGGTAAGTTTTAATTTCTGTTTTTAATGATTGTTTCCAAATTCAAATGTCCTTTAATTAACATGTTTAATAGGATTTCCCTAAGTGGTAAGTGATTCAAGAATTTGGTGACAATTACATGATTTCGCTTTTCGAGCTTATTGCTCAAGATAGATAGATGTTTAAAGTTTCATGTCTTAGGGATGGATGGGTTGTAGGCTAGAGGATGGATGGAATGAGGTTTTTAAACAAACCAACTTGAAAGGTGGCTCGTTTGTTGTGTTTGAAATCATATCAGATAAGACATTTCATATTAATGTCTTTCATGAAGATGACATAGAATTTATCCTTCCTGGTCCAAATTAGCTGTTTCTCAACTATCAATCAAGCAATCAAGGTAGTTCTTCCCAAAACCCAATTCATCTTGATGAGCAAAATGATGACTCTAAAACCGTCTTCCACATGAACGTCACCAAGAAATTGTTAAATTGAATTTTTAATTTCTTTTTTATTTACAAGTATATTTGAAATTTGCTTTTCACAGCGTCTTCCGCGTAACATTGCCACCATGATTGATGCCTGTGATGTAATGCCAATCACTTTGGTCAATCCCGAAGGTCGTAAAAAAAATGAGACTTCATGGTGAACTGTCGGATCTGAAATTCAGATATCGGTTACCAAAATGGAAAAAATTCAAGGTGAAAAATGAAATACAGATTGGTGATAAGTGCAGATTTGAATATAACTTCAATGAAGCTACTTTGTTAGTTTCAAAAGTTGATTAGTGATTTGGTGATGTTTGGAACATTTGGGAAATATTTGGTGACGTGTTTGGTGAATTTTGGAACATTTGTGATTTGGTTGGTTATTTGTATATGTATGGTTGTATTGATACACTTTTTAGTTTATTGTGTTGAATGTGTGTTGGATAATTAGCTTTTAAATGCTTTAATTTTATAGTTTCTTGTATCATCAATTTTGTTATTCACTCTTATTTTTGTTTCGTGGAATGTATTGTAATGGTGCCTTCTGTATGAAAACTTTTAATAAATGGTAATTATGGTTAAATCTAAAAATAAAACAAAAAACACTTTGTTAAAAAACACTATTACGCTTGTAACACGCTAATGTACATAAACATATATAAATATCCTAATACGCATAACACGCTTATCCAACCATCTTCTGTCAAAGTACCTATTTTCAGCCACAGGTTCTCTGCCATAAAAACTATGCCAATAATTTATTGGTTCTTAATTAAAAGGGAGGCAAAACTCAAAAAGCTCCAAAATATTAGGTTCAAATATTCAAAAACTCCAAATTACATTTATCACTCCAAAAATTAAGTTACACTCCAAATTATTAAAAATTTTCCACTCCACAAATCAGCCAAATTATTAAAAAAAACAATCGAAGATGAAGCTTATAGATGAAAGAATCGAAGAAGAACGCTAATCCGATGAGGAAGCCAACTACGACGACGACGCTCAATCAGACGACACTGAAGGCTACTCCAGATAGGAAGCCAACGATGAGGACGGTCAACCAGACGATGTTATAGGGACGATGGTTATTGAACGCCTCAACAATTTGTAGGCTAACGAACCCCTCAACAGTTTTGCTATTACGAAAAAAACCTTCAAGGGGGTTGACGAGGTTACCTAAGCTGCGTACCCAATATGCAAAATCTGGTGGTGTCAAACTGGTAGTGGAGTTTGATAATCTGGGTAGGTTCACTGGCCAAAACAGATCAAAGTTTGCAAGTTTTTTAGGGGATGTTGTAAGGGAAATAATTGGCTTGAGACATTTAAGTTGGAGGGAGGTCACAAAGGAGCTTAGAGATAAACTGTGGGAACAAATAACGGTTATCCTTTATTTTTATTTGTGCATTTTATATTTTGAGATGTAATTTACCTTTACTGTATTATATTATGCAGAAATATTTTGAGATTGAGGCTTGTCGCAGGCCTTCTGGATGAATCGGCTCGGACACCTTCTTCGGGATTCCAGAAGAAAAATGTATGCCAAAATACATTATGCCGAACATTGGTAAACCTCTGAAGCTGAAGACGATACCCAAGGGACACAAGACGATGATCAGGCAAGAAGACTGGGATCGTTTCGTTGAGTACACACAATCAGAGCAGTTTCAGGTATAAATCCTCTAATCTGCAAACGTAGATTGATCGACTATATATGGTTTATGTTTTTTTGTTTAAATATAATGAAATGATTATAATGTGTGGTTGAAGAAAAACTAGGCTTCATCAAAGGGAGCTCGAGCAAAGAATGTTTTTGATCATCACATGGGACGAGGGGGTTATACCTACCTTCGAGAGAATTTGGTAATCACCGTCAGCTACTTTCTCTCTAGTTCAATGATTTGTTGGTTATGTGTCTAACGCATGACCGTCTGCTGCTTTCTCTTGAATATTTTACAAGGTCAAAAAGAAGGAAATTGGACCGGATGAGATCCCCGGCCGTGCATTAATGTGGATGAAAGGAAGGGAGGACAAAGATGTTGCATACAAGAATGCTGTCGTCGAAGGCGTGGTAACCAAATTAGTATGTTTTAGTATTAAACTTTTTAAATCATGTTAAAGTCAATTCATTGCCTTATATTGGTGTCAAAAAATCTTGAGTCTGTATAATTTGTCTCAACACTTTATGTGGATACATAAGCGTGTTATAAGTGTATTAGAATATTTGTTTTCTTGCAGGTTCAACATGAGGAGCAGATCGCCTCCGGAGCCCTGGCACTTGAACCGTGCACAGATGCCGTCACCTTAGTGCTTGGCAAAGAGAAAGGTAGGTTTTTAAAATGGATTGGGTACGGATTGACAACAGGTAAATATGGGGGTGTGAGTCGGGTAAAAGGCTCGTTTAAGCAACGAATTGCCCAACTTGAGTATTAGGCGGTGCAAAGAGATGTAGTGGTGAACAGGTTGACGTCTCTACTTGAATCCACGAATGCTATGCTAGCAAGCCGTGAGAAGGAACGGTTAGCATTTGAGGCCAGGTTCAGACATCTCGAAGGATTGTGTCGGAAATGTCGGCAAGTCAAGTAAGTGACGTATGCTACATATTAATTAATGCATTCGACATACATAATTGGCACTGTTGTTGTCACAATTCGTAGTTAAATCCTGTTCCCAACCTGGTTGGTTCTAACCAAAGTACTAGTGCTGTGACGCAAAATAAAATGCCAGGACCAGTAAGTATCTGACAGTTTCTTTGTTTTTTATAACTTTCCATGTGATTTTTCATTTCCCATAACCTAATAAAATGAATTGTAGGCCAGTTCTGTGGGAAACATCTTAACCTCAGGTGAGGCTGTGCAACAAGAATCCGCTTCTCAGGTAACCATTTGACAGTTTGATTAATTTGTTTTAATAACTAACTTTCCATGTGAGTGTGCTGATTTTGCATAAGTTAATTGTAGCCCAAGTCTGCGGATGAAATAGTTTTCGAAACGGTACCCGCTTCCCATATCGCGACATCAGTAAGTATTTGACAATTTCAGTACTTTTTATAATTCGTTTCCAATGTGAGTGTGCTCATTTTCTATTACCGAATTGCAGGCCAAGTATGTGGAAAAAAGTGTTGACCAAACGGTACCCACTCCCCATACCGCAACATCAGTAAGTATTTGACAATTTCAGTACTTTTTATAATTCGTTTCCAATGTGAGTGTACTCATTTTCTATTACCAAATTGCAGGCCAAGTCTGTGGAAAAAAGTGTTGACCAAATGGTACCCGCTCCCCATACCGTGACATCAGTATTTGACAATTTCAGTACTTTTTATAATTCGTTTCCAATGTGAGTGTGCTCATTTTCTATTTACCGAATTGCAGGCTAAGTCTGTGGAAAAAAGTGTTGACCAAACGGTAGTCGATCCCCATAGCGCGACATCAGTAAGTATTTGGCAGTTTCGTTTTTTATATTTTATAACCTAATAAGTCCTAACAATTCCAATTTCTGTTATATTACCAATGAAGCCTTTAGAGAACAATGTTGACCAAGCATCAACACAACTACACCACACTCCGGATAGTAACGGCTCGAAAAAACCATCAGTAAGTATTTGGCAATTTCAGTTTTTCCTTTAATTGTTGATTGATTCATTGAATGGTTTTTAGGTAAAACGGAGAAGCCATAAAAGAAAAGTTGATGTATCAACGGATGAAGCTTCCCAACCTGCTGAAATAAAGGTATGTACTGCGCGAAACATTGTTAATTTCCCACCAACATGGGTATGTACTTATATATTGACTTCAATTAAGCCATCTGAATTTCACATGCTGGTTTACAGGTGTAAGAGTGTCGTTTGTGAGTGCATGACAAGCGTAACAAGGTGGAAAATGGTAAAGTTTATTGGTCACCGGTTCCACAACAGTTGCATGGAAAAGCAATCCCGAAGGGTTGCTACAAAGTTAGTATTGATGGAGCCATAAAGGAACAAGCAATTATTCCATGTGAGGCAGGTGAAATTACGACTGTTGGCAACGCAATTGGTACTTCGTTGCTTGGCCAGAACACCTAATCGTATGTGACCAGGAGGCTGGTTCCCTTTTAACTTAACCGAACAAATATCTATGTTCTTTTTCATTTAGTTTCAAAAATGAACACTTGTGTTCGTTTATGTTCGTTTGTTTATAATCTAAACTAACTTAATTGAACAAAGATAAACGAACATAAATGAACTTCCCACCACAAGGTTCACGAACAGTTAAACGAACGTTCGGTATGTATGTATGCATACTATGTTGTTCTATTCAATTACAAAATACGACATTAATTATACATATTTTTTTTTCATATTCTGTTGTTCCAGCTACCACCACTCCCTTCCTCAAAAGAAGCTGGCAAGAAGGCAAAAGCAAAGTACACAACGATAGACCGGGTAACCAAACAGAAGACACGGAGCAGTGCCAAGAAAACCGACGCCTTAGCTAGTATATAGGTAGTCGTTATTTTTGTATTTTGTAAATATTTTGCATATACATTTGCTTAAGTGAATATTATTGCTAATATAATAATTTTGTTTTGTTGCTTATAGCTGTTTTATATTACTGCACAAAAAATAAAAATAATTATATATTGCCTAATTACACACAATTTGGCCACATAGAACACATTAAATAGGTGTGGCCAAAATTAAGACAATAGCCACACCTGAAATTACAAAAATTAGAGTCTATAAATGACCATTAGCCACAACATAAACATTTTTTTGTGACGAAAAGTTTGACAATAGCCACACTTTAAATTACGAAAAGCATTATGTGTGACAAACGGTAAGACAATGGCCACACCACAACCTACAAAAGAGTGTTTGAGTGGCCACACAGTTTTAGCCACATTGACAACAGCCTCCAGTGTCTATATGATATTATTAGCCACACAATACCTAACTGTGTGTGACGAAAAGTTTGACAATAGCCACACTTTAAATTACGAAAAGCATTATGTGTGACAAACGGTAAGACAATGGCCACAAACACAAACTACAAAAGAGTGTTTGAGTGGCAACTTCACATTTTTAGCCACATTGACAACAACCTACAGTGTCTATATGATATTATTAGCCACACAATACCTCACTATGTGTGACGAAAAATTTAACAATAGCCACACTTAAAATTAGGAAAGGCATTATGTGTGACAAACGGTAAGACAATGGCCACACCACAAACTACAAAAGAGTTTTTGACTAGCAAGTTTACATTTTTAGCCACATTGACAACAGCCTCCAGTGTCTATATGATATTTTTAGCCACACAATAGCTCACTATGTGTGACAAAAGTTTGATAATAGCCACTCTTTAAATTAGGAAAAGCAATATGTGTGACAGATGGTAAGACAATGGCCACACCACAAACTACAAAAGAGTTTTTGACTAGCAAGTTCACATTTTTGTCCCCATTTACAATAACCTCCAGTGTCTATAAGATATTATTAGCCACACAGTACTTCACTCTGTGTGACGAAAAGTTATACAATAGCCACACTTTATATTAGGAAAAACATTTTTTTGTGACAAACGGTAAGACAATGGCCACACTATAATCTACAAAGGAGTTTTTGAGTGGCAAGTAAATATATTTCGCCACTTTTATTGTAATAGCTAGTGTCTATATCATATAATTATCCACCCTATTATTAAATTTAAGTGACCATTTCTTTGCTATATTCACACGGTATAGGTCACAATGTAAGCTTAACACAACCCTATTGGCCTTATTAATATAAAATTCATGTGGCTGAAACATAAATTCATGTGGCTATATAGATATAATGGTCACTCTTAGTAAATTAACATGTGGCCATTTTCTACCATTTAGCCACACTTATTGGAGAGTCTTCTTGATGGCCAGCAACTAATGCCTGTACCCTTTAGCCACACTTATTACCACATAAGGCCACTAAAAATTCTGTGTGGCCATATCATGCCCACGGTGTCACGACCTTTGGCCACATACGTCCTGAACCAAATGTGTGTGACTAAAGGCCTACGACCACACTTTTTTCGTGTGGCCGAAGGTCAATTTTCACGTAGTGGTCGAGCCAAATCTCTCACTTCACACTCAGGAAACGTATTGAATGACTTCAATCTCTTAGCAAAATACTGAATCCCGTCATATCGATTTATCACAAACAACTTCACCTGTTCATCATATAACTAGCAAATGATACCTTTCTTCGACTCAGCATAACCTTTTCTATTGTAGCTTTTCTTGAACATTGTGGGTACCATTGGTTTCTTTGTCTTGAAGAACAACTGAGCACAACCTTCTTTCCATCTTGGCTGATCTTCCCATTCAGATTCACCCGTCACATTTTCATCTTGACCCAACTTCACTTCATCGACACTTGGAATATCATGCTCAACATCATCATCAACTATCTCTCCTTCCTCTAACTCACTTTCAATCTCTATCTGTCCCCCAATTTTCTCAATCTCACTAACCGACAATACATCATCAACTAAGTCATCCTCATCATTACCCAAACCATCTTCATCATCTACAACCACCACTGTGTCACCACCTGTACTGCCTGACGGACCCTCAGACTCCCCCTGAGATGTGGAAGTCCCAAGATTTTGTTCAGTTCTTGGCAACTCACCACCTGCATCTTTCGATGCATTGGGATCATCGTTTCTGTCTTGTCTCTTTTTTGTCCTCAGTTCATCACCCTTGCAACTAGTCTCCCCCTGAGATGCTAAGAACTGTTTAAGAGCATCAAAGAGTTTACCATGTTCAATGAGAAGTGATGATTGAATCTGATTCTCAGCCACAAGCCGCTGAATAGCTTGTGTCTGTCTGAATAAGATTAATCCTTGACTGTTCAGCAACAACTCGTTCGAGAGCCGCAATCCGCTCAGCGTCAGACAGAGTAGCATCAAAGTCAAACCGTATATGAGATATATCTTGAGCATAAGGCGGTGGAATTCCCAAACTTGCTGGAATATCAGATGTAGGCTGAATAGTAACCGTGGGTGGAATAGAGATAGGTTACCCAGCAATCGCTACCAGCGTGGACTGATATACATGTATTTATACATCTCGGATCCTTTGTAAAGTTATGTTTATTTAATGTTTCGAGTTTGTTTTAGTTCGTGTTTTGGTTTATCTTTTATTAATTAAGGTTTTGAGTCAAGTTTTATATATTTATCGTGTTTTAACTCGTTTGGTGTCTTGCATGTTAAACTTAATTCTTTCTATCTTTTCATGCGAAGTTTAAGTTGTTTTGCTCATCATTTGTTACATGATTACTTCACTTACGAGTTTTGATTTATGTCTGTAGATGGTGGCTTGGTGATTAAGTGAAGGGAGGTCTAGAAGTTTCTATGCGTTACTTGGAGTTCAAGAAAGATATCTAAGATGATTTAGCAACAATTAACAAGAAATAACTAAAATAATTCGTGGGCTACATCAGAAGGGCGCCGCGCTGCGCTAAGGTAAAAGGCAGTATGCCTTCGCGGGGCCCCTAGGCCTTCTGGTCAGCAAAGAAAAAGCAAGCCGCACCGCGCTAAGGCTAAAGGCAGTTTGCCTTCGCGGGGCGCCTAGGCCTCTCTGGTCACTCGTTTTTGCATGTCCAAGCCCATTATGCGTTCTATATATACATCTTTATAACCAATCCGATTCTACAACTTTGGGGCAGCCGATTTTGAGAGAATTATTAAGGGTTTGAAGGTGATTTGAAGCTAGAAACCAAGGAGGATCAAGAGTTCTTTCATCTGGGTGTTCAAGGATCAATCGCAAAGGGTTTTATCGCTCTAACTTTCGTTCCTTGTTCATTATTTGTCATGTCTTTCCTCTTTGTTTTGAATACTTGTTTAGGATTGTTTTTAATAATGATTCTAAGCTAGACTTCATGTCTACCAAGGTTTGATGAACATGTTTGAGACTTGATTCTTGCTTTGGACTATTGTTTGATTATGGATTTCGTTATTTAATAGTAAAGACTTGGTTTTGTTTTTATGACGCGTATAAGTATTTATTATATTGATTGATTATTAACTATTGATTCACATAGATCTTTTATCTTTTGATTGGGTTCTTTAGATTTAAGGTTTATGCTTAATCATTACTTTGTGTTTTGATTATTATGGTTGAATAGGCCTATTAGATCATAGAAGCTTGTTAATTGTTGGTTAGGGTTTTAAATGCTTTCCTAAATTCCAATAGCTGTAAGGTGAGGAGTTGTTCATGTGTCCTGGTCAATTGCATGCTAGGATAGTTAGTGACGATATTCTTGCTTATTGTGTTGATCCATGTTCATGATGTCATGTTAGCTTATCAAGTTATCTAGGGTTTAGTGTTTCGTAAGATTGCTTGATTTAGATACTATTAATTAACCCTAATTGATGACTTTGGGGGAAATCAATAATACTGATTGCTTAATAATCTAATAATTGTTCTTTGGGATTTATTTGATTCAGTCAAAGGTCCTTAGGGTTTGTTAGATGAATACGTTTAGAAATCAGTTTCCGTAATCATGTTATTTGCCCATTGCTTGATGATAGTTGATGCATGGGATTCTTACCTAGGTAGATTCCTTCTCTTATTGGTTCCAATCTTGTGTTTGATTTCTTGTTTCTCGTTTACTTGTTTATTTGTTTTCTTAGTTTAATATTAGTTTCAAAATCCCCCTTAAAACATTAATAATAAATAGTCGTGTCGTAAGTCGAGTCTAATTTGTTAATTAACGTAATTTATAGAGTCACGTGGGTTCGATATTCCAGACTTACTTAGCTTTAATACAATTGACCGGTTCACTTGCCTGTATTTTTTTTAGTTGAGTCTTAGGTCTAGTTTTTATTACTTGTTTAATTTAGTTAATATTTATCGACTGTTTTTAGCACATCAAGTTTTTGGCGCCGTTGCTGGGGACTCTTGGCGATTGCGTTATTAGTTTTGATTGGACTTATCTGCTACATCCGTGCTATTAGTTTTATTCGTGTTTGAGTCGTAGGAGTCTAATTTAAGTTTTAGTTTATTTTAGTTCATTTTTAAGTGTTCGAGTTACTCAGTTTGTATTTTGCGTTTTCAGGTTTATGCCACATCTTAGTTCGCAAGGACCACCGCTGGATAATCTTGGATCTTCTACGTTGAAGACAGAGGCTAGTTCGTCAGTAGAAAAACAACCTTCAGAACCCGCATCTACACCAAAGTCGTCACCGCACAGTTCACCACCAGAAAGTCCTAGAGTCCAACCACAAGTTCAAATGGCCGAAAACAGGACAATTGCTGCTCAAGCCTTCGATGGCTTAACCCGAAACCAATCATGCATTGTCGTTCCCGCGATCGAAAATCCCAACTCGTTGCAGATCCCATAACCAATCAATTTACTGGGCGTGATGACGAGGATGCACCGGCTCACATTAACCGACTTTACCGCATTCTTAAAACTTTTAATTTACAAGGTGCTACCGAAGATGCTATTTTCTTACATTTATTTCCGTTTTTACTTGCAGGTAAAGCAACCACTTGGCTTGACACTAAGCCGCTCGGCACGTTCACTACGTGGGAAGCATTACGTTCGGCATTTTTCAAGAGATACTTCCCACTGGCTAAAGCGGCTATTCTTCGTGATCAAATTCACTCGTTTCACATGGAGCCGGATGAACAACATTGTCATGCTTGGGAGCGTTTTCAGAGCTTGTTGTCTCGATGCTCACAGAATGGTCTCACACCATGGGCTCTCGTGGAGAAGTTTTACAATGGGTTGAACTATGAAATCCAAGTTCGGTTCGACACGGTCGCGGGAGGAAGTCTACTGGCTAGGAAGAATGTCGCCGAATGCAACGAGATGTTTGAGAGCTTCTCTCAATCGGACCTTGCCAAAGTGCCACCATGCTGCTTTGGAATCACTAACTCAAGAGGTTAAGGAGCTGAAGGCCAAGGTGGACAGGTGTGAGTTTTGTAGAGGTGGACATGGTACGTTGGTGTGCCCGGTGATGAATCAACAAGTCGATTTTGTCACTGGTCAGAATAGGTTTCCCAACAATTACAACAACAATAATCAGAATTGGAACACTTACAAAAACCCGAATCAGAATACTTTCTACTAGGGGATGATATGACAAACTGAAAATTTTTCTTGCTTTTTCAGACACCCATCGTGACTTGACACAAATTTTCGGGACGAAAATTCTTTCAACATGAGAATGATGTGACACTCGACAATTTCAGGTTAATTCCGTTAATTCAAAATCCGTCAATTAAAACTTAAGATCACTTGATCTATAACGCACATCTCATTACATTTAAACTAGGGTTTTAAATGACGCTTGATAATCACTACGCATATAGTCTTTCGGGATTGCACCGAAACGCAAACGAGTTGACACAAACAATTGGTGAACAAACGACAAACATCAAAACAATAACTATTTGATAATTACGTGTTAGGTTTATGTATTATTTGATATTTATATGTAGAACATTAACTCAAGATGCAAAAGTTTATTTTATGCTAGAAAGGTAATAACTAAATGTGGAGGGGCAATTGTGTAACATATTATTATTAAATAATAACAAAAACCCTAACCTCTTCCTCCCCTCCCAAACCCGATCGGCCCCCTCCCTCACACCCTCTTGCGACGGCAGCCACCACCACCACCATATCACTTCCGTTTGACCTTGTTTTTCATAATCGGAGCACCCCGCACTTTTTTCTAGTCATCCCTCACCTTCCCCTTGCTCGTTTCTACGTTTTTAAGGTATAAACATAAACCCTAATTTTCGAAAATCATGTATTAAGTGTTCATATGCTTTGTTTGGATTCGATGATGCTTGATTATGCTTCGGTTGGTGATTTAAATGATCATGTGTGATTTTGTACGGTGAAAGATTGTGATATCATGGATTTTTCGTAAACCCTACAGGGTTTACTGCTGATTTTTATGGATTACAATGTTTATTGCATGTTTGGGGATGTGTTGTATGCTTAGGATGCATGCTAGACAAACTTGTGTGCTTGCTGATTTTTGACAGCAAAGATAGTTAAACTTGAACGAGCTGTAACGTGTTAAATATGAAACCAAACAGGACTATTTATCAGTCTAAAAGATAGTACTCTGAGTCTAGTTTTCAGAAAACCCAACCACGCCTGATTTGGAGGTGTTTTGGTTGCTCAAACGATTTAAATGTGATCAAAGGTCAAAACTGGTACTGGACAGATTGTTAAGTTTTTGTTTAGAAGACTGTAACTAAATGTTAATGTGGTAATTGGTCAAGATTATTAACACTACAGAGTACTAGGTTGAGTCTAGTTTCTATAAAGTCCAATTTTGTAATTTTAGGACGTGTAAAAGTTAACTTTTATTATTTTACAAAACTGAAGTGCAAGTCTGAATTGTAAGGTCTGCTGTTAGGCTGTTTTGTAATTATCATATCTCATAAACTACAAGACCAAATGGATTAGTTCCACTTTTGGAAGTTAACATATTGAGTTAAGAATCTAACTCAATTGGTCCTGCATTAATTGAAATTACCATTCAACAAGAATAACAAATATCATTCTGTTGCGCATGATTTTGACAGCTGTGAGTTACTGTAAAGTTTTGGTCATTGTGAGAAAACTATGTGGAATAAAAATACAATAAAAATAGTTTTGGAAACCTAACTCAAGTGTGCTTTTGTGAAGATTTTTGGTGAATTAATTGATATTTTATGATCTGTTGAATAGTGTAATCTTTCATGTAGAAATCTGTCTTGATAAAACTAGCTGCTGAACTATGTGAAAATACATGAAACGTGCTTGTTTGCTAGATAATTGCTATGTTTTAGACTAAATTGCCCTTGTGGGGAAAGATTGCTAGTAATGTACAATGTTAGTACTTAATACTTATGTAGTTGCTTACACATGAAACGTGTCACCAATGTGTTTGTCGAGTCACACATAATTCACAAACGAAACACGAAACGTATCTCATGCATAGGTATTATGTGCCGAGTCTAGAGACTCAATAATAGTTCCAACACTTAGAAAATCTCATTCTTGTTTTAGAACGCTAGTGAGGATTTTCTGTGAAGCGCATCTCTCGGTTGACTTGTTTTTGAATTCTTCGCAAACAGTGAGTTTCACGTTCCCCTTTTACTCTTTTAAACGCTTTTTACTTGGGGGAGATAACATACTCCAAAACGCTTAGTAATACTTGTTTTATAGGCTAGCTACCTATTGATATATAATTGACATAACATTATCTGGTAACGCAAACGCAAACGCAAATGCAAAACGTAAACGCAAACGCAAACACTTTATTTATATAGACCTGTGAACTCACCAACCCTGTGTTGACACTTTTAGTAAGTTATTCTCAGGTAGCCGAGGCGGGCGCGCGGTATAGGATCATGCATTCGTTGAACACCATCATTTTAAAAAACTTGTTTTGAACTTTTATTTATTTGGTTTTAAGTCGTCATTTGTGACGCAACACTTGGTTATGATTTACGCTTCCGCACTTATTTAAACTTAAGGTTTTGTGATTTGAAAACTTTGAACATCATGTTTGATTATAACTAATGATTCCGATCCTGTTAGTTCACACCTTCTGACGGTAAAACTCCGTTAGTGGATCTTGAGGGTGTGACAATATTCAAAGGATTATGGGTGACATTGCTCGTCGTTTAGAAGAAAGGCCCCCAGGTCAGTTTTCGGGTATTCCTCAAACTAATCCGGCTGCTCAATTGAAAGCCATCTCCACTCGTAGTGGTAGGGTTTTCGGTCCGGAGGTAGTTAGTAGAGAAGTTGAGAAAGATGGGGAAGATGAGTTTATAGATGAAGAGATAGAAATGGAGGCTCCAGGTAAGTCACAAACTACAACACCAATTATAGAGCCGCAAGTTGAGAAAAACACCGAGAAGAAGCCGGTTGGAGCCCGCCACCACCAAACATCATTAACCTGCCTATGTCCCGTATCCCGCTCGTCTAAAAAATCAACAGTATACGAAATATTACGGGCATTTTTTGAATATATTTAGCCAATTAAATGTCAACCTCCCGTTCGTCGAAGTCCTCCAGCATATGCCTAAATACGCCAAATTTTTGAAAGATCTTCTTAAAAGGAAGGATAAATTGTCGACTGTACCATTGAATGGAGAGTGTTCTGCAATAGTTCTAAATAAAGTACCGGAAAAATTACCTGACCCCGGCGTTTTTACCATTCCATGTCTTTTCGGAAGTGATACGACGTGTCAAGCATTGGCCGATCTTGGAGCTAGTATAAACCTCATGCCGTATTCTTTATATGAAAAGCTAGGCTTAGGGGAGCTCACCCCTACTCGTATGACGTTGTCTTTAGCCGATCGTTCCGTTAAGTATCCGAGGGTTGTCATGGAGAATTTGCTCGTTAAGGTAGATAATTTGTTTTTTCCCGCAGATTTTGTTGTTTTAGATATGGAGGCCGACGTGAGAGTTCCTATCATTTTGGGTCGTCCATTCTTACGTACTGCTAAGGCAATCATCGATGTGTTTGAAGGCAAGATAACTCTTAGAGCCGGTGATGATAGTGCCACTTATTTGGTCAAGTCCATGAGAGATCCGAGTGGTCAAGACGGTCTTATCGATCCATGTCATCCAGTTTACTCGATAGAATCATTTATCTCGGGTACGGATTCTCGTCTTGACGATTACCATTCGGTGAGTATTAGTGTGAAAAAGGGGCGAGAGGGTTCTAGTTCTCGAAAAATAGTAAAGTGTGTTGGAGAAAGACGTGGTGGAAAGCGTAAGTTCGAAAAGGTTCGTGGAGTTAGAAAGAAGAAGACCAAGATTGATGAATGGTCGGATCGTGATTCGATATCTTTGAGGGCATTTGAGTTTTATCGAGATGGAGGAAGCTCCACTCGGTCCGCCACGTGATTTGCATAACATGGGTTCTTGAGTGAAAACTCAAGTGTAGAGTTTGTATATTATATTTAATTTTTATTTCTATTTTCTTTTTCTTTGAAAACTCAAGTGTAGAGTTTTTTGTAGTTCGACTTTGTTTTGTGTTTTTGAGTTTTGCGAGTTTGAAGATTGAATGAGCTAGATAGACGATCCCAAAGGAAGAATTTATTGAAAAAGACAAGTGTGGGGATGAAGCAGCCGATCTGTATACTTTATATTTATTATTTGCTGCTAATTATTCATGTTTTATATTTTTTTTGGGTTGTTGACGCACTTTAATTGCTTAATATCTATAATTATGATAAGATTCATTTTTAGATATTGTTTGTTGAAATTTTGCCGCTTACAATTACCATTTGCTGAGCACGTTCGTAGTGGGAGGACATTCATGGAAAGAAGACTTTAGCATCATGTTTCATGCGCATATTACTAGCTAAGTCTTTTCCTTTATCTAGCTTGTTAACTTTTTATTTTGATTTTGTTATTAATTTTTAGGTTTTTATAGTTTTTTGTAGTTCGACTTTATTTTTAAATTTTTTTTTATTTTAAGTTGTCCTTATCCTTGAATTGAGGACAATGCAAAATTTAAGTGTGGGGATATGATATTTGAGTCGTAGTTTAAAGAATAAAAAAAATTTAAAAAATTAAAAAAAGAAAAAAAAATTGAAAAATTCTTTTAAAAAAAATGTCCCTTGAATATAGTTTTTGCGTTAAAGTGGGAGATGATGATATTTATCGGAAATTGATTTTTCAAACTACTAATAATATGAGATACATAAAAAGAAAGCGCACTTAACTTGGGATGTGTCGGTAGGCTCAGCCTTGAAAATGAAAGGGCAATTTGATAAAATGTTTCAGAAATCTCTTGTGGGAAAAACGTTTTGTCCGTAGAAAATAAGCAATGAAAGGCCAGCCATACACAAGCCTCAATTCTTGGTAGGAAAAGTGGAAATATTATAAAGTTTGAAAAGTTTAAAAAATTTGAATACGTTATAATATGATGCTTGGGTAGGTTTAACGCTAGAGTATGCCGTGTAGCCTGTGATATAAATCTTAAACTTCTAGCTTTAGTGTTTTACACATCATTGGCATATGGTTTTATAACCTCAAATCTTGTATTGATGGGATGCCCCGGGTCCGGAGACCATGGGTGTGTATGCCGACTATTCATCTGGGTATTCACAATTCCAAATGGGGTTGTGAATATTTAAAATAAAGCTAAAAAAGAGCAAACCCGCAGATTCCTGCCACATTTGTCTTTAAACATGAGCCCCTCTAACTCTATCTTACAGTTCTTAACCATTTTCATTATTTTAACCGAAGCGTCACTAGCGGTTTCTACTATAAAAGTTTCAGACACTCGGCAACATTTAATTTTTGCTAATTTACTAAATGGTGTAGCTATGAAACTCTTATTCGCACCCGAATCAAATAATACTGAAGCAGAAATACCGTTTACTAAAAACGTACCAGTTAAAACATCTGGAATCTGTTTAGAATGTTCCTTGGTCAGCATGTAGGCTATAGTCCTTGGCCTAGCTTGATCGGTATCCTTCTTTCCACTACCTCCAGCTCCACCATCAGTACACTCCCTTGCCATATGACCCGTCTTACCACATTTGTAGCATGCGGGTTTCACATCACACTCATTAGCATAGAGCCCCATCTTCCCACACTTATAACAGGCATTTGTCCCAAGCCTACACTCTCCGCCATGAGCCTTTCCACATTTGTGACACACATCCGAACCAGTACTCCACTTGCACTCGCCACCGTGCACCTTCCCACACGTCTTGCACGTCTTTCTCTCACACACCTTCTACTTCTTGTCCTTGGAATTCCACAACTGGGTACCCGGTCGTTTAACTGGAGCGACCCACTTCTTGTCTTTCTTCTCTTCCCCCACCACAACCTAGTCCGCAGCCAGATCCTCATAAACCATCTCTGCGAGTTCGACAACAGAGTCAAAAGTAGCAGGTTTATTCACCCTGACCAGCATGCGAACCTTTTGTAGCAATCGCCTCACATAACACATGATTCTCTTATCCTCGATGTTGACCATATCGGGTACCAACCTAGACATTCGGTTGAACTCGGTGGTGTACTCACGATTTGTCATCGTCCCAGCTTTCAAGTTCAGGAACTTCATCTCCGCCCTCTCAACTTCGGCGTCAGCATAGAACTTCTTCATAACTAACTCCTTCAGATCCTCCCACTTCATGGCCTTAATCTCGTCCTGAGTTTTCCTCTGCTGCACACTTTTCCACCAATACATCGCCTCTTCCTCAAACGATTGGGTGGCATAACCGACAGCTTGATCGGGGCGACACTCGCTAATGCGGATAATTTTATCCATGGAGGTTATCCATTGAAGGGTAGCGATTGCGTCTACCAACCCAGTCAGCTTCGGCGGGTCACAACCCTTAAAGGAATTATAGTTGCAACCACCTCGGCCCCTTTTCCTGTCATCGTCCTTCACAGACTTAACCTCGCTCGAGGCCTCTCTTTCTCCTTCATCGTCTTCCCTACCACCTCCTCCCGCTCCTTCAGCTGCTCTTTCACGGCTTCCAGCAGATCTCTCGGGCTTCAGGTTCTTCACAGCAGTGGCTATTGCTTGGACAATAGCTGCTTGGATTAAGGGATCTAGCTGAACCCCTTCATTGTTGTTAAGGTTTCCTTCAGCTGCGCTTCCTTCTACCTCGGTGTTGGAAGCTGTTTCTACTGAAGGCTGTTGGACACGGCGAGGCTTGCCACGACGTCCAGTGCGGCCTCCTGCTCCATCAACTGCCCTAGATCTTGCCATCGTATTCTGGAAGAAAAACACAAACGTCATCACTCAAGGAACCATTTAGTACAAGGATCGTAAGGCTAATAGGTAATAACAACGGCCAGCTGTGATTAGCTGATCACGTTACTTTCCGTGTCCTATACACTTCCTCTTATGAGTCTATTTGTGCTGGTTCTACTCTTAAACAGTTAACCAATCAAACAATCAGGAAATCCAATCCCTACATACACATATCCTTTCTTTAGCAGTTAAGCTAACATTAACATACATATTTAATCATACTCTTTACCGTTACTGATCTTGCTTGAGTGACACATGGCATTCTCGAACTGGCATCTTCTTTCTTTCCTTACTTAAATCCCATTCTCTGTTCGAGTCTAAGCATGTAGGATGCTTAAATCTCTCGAACTTTGCTCTGATACCAACTTGTAAGGCCCCGTTACCGGTAGCCCTACATTTGGTGTTGGATTTACTCATAAACGCAGTTCTAAATACCATAGTTAATTAAAACATTCGCGGAACATTAAAAATTCAACCACAAAATGTTACATAACCTTCACATCTTGTCTTATGAAACATTCAATTTATTTAAACATAAAACACAGTCTTTGTAAACACCATAACATTTTCTTGAGATGCCAGTATCATCGATTCTATGCCATGTGTCTTCAGTCAGGCGAGCTGCTTCAACCTATTTGCCTGCGTGCATACTAAAAGTCAGCTACGCTGAGTGAGTTCTAGTTAATCACATAACTTACTTTACATACACATACATGTGCCCGAAGGTACGCATTACATACTTAACATGTCCATCAATCTTTCAAACACATACATATCTAACCTTACGTTATAAAGAGCATTCGCCCTACATACCTCGGATATTATTAGGGTCCGGTACCCTCCATCCTCGGATATTATTAGGGTCCGGTGCCCTCCATCCTCGGATATTATTAGTGTCTGGTACCCTTCATCCTTGAATATTATTAGGGTCTGGTACCCTTTCTTCTATACCTTTTTAACATACTTTTCTATATACATAATCGTATGTTTCATACATACATCATTCATTCTTCATCTTAAAACATACATATAACATCAACCATTTCCTGGCAATATATTCAATTTCGAAGATATTTCATGTATCGACAAGAAACCATTCATACATTTCACATAATACATATATGGCATACACTTATCACTTAGGATAAGTGTATTAACTAATCACATCGAGTATGCACACAGCCCCGAAAACATAACAATGAATGGGGCTAGAAACTCACCTGAAGTCGGTTACGTTCACCGTTAATGGTAATTCCTTTCTTGAGCTATACACGGCTAACTGTATAATATTTACATGTATCAATTAACTATTCTATCTCATATCGTATTTCTATCTTTTTTTATAACCCACAACGAACGGGGGTCCGGGGGCAGCGCCCCTAGCAGCAGGGTCTAGGTGCGGCAGCCCCTAGCAGGGTCCAAGGGGCAGAGCCCCTGGCTGGGGTGGAGCTGTCGTAACACATTTTCCATTAGGATTTTAAATTATTATTTAATTCGCTAACTCAAAAGTTCAAGGGCTTAATTTTAATTAATTCATTCCTTTTCTAAGTTCAGGGACCATTATGTCATTATGTTAAACTTCTTGTTCGTCCAAGTCCTTTAATGAATGGGGTTCATAGCGAATGAACCCATTCATTACTTTATAACGAATCAGACCTTATTCGTTTGGTCTGGTTAACGAGTTGAACCTTATGACAAATTGAACTCTTACAACGAACCAGTCCTCTTAACGAATTAGATCTTTTAGCGAACTGGACTCATAACGAATTAGTCCATAGCGAACCAGTCTATGCAACGAATTGGACCTTCCAATTCGTTATCTTTTAACTATAGCGAATCAGGGGTAATTCGCTATCTTTTCTCCTTCACGAACTGAAGCTAATTCGTTATATTCCCTTAGACGAATCAGCTAGCGAATTACTTCTGATTCGTTAGTTCCTCCTTAGCGAACTAGGGTTAGGTCAGGGAATGTCAGAACATTCCCTGACACTCCTCTTAACCTCGTACCACTTTCCGGCGCCGCCTTTCCGGCGCCGCCATTGCCGGAAAAACGTGTTTTAACTCGTTTTTCACCGTTTTTCGTCCCTTTAGATCCAGATCTGAGCTAGGGTGACCCTAAGCTCATCTTAGGTTCGTTTTATACCCGATTTCACCCGAATCTCGTGACTTTAACGATGTAACGGTGTCGGCTCGTTGTTTCGTAACTAAATATAACGAGTTTAAGTTAATAAAACATCATACTGGTATTACCTTGGGTCAGTGCTCGGTTTCCTTCTTGGTTTCGGTTAGAGAAAGGAAGAACTAGAGAGAAAGCTTAAGTGTGTGTTTTTGATGGTGTATGGAATATGTGAAATGAATGATTAATGGATGATTAAAGGTATATATATTTAGGGATCATGGGCTCAAGCCCATGGACTCTACTTCTTTATTTTATACCCAAAGTCCATAACCCATATCCATTTAACCCAACACTAGCCCAACTCATTTCTATTTATCTAAACCGATAACGACCCACAGTAAAATAGACGAAATTTATATTATTATTATGATCAAAGTAGGATGTTACAGCTGCTTGGTAGACTTTGATGCCTAAGATTAGGTGGATAAACAATACCCTTGATTGTCTTAACTATTCATTAAAAACTAGAGCAACAAAAGTTTTAAATCTGCTAATTTTGAGGTTTAAGTTAAGATGGGGTTGTCTGGTCCGGTAAAAGCTAAAAATAAGCGGGTTTTAATTGTGTAAACCACTGAGTAATATTATTGTCGGATCTTTGTCCCGGTAAAGATTAAGGCATGGGTTAAAGTGGAAAACAATATCGGTGATCGCAGTTTTTGCGTTTTTCTAAGCTTTAAAAATTAACTTATATGTTTGTAAGACTATATTTTCCGATTCTGATCCAACTGCATCAGACTTTTTCAGGGACGAAAAAGAGTAAGTGTGGGGATATTTGATATACATGTATTTATACATCTCGGATCCCTTGTAAAGTTATGTTTATTTAATGTTTCGAGTTCGTTTTAGTTCGTGTTTTTGTTTATCTTTTATTAATTAAGGTTTTGAGTCAAGTTTTATATATTTATCGTGTTTTAACTCGTTTGGTGTCTTGCATGTTAAACTTAATTCTTTCTATCTTTTCATGCGAAGTTTAAGTTGTTTTGCTCATCATTTGTTACATGATTACTTCACTTACGAGTTTTGATTTATGTTCATGTAGATGGTGGCTTGGTGATCAAGGGAAGGGAGGTCTAGAAGTTTCTATGCGTTACTTGGAGTTCAAGAAAGATATCTAAGATGATTTAGCAACAATTAACAAGAAATAACAAAAATAATTCGTGGGCTACATCATAAAGGCGCCGCGCCGCGCTAAGGAAGAAGGCAGTGTGCCTTCGCGGAGCGCCTAGGCCTTCTGGTCAGCAAAGAAAAAGCAAGCCGCGCCGCGCTAAGGAAAAAGGCAGTTTGCCTTCACGGGGCGCCTAGGCCTCTCTGGTCACTCGTTTTTGCAAGTCCAAGCCCATTATGTGTTATATATAAACATCTTTATAACCAATTCGATTCTACAACTTTGGGGCAGACGATTTTGAGAGAATTATTAAGGGTTTGAAGGTAATTTGAAGCTAGGAACCAAGGAAGATCAAGAGTTCTTTCATCCGGGTGTTCAAAGATCAATCACAAAGGGTTTTATCGCTCTAACTTTCGTTCCTTGTTCATTATTTGTCATGTCTTTCCTCTTTGTTTTTAATACTTGTTTAGGATTGTTTTTAATAATGATTCTAGGCTAGACTTCATGTCTACCTAGGTTTGATGAACATGTTTGAGACTTGATTCTTGCTTTGGACTATTGTTTGATTATGGATTTCGTTATTTAATAGTAAAGACTTGGTTTTGTTTTCATGATGCGTATAAGTATTTATTATCTTGATTGATTATTAACTATTGCTTCACATAGATCTTTTATCTTTTGATTGTGTTCTTTAGATTTAGGGTTTATGTTTAATCATTACTTGGTGTTTTGATTATTATGGTTGAATAGGCCTATTAGATCATAGAAGCTTGTTAATTGTTGGTTAGGGTTTTAAATGCTTTGCTAAATTCCAATAGCTGTAAGGTGAGGAGTTGTTCATGTGTCTTGGTCAATTGCATGCTAGGATAGTTAGTGAAAATATTCTTGCTTATTGTGTTGATCCATGTTCATGATGTCATGTTAGCTTATCAAGTTATCTAGGGTTTAGTGTTTCGTAAGATTGCTTGCTTTAGATACTATTAATTAACCCTAATTGATGACTTTGCGGAAATCAATAATACTGACTGCTTAATAATCTAATAATTGTTCTTTGGGATTTCTTTTGATTTAGTCAAAGGTCCTTAGGGTTTGTTAGATGAATACGTTTAGAAATCAGTTTCCATAATCATGTTATTTGTCCATTGCTTGATGATAGTTGATGCATGGGATTCTTACCTAGGTATATTCCTTCTCTTCTTGGTTCCAATCTTGTGTTTGATTTCTTGTTTCTCGTTTACTTGTTTTCTTAGTTTAATATTAGTTTCAAAATCCCCCTTAAAACATTAATAATAAATAGGTGTCGTAAGTCGAGTCTAATTAGTTAATTAACGTAATTTATAGTCACGTGGGTTCGATATTCCGGACTTACTTAGCTTTAATACAATTGACCGGTTCACTTGCCAGTGTTTTGTTTAGTTGAGTCTTAGGTATAGTTTTTATTACTTGTTTAATTTAGTTAACATTTATTGACTGTTTTTAGCACATCATGGACTTAACAAATCTAGCAACCACCTCTGATGGAGTAAGAGTAGGAGGTGGTAAAGAAACAATCTCCGGTGCTGAAAACTGGAACGTAGATGGAGCAATACCAAATGATGATGATACGGGCACCAAAGGTACAGTCGAGGTCACTGGCAATAGAACTGCCGAAGAAGCAGGTAACATAGACATACCCGACAACGATGGTGGAGCAAAATGGACAACACTTGAACTTTCTCTAGCTCTGGCCCTCTTTGATCTACGAGCAACGCGATACAGCTCATCCTCATAATCTGACTCACTATCATCAGAGTCCTTCTTTCATTTCCCTTGAATTATCTATTGGGCAACAAGAACACGGTGTGCTTCCACAGCGTCATCGGTGAAAGAATCAGATAAGGTTTCCTCTTAATCCTCCACGGAAGCAATAGACGGTCCCACGGATGGACCAACTGTGGAAGCAGGCATAATAGTAACCTCACCCACCGAGGCTTGAACTTCAGCTGGGGGATCAACTCTTTCCATATCAAAGAAACATTGCCCTCCAAAGGCAATCTCAAGATCAACTTGTTCTGCCAGAGCTGCAACTGGATCAACATCAGGAAGATCTTGAACCACAGGTGGTGGTTGAACCACAGGAGGTGGTTGAGGAACGTGACCTTGTTGCGGTGCTGGATCAATAAATTCATCTTCTGAGGAGCGACATAATCAGGATTCACTAAATACCCAAACAATGCAGTATACCTTGAACGAAGTTCAGGCTTGCTACGAGCACTGGAGGACCTACACTGTGCAAAGTTTCTCTTGCTTATACTTTCAACATAGGAGATAGGACGACGTTGTGGCAGATTATAAGCAACAAGATTGAAAATCAACTGTTAGAATCTTGGGTACATCAAAAACCTTTCCCGTGCCAACGAGCGTCACTGACGATCGATCTCATAAAATACCATTTGACTGAAACTGTAAGCTTTGTTATAAGTCAATGCAGCCATTGCAGATTGCATTGTCGCACCCATACCATCTGTACCAGCCTTGCGCTCAGACATGCACACAATCATCACGTGCACCAAGAACCGCCGCTGATCTAACAGAAACCCATTTCGCCTCTGAGAATCCTCCAATGGACCTGAATACCCCATACGAACAAATGCACCATTTCTGAAAGTAGTCGAAAAGTCAGTAGGGTCCTCAGTAGTCTCAACCCCAAATTGTAACGCTTCCCTGATCTGATTGCCCAAGAACTGTACCACTTGATTGTTGACAGTGGCACGCATCACTGGCGTGTCAACCCGACAGTCATACTCACCGTGTTCCAGAAATATTCAATGTTTGGAAGTGATATCGGTAGAGTAGTTGTGATAGCATGGAAAATAAGTGAACGAATAAGAAACGAGATGATCTCTCGAAAATCCTCAGTTCCACGGCTATCCGGATCCAAGGTAACGTACATGTTGTGACCCGGAAAGAACTATCTCTTATCACCTTCACCTTCATCACCACCAGTACCGCCAGCACCAGCCATAGCAACAATATCTGCAAAGTTAAACGAGCTAAGTTAGACCCATGTGGCAACATATTACAACTTCGCTATTATGATACTGGCGAAGTCGTTTAGCGAGGTTATGGTATTAGCGAAGTAGTCCACTTCGCTATGAATATTACAACGTTTCAACACACAGGTACAAAAGTGAGGATAAAGTAACAGGGTAGTAGATAATGCAACGAAGTTGTTATAAGGGCGAAGTTAGGGTTAACTTCGCCAGTATTAACTTCGCAGCTTAACGGATTAGATCCAAACCCTGATTGTTGAATATATGGACAATCAAACAACGATTGCATGTAAAGGACAGTGCGATTTAGTTTACGAGCAGTCTTTTAACCTCAAAACAATACGTAATCACTTTGAAATCGAGTCATTAGGGTATGTTAACAGAATGGATCAAAACATAACAGTGTGGACCAGATTAACAGCCAAACAAGATGAATTATGACTCAATAAAGGTCCGATGAACCTAGAAATAGACAAGATTATGATAATCAGAGGTTTGATTCAACGGGTAAGTTCCCCGAGGGTTTAGTGTTTTAAAGGTTTGACCAGATTTGACTACTCTTTCCGGTTATATAGTTTTAGAAAAACCCGCGGGCGAAGTTAAGATAACTTCGCCCTTAAGTTAACTTCGCCCATTAGTTAACTTCGCTCTTAGCGAAGATAAAGAAAATTAAAAATAAACGATCAAAAACAAGTAACCAAGTGTTTAAAGATGATAAACCATAAGACAAAATACATAACAAATGTTAAATAAAAGGACGGGATCAAATTTCAGTCTTGAAGAAACCCAGCACGTTTTTAGAAAAGATCCGAACAGGAATCATACTGATTAGGAGGCTGTCACACAGATCCATGTCCAGCGGTATTATGACATAGAGAAACAGGTTGTAGGCAGGTATAAAACTTAGTATGGTTTTCATTGCTTCTGTGATAGGGATTAGGAATTAGGCTCAAAATTTTGATGGACATAACATGAGAGATTGTGATGCCTCCTATCTATTCTCAAGGTGTATTTGGCTTTCCCCAGGTCACCCCGAGTTGACTTTGACCCGTAGGTCGACTCTCCGATTCGTCTTCCCAAACTTTCTTATACTTTGAATTGTGATTTCTTGCCTCTTTCTTGATATTTGAAAACAGATAATCTTCGTAAGGCTTAACGATAATAATAAGTTTTTTTTAATACAAAATACAACTGCAAGTCCCGTATTTGGATCACTGCAAAAACATAACACTAGCTTCGCGGGGGATCAGAACACAGTTCAAAATGACTCTACACAGTAAACCGAGTAGATTTAGTTTGTATCACTTCTACTTTTACGCACCATAGAAAGCTACCATAACATACAATGACTGTTCTAGAGTCTTTTAGGCCTAATTAATTCACCGATTTGGCACACAAAATCAGTTTATCTATCACTTTCCAAGGTATGATCAATTTTCACTTTTAACACCAATTTTGAAACTTCTTGCGAAGTTATAGACTGAAAGATGATATCATTTCCCTAAAAAAAATTTTAAATTCAGACGCCCCGATCAATTCAAAGTCTTTAGGTAAACGGCTATCTAGAAGATCCAGTAGATTAGCTAGACCGACCACATACGAATATGTGTCCCTTCAACTAAGTATGAACGACTAATTTTAAGCGAAGGAATAAAAACCCAACATAAATCGCCCGGGTCACTTTAAGTTATCTGGTTAATGGCTATCCTTATATTCAACATGTAGATGTAAGGACCAAACATATTCATGGAATATGTCCGTCAAACTTGAGCAACCGACATAATTTTAAGCGATAGTGATGTTTTTTTTTGTTTTTTTTTAAGAAAACAAAAGAAAAACAAGGTTACTCGGGATTGATCATTCCATTAAGCTCAATAAGGTTTTGAAAACGGGATCGGTCAAACGCTTTTGTAAAAAGATAGCAAAATTATCCAGTGAATCAACCTTTTCAAGCAAAATTAATTTCTTCTCAGCACAATCCCGTATGAAATGATGACGAATGTCAATATGTTTAGTTTTACTGTGTTTAACGAGATTGTTAGTTACTGAGATTGCAGCAGTGTTATCAATGCAAATAGGAGTTTGAGTGAAATTTAGACCATAATCGCGCATTTGTTGTTGTATCCATAAAACCTGGGAGCAGCAGTTAGATGCTGCCATATATTCTGCTTCGCAGGTGGATATGGCTACAGAGGTCTGCTTCTTGCACTGCCACGACACCAATCTTCCTCCGAGAAACTGACATCCACTGGTTGTTGACTTCCTGTTCTGATTGCAACCTCTATAGTCAGAGTCGGTGTATGCTACCAGATCCAGTTCCCCTCCTTTGAAGTACCAGAGACCCAACTAAGGCTTTCCTTTAAGGTACCGCAAGATCCTCTTCACTCCCTTCATGTGCGATTCCTTTAGTTTGGCCTGAAAACGAGCACAAAGACAAACTGCAAAGATAATGTCAGGTATAGAAGCAATTAGATACATTAAAGAACCTATGATTGCCCGATACTGAGTGGGATCCACATCTTCATCACTGACAGAATCAGCATTCAGTTTGTGGTTGACGCAGATTGGAGTATCAAACGAGGTACTATTGTCCATCTTAAAGCGCTTAAGCACATCATGAGCATACTTAGTTTGATGAATGAACATGCCATCCTTCTTTTGATCTACCTGTAATCCCATAAAGAAAGTTAGTTCGCCCACGACGCTCATTTCAAACCTTTCTTCATGACTGCTTCAAACTCCTGACACATAGAAACTCGTGAGGCAGCAAAGATAATGTCGTCCACATAGACCTGGACGAGAAGAAAATCACCCCTTTTCTTTTTACAAACAACGTACTGTCGATCTTCCCTCTCTCAAACCCATTCTCTAGCAAGTAATCTGACAGAGTTGCATACCAGGCTCGTGGTGCCTGATGTCGGCCATATAATGCTTTGCTGAGTTTGTACACATGATCAGGAAAATCTGGGTTAGGGAAACCCGGAGGTTGTTCTACGTATCCCAACTCATCGACTTTTCCATTAAGAAACGCACTTTTAACATCCAGCTGAAACACTTTCATCTCTTTGTGTGCAACGAATGCCAGAAACATTCTAATTGCCTCCAATCTTGCCACAGGAGCAAACACTTCGTTGTAATCGATTCCTTCCTGTTGATTAAACCCTTTGACTACCAATCTTGCCTTGTTACAAATGATTACTCCCTTCTCATCTCTCTTACACTTGAATACCCACTTTGTACCGATAGCATTCAAATCTTGTGGTTTTTCAACTAACTGCCATACTTCCATTTTTTCAAACTGTGCCAGTTCTTCCGGCATGGCTTCAACCCACGAGCTATCCTTCAGTGCCATTTGATAATTCTTTGGTTCTATCTGACTGATGAAGCAGACGTACAAGCATTCATTTATAATACCAGTGTTTTTAATGTTTGCATACACACATGTGTTTTCATCCAAACTTCTTCTAGTACACACACCATCAGAAGGATTACCGATCACATTCTCTAAATGATGATTATTGTGATTTTTGGTAGTTTGTACCGGACCAACTTCCAAATCATTTTCAAGATTTGAAGAGAGTTCATCTGAGTGAGGTTGAGTGTGAAATGGATTGTAGAATTCATCTTCATTCAAGACAGCTGGAGTTTCAACCGCACTTGACGTGATAGGTTGATTTTCATTATATTGGGGTCGTTGCACTATGGCCTCCTCTTCATCAAACAACATCTGAGTGGCCAACTTCTCATCTATGTCTACAAAATCCAAGTAAGGCACATTAAAAGATTTGAATAACTTATCATAGTCGAAAGCCTCTGCTGGTCCCATGCTAGGCCTTGGTGATTTGTAACTAATAATGTAGTGTTACAAACCACCTCAACCTTGCTGTTTGATAAATTAAAGAATCTTCTGTTGGGTGTCCCAACTACATAGCCAACTAAAATACTTTCGTCAGCTTTCTCACCAAATTTAGAATTAGTTTTTAGTATCGAACATGAGGACCCGAAAGTTTCAAGACCTTTCAGATTTGGCTTTCTACCATGCATAAGTTCATAACAGGTTTTATTTAATCTTTTAATAGTTAAAACACGATTAAGGATATAGCAGGCCGTGGCAACAGCCTCAGCCCAGAACACCATGGGAAGTTTAGCGTCTGCCAGCATAGTCCTGGCGCCTTCGATTAGAGTTCTGTTCTTCCTTTCAGCTACTCCATTTTGTTGCGGAGTATATGGTGCGCTATACTGATTTTCAATCCCTTTCTGCAAACAAAACATCTTCATCTGATAGTTCTTGAACTCTGTGCCATTATCACTTCTAATGAACTTAACCTTTCTCCCAACAATATTTTCCATCTTGGTAATCAAGTTAATTACCAACTGAATAGTTTCATCTTTTGCCTTCAGAAAATAAACCCAGGAGTATCGCGAGTAATCATCAGTCACCACCAAACAGTATGACGTTCCTCCTAGACTTTTGACATTCACGGGACCCAAAAGATCCATGTGAAGCAAATCCAAAGTGCTAATAATTGTGTTGACTCTCTTGGAGTGATGTGGCTTCTTGTGTTGTTTTCCTTTCTTGCATGACAAACATTGATCTTCAAAGTTGAAGTTCTTCAATGGAACCCAAAGAACCAGCCCATTCTTGACAATGTAGTTCATCTCACGAAGATGAATATGACCCATTCTTCGGTGCCACAACTCTGACTCAGACTCTGTTGCTTTTGACAGAAGACATAACTCTTCCTTCGCCATCTCGGTTGACCGCATGTCCATTACATATGTGTTCTTTTCTCTTGGAGCCTTCATCACGATCCAGGTTTCAGGAATCTTGAAACCAGGATAAAGCACGAGTGCCTCATCTTTTGTAAAATGCACGGTGTATTCTTTGTCACAAATCTGAGAGACACTCAAAAGATTGTGCTTTAACTCTTTCATAAAATTAACTTTTTCCAACTTTATTCTTCCATTAGTCACAGTACCAATACCAGTAATTCTTCCTCCACTTTCTCCTGCAAAACTAACCCTTCCTCATTGAATAGTCATCCAATCACATAACAATTTCTTGTTACCAGTCATGTGCCGGGAACAGCCACTGTCAACAAACCACATATTGTTTACAGCCCTGCTCGACTGTTCCTGCACAACTAAATAAATGAATTAAAAATGGGGGACCCAAGACCTTCTAGTCTTGGGTTGATCAAACCTGTTAGCCGGCATCCAGTACCTTGGTTGCCCAACGTTCTTTTGAGGAAATGTTCCATTTGATCTGAAAGGAAAATTTCTAGATGACTGGCTATGAGGCCATCCAAACGTTCTCGAATTTCTAGAATTTGTGGAATAATAATTGTTGGTTTGGTGTTTCACTAGGAAAAAATGAGACTGGTTTCTTTGAAATCTTGGATTAGTCCAACGATTGTTTTATGTGTTAGCATTCTTACCAGCATCATATTTAGTATTCGTTTTATTCACAGTTTCAGTTGGCCTCATATTTCTAGACTTTCTCCGTTTCAGAGGACAGTCATTGACAAAGCGTCCTATCCTGTTACATCTAAAACAACTTCTGTTCGAATTATTTGTGTTCTTTTGAACATTTGTGTCAAAAGTTGCTGTAGATGATGAGGTTGCGATACTGACAGTTTGTCTTACATACGGTGGAATAAAGGGATTTAGGGAAGATATATTTTTGTTAAACGTGTAATCCTCCCCTCGTTTTAGTCACACTACCTCATATCTTATCTCACCAGATTCAGAGGATTTGTCCAAATTTGATGAGACATGACTTGTGACATCAGAACTTGTTTGAATCGCTTCACTCACATTAACTTTGGTATCTTTAGTAGAGACTCTGATTGGAACTGTCTGACTAAATTCAACACAAACGGATTGCTGATTACTAGGATTATAAGTATAACTATTATTGTACGATGGTGGAACTTCTGTGTATCCGATTCCCCCTTTGTTAGTTGGGGAACGTTGAACACTTAGAATATGGTCAAGCTTTACAGAAGAACTTCAAAACTGTTCAATTTTCCTGTTTAGTTCCATCACTTTTACCTGGTAATCAGCTATCTGTTTGTCCTTTTCAGCTATCAGTTTGGTTTTTTCTTCTAAAACTTCAGAGCTGAGATCAATGACTTGTAAGTTTTCAGCTAGGGTGGCTTTAAGGCTTCTGATGTCTTTTTCACTAGCTTTTATTTTTACCAAGTAGCTATTTTCTTTAGTTTTAGAATAGTGATGTTCTTCTTTTAATTTTTTTAATTCAATATCCAAACTAACAAACTGATCAGTTAACGCTTTCAATTGATCAGACAGTTTTTCACATTGTTCACACTGAGATTCAGAACATACCTTTGAGAGCTGATCGTTCACTTCTCCCATGTATGCTTGATTCTCCACTGACTCTTTGTCACATCTTCCAGTTTCGATGTTCACCAGATTTGCCTGTTCGATCACCTCCTCAACTTGTATATTCAAGTTATACTCACCGTTCTGCTGAGATACCATAGCCTTGATTTCATTTCTACTTCCACTCAGTTGAGTAGGTCTATTCTGACTTCGTTCGACTCTCCCATTTGTACACTCTCTAGCAAAGTGACCATTTTGTTGACAGTTGTAGCCGCGAACTTTTGACTTGTCAAATCCCGGTCTTTCTCCAACGAACTTTATACCTGTTTTCTTCATAAACCTCTTCACCCTTCTCACTATCATATCCATCTGCCACTGCAGATCTATTTCTTCCATGTCATCAGCGTCTATATGATCATATTCCTCATCCAATGTTGCAGGGTCAACTATTTTTCCTTTGATGTAGTTCTCATAAGAGGCAATGAATGAAGCATAGAGAGCTAATTGTTGTTCAGCTGATTTCACGCTCATAGGCATCTGTGAGTAATTCTTGCTAGAAGCACTGGCTGAGAAATTACCAGCTGAGGATTGAGACTTTGAGGAACTACTTCCACCAACTACAAAACATACGTCACCATCCATATTCAGTACCACATGACTATCTTGAAATGAGTTTGGCTCTCACCCCGAGTAGTAGGCAGTTGATTCTATTTTCGAACTTGAGTTTGGACAACCTTTAGCACCATGCATTCCCGGATCCTGAACCTGATCAGTAGGCGTCTCCTTTCGAACCATGTTTAGTTCAAAATTACGTAACTTATTAACCACCTTCTCCAAGTCAAATTTCTCAAGGTCTTTATCTTCACTCATCAGAACTGTATACATCTCCCATTTTGGTGGGAGAGTATCAAGAAGTTTTTCCACTATCTCCTCCTCTTTGTATTCAGTGGAGTAGTTATTCAACTCGGTCATCAGGTGATAATATCGTGTGATGATGTCATCTAGTGATTCATTTTTCAGATACTTGAATACTGAGAATTGAGTTTTCAGCAGCTTCGTCTTAGAGGTACGAATCCCAACGTTTCCTTCATAGCGATTCTCAAGTGCTTCCCACAATTCTTAGCAGTTTCGTATTTTTTGAAAGTATGAAGAATTTCTTGTGGAAGTGTCATTGTTATGGTTGCATGTGCTTTACTTTCTGCTTCATGCATTTTCTTTTCATCATCCTCTATCTTACTATACTTCTTAATTTGCTCACAACCTTCGAACTCTGTAGTTGGTGGAATGTACACATCTTGATGCAGACCCACATTTTTGCATCTTGATACTTCACATACTGTTCAAACCTATCTTTCCATGCAACGAAATCAGTACCTTTAAGCAGTTTTGGAGCTTTAGTTGCTGAACTGGCTTCAACTTCTATCTTTACTAGTTCTGTGATGTTTATCGAAGTCATATTTGAACAAAACAAGACCTAGAATCCAAATATCGTATTCTATGAACAGTAAACAGCGAAGTTAATACAACTTCGCTAGCCTACAACTTCGCTAGCCAGCGACTTTGCAAGCCAGCAACTTCTCGTCAACAACTTCGCTGAAACCCTATATCTTTGCTAAAACCCTAGTTCGTGTGACGGCAGCTTCACTAGAAGAACGAGGATCTTTTCCATGTTTGACACGACTGATTTCGAAGGTTGTGAGAGTGATGGGAAGGTGTAATTGATGAGTATTGTAGAGAAACTGACAAAGGAGTGGTATTTCAACGTAAAATAGTTCCGTGAATAGTCGAACGGAGAAATTTTAACACTCGTGTGATAATCCCGAACCACACAATCACGAGCAAAATGCTCTGATACCAATTGTAGGTTCCCAGCCGGATCTATACAGGAGTATCTCGTAACACGAGGGTGCGGAATCCCCTACGTATACGATACGAGTGCTAAGACGATGAACACGTAAATGAAAAGCAAACACACGAGTATATAAGAGAATACTTGTTATATTGCAAAGGTAATAACCAAGAAACCAAACACGTAACACAAGAGTGTCACAAAAACCAGCAGTCAAAGTTACAATCAAATGAGACGAAGTTAGGTATTTATGGTGCGACAACTTCGCCTAACATACTAGGCGAAGTTGTCCTAACTTTGCTCAACCGAAGTTCGCCAAAACATAAAAGCAAACTTTAACAAGTTCAACATAATACGAACAATGTAACAATTACATACACAAATAAACACGAGATAATGAACTACTGGCATTATGCACCAACAAGATGCCTTAATTGATCTATCTTATAATGAGTCTAAAGAGACTGCATGTCGTCATGTTGAGATGACTAATGAGCGTCTTAAAAATATACAAGAGAGTCTGAATGAGAATAAAAGAAAGTCAAATGTGCAGTTTCATATCTTAACTCATTTGGTATGGAGTATAAGATAATCACAGACTTGAATGATAAGGATCTAGAGTACCTTGCTTAAAAGAAAATGAGAGAGAAGGCTAATAGTGTGTTTGATGAGAAGATTAAGGAGGTTCCAAAGGAAAGAAGAGATAAAGAAAAATATGATTCTGCAAAGAACAGGGGAGAAAAATATCTTAAAACTAATAGAGTGGTATGAGGGAAAGAGACAGTTCTAAGCTAAATGCGATTATGATCAATTGAGCCTCCTCAATATGTTAAAAGAAGAAATTGAGAAATACTTCCAGCGTGAAAGTGAAGTAATAGTTGCTCAGCATAAAAAAACTTTGAAGAGAATGCCTCCTCTTAGACCGAAAAGGTGGTCTCTAGAGAAAATCAAAGAATTAGAAAGAATGTATGGATATGATAAAGAAATGTTGAATCATCATAATAAAATGTTGAATCATCATTGAATATTCATCCAACAAGCATAGTCACTAGAAAAATTGATAGACCGACATCAAGCACACAACATGCTCAAGAAGCATCATTACCAAGAAAAGTTCCCAGATGTCCTAGAGGTGTGGAAGAAGTTGTCCCCAGTATATGGTTTTAGGATAGTAAAATAGAACTGAATGTGATTCGAATGTTAGATGATAAGGAGTATCTGATTGAAAGATCTGAAGAATACATGAGATTTAATCCTAAACATATTGAAAAGATTGTAGAGATGACATTATGTTAGTATGAAAGGTAAGACTAAAGGGCCAGATCTAAACAAACAAATCTTGCTGGGTACTTGGGAAGACAAGTCAGAGAAGGGTTCCCTATTTTCAAGAGTTAGAAGTGTTTATTTGAATGTTAACCCTTACTTTAATGCAGAATAAAGAAAAGCAAAAAGGGCAAAAATGTATGAAAGGGAAGCATCCAGGTTTTTTTTTATTTTATTTTTTTTTTATTTTTGAAAATTGTTCTTTGAATGAAGCATTAAGATATTGAAAAAACATTAGAAAACCTTCTGGAACCATCTTTAGTCTGACATATATTGCACATGCGGGTGAGATTGTGTTTTTCAATACCAAAAGTGTTTTTTGCGAAGAATACACAGTAATAATCAAATCAAGTATATGCATAAAGAAGATCACTTGGATATACTCGATATCGGAGTAAATGATTTCCATCAACACTACACTAAGCTTATATCATTTCCGTAGAGAATGGTAATGAAGTTGGAAGATTTAAATAGGAAAACTAAAATATTAGCGGAGAGCTAGAGGAACAAGAGAGAAGAGGAAATTGGTTGTGTAAGAGTGCTTAATTGTAAAATCTTTTGTTAAGTTTCTTTTGATGTTATTTGTGTTTTCTTTTCTCTATGTAATTCGAAGTTTGAAATGAATCTAATTTGGCTTTTTAGAGAAATCTGCAGGACGTTCGTGCCAGATGCTCGTCTATTTCCTTAAGGGTTAATATTATATGCGGGCAACCGGCTAACTTTTATGTAGGGAATGATTGTATTTTTTCAACTACTAGGGTTCAACAAGGGGATCCTTTGGGACCCCTCCTATTTGCGTTATCTTTACACCCGCTCATTCATCGGGTACGAGATTGTTGCAAGCTATTTTTCCATGCATGGTATTTAGATGATGCACCATTATAGGAGATGCTATTGAAGTGGCTAAAGCCTTAGATATTTTTAAGTCTGAGTGGCCATACTTGGGGCTTGAGCTCAATAATAAAAAAGTGAAGTTTTTTGGTCGTCTTGCAATGGGCTAAAGACAAAAGTAGGTTTGTTTCCAAGCGGAATTAGGAGGCCGAAGTTGGGTGTGAAACTCCTTGGGGGTGCGGTTAGCCAGCACACCAGTTTTATCAATAGTTTGGCCATTAACAAAGCTCAAACGCAGTGGACCTAATACGATGTCTTACTTGCTTGTGTGACCCTCAATGTGAGATCCTCTTGCTTCATTCTTGTATGGGGGTTGCTAAATTATTATTTGTTCTCCAAACATGCCAACCTATGTTTGTGAAAGATGTCAACTCTGTTTTTTACAACGGGCTCCGTGAGGCGATCGAGGATATTGTCGTATGTGGGGGTCCATATTTTGGGGATTTAGAATGGGGACTAGTCTCTCTCCCAATCCGTTGTGGGGCTTATGTTTGTATTCCGCTGAAGATGTTTCCACATATGCTTTCGTAGCACCGAGGGCACAATCTTGGTAGGTACAGGACCATATTTTGCGGGATTGTGGGGTTGGTGGATTAGATTCGGCTTATAGGTGTGAGTTGGATTGTATGCATAGTTCTATTCACAATCTTGGTCTTGGTAGGTTCTCTAATAAGGAAACTGCCCCCCTAAAGCCCAGTATGATTCGATGAGTGCCCTTTACAGTAAAATCATCCAATATTTGGGAGAGAAGTTTAGCTTATCCACTCACCAGAGAGCGGTGTTAGAATGTCTTCAGGCTCCCCATGCTCAAGATTTCTTTACCATCATCCCCACCAAAGAGTTAGGGCAGCACATGTAAGCAGGGGAGTATTTGGCCATTCTCAAATATCATTTAATGATCACATTGTTCCCAGTTGATGAGCCATGCCCGGTTTACCGTAAAGTTTGTTTGTATTATTTTGGTGAACATGTATTTCAATGCAAGGAGCTTCCGGGGTTTTATTATAGACATGATTTGGTCAGAGATGTCCTTTGTGATGTGTTAAGATCGGGGATTAAAGAAAAAAAATAAGCTCATGTGAGTTTTCTGTCGGGTCCACTTGAAGGGACGTCTACTCTCCGGACAGCGGACGTTCTTGTCTTTGGATGGGCGGGGGAAGCACATTTGTATTGACCTTACTATAGTATCCCAAATATCGGACTTAGGGATACTATAACGCCCCGTTACCGGTAGCCCTACTTTCGTGTTGGATTTACTCATAAACGCAGTTCTAAATATCAGAGTTAATTAAAACATTCGCGGAACATTAAAAACTTTCATAAAACATTTCGTAACAATCCAAAACTTGTCTTAAACAAACAACTTGTCTTTCAATAACAAAGAAATTAAAACATATCATGTCTTGAGCCTTCTGATGCCTGCCTCTTATTCAATGCCACGTGTCTCCTCAAGCGAGCTGCCTCATCCTACTCACCTGCGTGCGTACTAAAGTCAGCTACGCTGAGTGAGTTCTAGTTAATCATACATTATACAATACACACAAACTTATATTCTTTCATTCATACTTTCATACTTTCTTTTATACCAACTTACTTTCATATCTTACGTTACAAAGAGCATTACGCCCTACATTCCTCGAGTATTATTAGGGCCCGGTACCCTCCTTCCTCGAGTATTATTAGGGCTCGGTACCCTCCTTCCTCGAGTATTATTAGGGCTCGGTACCCTCTTTCCTCGAATATTAGTAGGGTTCGGTTCCCTAGTTCTCGAATATCAGTAGGGTTCGATTCCCTCTTCGTTACTATACAACCATACATCATACCTCAAGTATTATTAGGGCTCGGTACCCTTTTCGTAACCATACAACCATACAACCATCCTTTCCTTCTTTTATTAACTTTATCACGTTCATACACATAAGCATACATATCAAACATACCTTATACATAGCGTTACAACCTGACAGTACGTGCAATATACGAAGATCGTTCACGTACCATCAAGCAATCATTCATACATTTCACATTATTCACATAAGGCATACACTTATCTCTTAGGATAAGCGTATTAACAAACATATTGAGTATGCACACAACCCCGAAAACATAACACATAAATGGGGCTAGAAACTCACCTGAACACGGTTACGTTCACCGTTAATTGTTATTCCCTTATTGAGCTGTGCACGGCTAACTGTATAACAATACACGTATCAATCATCTATCGCTATCTATATTGTGTTTGTAGTTCAATTATAACCCACAATGAACGGGGGTCCGGGGGCAGCGCCCCTGGCAACGGGGTTCTAGGGACGCCAGCCCCTAGCAGGGTCCAAGGGGCAGAGCCCCTGGCTGGGGTCGAGCTGTCCGATTCGTTAGGATTTTAATTTTGGATTTTAATTTATTTTCTAATTCGTTAACTCATTCTTCGTAACGATTTAAGTCTGATCCGATGTCCGATTCGTTACCGAATCTTACTTAAGTGAACTTAGTTAGTAGCGATGTTGCATATTAGCGAACTTAACTTAGGCGAAGTTAAGCTTGGCGAAGTTAATCATCAGCGAACTTGGGGGCTGCGAACTTAGCTTTGGCGAACATATAGATAGGCGAAGTTGGCACTAGGCGAAGTTATAACCAGCCATTGTATCTGGCGAACTTGGCTAGCAGCGAAGTTGCCCAATACGGACTTGCTTTCAGCGAAGTTCTCCAGTGACGGCCACTGGTTTGGTTTTAACTCCGCTAATCGGCTATATTTCACCGTATAAACCTTTTTACCATTCTCGTAAACATTCCCAGAGCCAACTTCGGATAAGACTTGACTCAGATAAGTGTAAAGTTTGGACCTTTAAGCTTAAGAACAATCAAACGAGTCCCGTACAAAGCCATAGGTTATTAAGTTCGTTTCCTACTTCAAGTTTGCTACCTTACGTTTCGTTTAGACCTGATTTACTGTACGTTTATGTTTCGAAGCTAATCGATCCAAAAAACATAAACTTTAAGGTAAAAGGCATACCTTTATGCGTTCGGTGTGGTCGCGGTTTGCTTGGTTATCTCGTATATTGAAGATCTAATAATGGTCGGCTTGATTTTTGGACTCGAATCCGCTCTCTCTCTCTCTCTCGGCCGTATGAGGTGTAGTGTATGTGTGTGTAGGGATTAGGATGATAAGAATGAGGATTTAGGGTTTTAGGATGGTTTAGGGACATTTATATCCCTTAAAGCCCATGGACCTAAGGCCCATTCCCTTTAATCCATCTTAATTAGTTCAAGTCCATGTTCTTTATTAATACTAATTAATTATTCAGGCCCGAAAACTAAACACAACTTTCTTTTATTAAATACGAGAATTTAGGATGTTACAAGTCTTCCCCCCCTTAAAGAGGTTTCGTCCCCGAAACCTAACTATCTACTTAAACAGATCAGGATAGAACTTGCGCATCTCATCTTCAGCTTCCCAAGTAGCATCTGATCCTTTGTGATGCTTCCATATCACTTTTACCAAAGGTATACCTTATACCAAAGGTATAACTTGAAGCTGGCTCGGCAACTAAAGCTCCAAAACTTCTAAAAGGAACTGAGTTTGTTGCATGGAAAGATAGGTTTGAACAATATGTGAAGTATCAAGATGGAAAGATATGGGTCTGCATTCAAGATGGGTACATTCCACCAACCACTGAGTTTGAAGGTCGTGAACAGATTAAGAAGTACAGTAAAATGGAGGATGATGAAAAGAAAATGTATGAAGAAGAAAGTAAAGCACATGCAGCCATAACTATGGCACTTCCTCAAGAGATTCTACATACTTTCAAGAAGTACAAAACTGCTCGAGAATTATGGGAAGCACTTGAGAATCGCAATGAAGGAAATGTTGGGATTCGTACCTCAAAGACGAAGCTGCTGAAAACTCAATTCTCAATATTCAAGTATCTTAAAAATGAATCACTTGATGATATCATCACACGATATTATCACCTGATGACCGAGTTGAATAACACCTCCATTGAATACAAGGAGGAAGAGATAGTGGAAAAACTTCTCGATGCTCTCCCACCAAAATGGGAGATGTACACAGTTCTGATGAGGGAAGATAAAGATTTTGAGAATTTTGACTTAGAGACGGTGGTTAATAAATTACGTAATTTTGAACTTAACATGGCTCGAAAGGAGACGCCTACTTATCAGGTTCAGGATCCGGGAATGTATGGTGCTAAAGTTTCTCCAAACTCAAGTTCAAAAACAGAATCGACTGCCTACTACTCAAGGGGCGACCCAAACTCCACTCAAGATGGTCATGTGGTACTAAATATGGATGGTGACGTATGTTTTGTAGCGGGTGGAAATAGTTCATCAAAATCTCAGTCCTCAGCTGGTAAATTCTCAAAAGTACACCTAGTAAGAATTACACACAGATGCCGATGAGTGTGAAATAAGCTGAACAACAATTTCCTCTCTATGCCTCTTTCATTGCCTCTTATGAGAATTACATCTAAGGAAAATTAGTCGACCCTACCATCTTGGATTAGGACTATGATCAGATCAACGCTGATGATCTGGAAGATATGGATCTGCAGTGGCAGATGGCTATGATAGTAAGAAGGGTACAGAGATTTATGAAGAAAACTGGTAGAAAGTTTGTTTGAGAAAGACCGGGGTTCGACAAGTCAAAGGTTCGTTGTTATAACTGTCAACAAAATGGTCACTTTGCTAAAGAGTGTACAAATGAGAGAGTGGAACGAAGTCAGAACAGGCCTGCTCAACAGAATGGAAGTGGAAGTGAAAACAAAGCTATGGTATCTCAGCAGAACGGTGGATACAACTGGAACATACAAGTTGAGGAGGTGTTCGAACAGGCAAATCTGGTATATATCGAAACTGGAAAATGTGACAAAGAGACGGTGAAGGATCAAGCATACATGGCAGAAGTGAACGATCAACTCTCAGAGGTATGTTCTGAATCTCATTGTTAACAATGTGAAAAACTGTCGATCAATTGAAAGCATTAACTGATCAGTTTTGTTAGTTTGGACACTTAATTTAAAAATTTTAAAGAAGAACATCTCTATTCTAAAACTAAAGAAAATATATACTCGGTAAAAAAGCTAGTGAAAAAGATATCCGAAGTCTTAAAGCCACCCTAGCTGAAAAAATACAAGTGATTGATCTTAGCTATGAAGTGCTAGAAGAAAAGACCAAACTAATAGCTGAAAAAGATAAACAGATAGCTGATTACCAGGTAAAAGTGGTGGAACTGAACAGGAAAATTGAACCTTTTCTTCTGTTTCTGGCATTTGCTGGACACAAAGAGATGAAAGTGTTCCAGTTGGATGTGAAGAGTGCATTTCTTAATGGAAAATTCGATGAGGTGGTATATGTCGAACAACCTCCGGGTTTCCCTGACCCAGATTTTCCTGATCATGTGTACAAACTGAGCAAAGCATTATATGGGATACATCAGGCGCCTCGAGCCTGATATGCAACTTTGTCAGATTACTTGCTAGAGAATGGGTTTGAGAGAGGGAAGATCGACAGTACTTTGTTTGTAAAACGAAAAGGGGGTGATTTTCTACTCGTTCAGGTTTATGTGGAAGATATTATCTTTGCTGCCTCAAGAGTTTCTATGTGTCAGGAGTTTGAAGCAGTCATGAAGAAAAGGTTCGAGATGAGCGCCATGGGCGAATTAACTTTCTTTTTGGGATTACAGGTAGATCAGAAGAAAGATGGCATGTTCATTCATCAAACTAAGTATGTCCATGATGTGCTGAAGCGCTTTAAGATGGATGATAGTACCCCGTTTGACACTCCAATATGCGTCAACCATAAACTGGGTGCTGATTCCAACAGTGATGAAGATGTGGATCCCACTCAGTATCGGGCAATCATAGGTTCTTTGATGTATCTAACTGCTTTTAGACCTGACATTATGTTTGCAATTTGTCTTTGTGCTCGTTTTCAGGCAAACCCAAAGAAATCACACATGAAGGGAGTGAAAAGAATCTTGCGGTATCTTAAAGGAAAGCCTAAGTTGGGACTCTGGTACTTGAAAGGATGAGAACTGGCTCTGGTAGCATAAACCAACTTTGAGTATGGAGGATGCAATCAGAATAGGAAGTCGACAACCGGTGGATGCCAATTTCTCGAAGGAAGATTGGTGTCGTGGCAGTGCAAGAAGCAGACATCTGTAGCCATATCCACTTGCGAAGCAGAATACATGGCAGCATCTAACTGTTGCTCCCAGGTTTTATGGATACAACAACAAATGCGCGATTATGATCTGAATTTCACTCAAACTCTTATTTGCATTGATCACACTGCCGCAATCTTAGTAACTAACTATCCCGTTAAACACAGTAAAACAAAACATATTTACATTCGTCATCATTTTATATGGGATTATGCTGAGAAGAAATTAATTATGCTTGAAAAGGTTGATTCATTGGATAATTTTGCTGATCTTTTTACAAAAGTGTTTGACCGATCCCGTTTTCAAAACCTTGTTGAGCTTAATCGGATGATCAATCCCGAGTAACTTTGTTTCTTGATTCTCTTAAAAAAAACATCGCTATCGCTTAAGATTATATCGGTTGCTCAAGTTTGACAGACATATTCCATGAATATGTTTGGTCCTTACATCTACGTGTAGACGATAAGGATAGCCATTAACTAGATGACTGAAAAGCGACCGGGGCGGTTTATGATGGGTTTTTATTCTTTCGCTTAAAATTAGTCGCTCATACTTAGTCAGAGGGACACATATTCGTATGTGGTCAGTCCGGCTGACCCACTGGATCTTCAGGATAGCCGTTTACCTAAAGACTTTGACTTGATCGGGGCGTCTGAATTTTAAATTTTTTTTTTGGGAAATGATATAATTTTTTTCAGTCTATAACTTCGCAAGAAGTTTCTTTATTGGTGTTAAAAATGAAAATTGATCCAACCTTGTAAAGTGATAGATAAACTGATTTTGTGTGCTTAACCGGTGAAGTAATTAGTCCTAAAAGACTCAAGAACAGTCATTTTATGTTATGGTAACTTTCTATGGTGCGTAAAAGTAGAAGTGATACAAACTAAATCTTCTTGATTTACTGTGGAGAGTCATTTTGAGCTGTGCATGTCTCCACATACATCTTTTCGAATGATAGGCAGAAAAGTGATTACCCAGTCATACACGAGCCCGTGAGTGTTCTGATTCCCGCGAAGATAGTGTTATGTTTTTGCAGTGATCCAGATTCGGGACTTGCAGTTGTATTTTTGTCACAAAAAAAAAAACTCTCGTTATTATCATTAAGCCTTATGAAGATTATCTGATGACAAATATCAAGGAAGAGGCAAGAAAGAATATTTCAAAGTATAAGAAAGTTCGGGAAGACGAATCGGAAGGTCGACATGTGAATGTTGAATGATTAGACACTACGGTTCAAAGTCAACTTGGGGTAACTTGGGGAAAGCCAAATACGCTTTTTGAATAGATAGGAGGCATCACAATCTCTCATGTGATGTCCATCTAAATTTTGAGCTTAATTGAACCTAATCCGTGTCACAGAAGCAATGAAAACCATACTAAGTTTTATACCTGCCTACAACCTGTTTCTCTATGTCATAATACCGCTGAACATGGATATGTGTGACAGCCTCTTAATCAGTATGATTCTTGTTAGGATATTTTCTAAAAACATGTTGGGTTTCTGCAAGACTGAAATTTGATCCCGTTTATTTATTTACTCAACTTTGGTTATGTATTTTGTCCTATGGACTGTCATCATTAATCACCCTGGTTACTTGTTATTGCTCGTTTATTCTCTTTTATACTTAAATTGTCTTTGGGCGAAGTTGGGTTTTTTCAAAACTATATAATGCGAAAGGTTGGTCAAACCTGGTCAAACTTTTCAAACGACAAACCCTCGGCGAACTTATCATTGAACCAACGTCTTCCAAATCCATTTTTCATCTGCTATTAAGGTTTCTAATGTTCTCTTGATACATAATTCGTGTCACTCGGGTATCAACGTTTTATACAATATCCGTTTGAATTCGATTTTAGTAAACCCTTAACCCTCTTTTTTCAATCCATGTTAACATTGTTTAGGTGAAAATATGTGTTTCGGAATCTTAATCGGACTACCATATTCATGTTATCACACTCTGATCAGTCATTCTTCGTCTTAACTGGGAATTGTTGATACGCCAATTATGGCGGCGAAGTTAGGGTTTCGGCGAAGTTTTATGCAACTTCGCCAATGTACTAACTTCGTCTGGTTTTTGCAGTTTAGCTTAAGTGTTACAGGTCTGTTACTATCTGTGTTGGAGCTCTTATCATCAAGCGAAGTTTTATTTCATGCGAACATACAAACTTTACTACGCGAAGTTAAGACCTGTTGCTTCAGAAATCTAACTTAGACTGTTTATTTTGCAGATATGGCTGCTGTGGCTGGTGCTGGTGGCACTAGTGGTGATGAAGGTGGAGGTGATAAGAGACAATTTTTCCCAGGACACAACATGTATATCACCTTCGATCCGGATGGTCGTGGAACTAATGACTTCCGTGAGATCATTACGTTTCTCATTCGCTCACGTATTTTTCATGCCATTACTACAACTCTTCCGATTTCACTACCAAATATTGAAGACTTTTGGAGAACCTTTGAATATGACTGTAGGATGGAACCTCCAGTTATGCATGCCACTGTCAATAACCAAGTGGTACAGTTCTCAGCTGATCAGATCAGGGAAGCGTTACAGTTCGGGGTTGAGACGATTGAGGACAGTACTGAGTTTCCGGCTTTGTTCAGAAATGGTGCGTTTCTTCGCATGGGATATTCGGGTCCGTTGGGGGACTCTCAGAGGAGAAAGGGGTTTTTGTTAGATCAGTGGCGTTTCTTTATGCACGTAATGATTGCGTGCATGTCCGGTCGCAAAGCTGGTACAGATGGTATGGGTGCAACGATGCAATCTGCGATGACCGCGTTGACTTACAACAAACCTTACAGTTTCAGTCAGATGATTTTCTATGAGATCGATCGTCAGCGACGCGCAGTGGCTCGGGAATGATTTTTGATGTACCAGAGATTCTTACAGATGATCCTCAATCATGTAGCTCCCAATCTGCCACAACGACGTCCTATTTCTTATGTGGAGAGTGTTTCTAAGGGAATTTTTGCTCAATGTCGACCATCAAGTGCACGTAGCAAAGAAGAGCTATGTCCGAGGCACACTGCCTTGTTTGGTTACGTAGTGAATCCTGAGTATGTTGCTCCTCCGGAAGATGAATTTAATGATCCAGCACCACAACAAGCTGATATCCCTCAACCACCTCATGTGGTTCAACCACCACCCATGGTACAGCAAGCACCTCCTGCTGATCCTGTTGCAGCTCCTGAAGAAGAATTTGATCTTGAAGTTGCCTTTGGAGGGCAAGGATTCTTTGATATGGAGAGAATTCATCTGGAAGCTGAGGTTCAACTCTCAGCTGTGACAGTTTCTGGTGTACAGGTTTTTGTGGCTGGTCCATCGGTGGGCCCATCGATTGCTGCTGTGGCAGATTCAGAAGAAACTCTATCCGATTCTTCCACTGATGATGTAGTGGAAGCACACCATGTTCTAGTTGCCCAAGAGAGAATTCATGGTAAACGAAAGAAGGACTCTGATGATAGTGAGTCAGATTATGAAGATGAGCTGTATCGTGTTGCTCATAGATCAAAGAGGGCCAGGGCTGGAGAAAGTTCAAGTGTTTTTCCATTTCACTCCTCCATCGTTATCAGGTATGACTATGTTACCTGCTTCTTCAGCTGTCACATTGTCGGTAAACTCGAGTGTACCTTTGGTGACCGCGTCGTTATCATTTGGTATTCGTCCAACTACGTTCCAGTTTATAGCACCACAGATTGTTTCTTTACCGCCTCCTACCCTTACTTCATCAGAGGTGGTTTCCAGATTTGTTGAGTCAACGTTGGTAGCGACTGCTGGGTTACCTGTCTCTATACCACCAACGTTTACTATTCAGCCTACCTCTGATATTCCAGCAAGTTTGGGAATTCCACCGCCGTATGCTCAAGATATTTATCATATGCGGTTTGACTTTGATACTACCCTGTCTGACTCTCAGCGGATAGCGGCTCCTAAACGGGTTGCTGCTGAACAGTCACGGATTAATCTCATTCAGACACAAGCTATTCAGCGGCTTGTGGCTGAGAATCAGATTCAATCATCACTCCTCATTGAACACAATAAACTCTTTGATGCTCTTAAACAGTTCTTAGCATCTCAGGGGGAGACGAGTTGCAAGGGTGATGAGCTGAGGACAAAGAAGAGACAAGACAGAGACGATGATCCCAATGCATCGAAAGATGCAGTTGGTGAGTTGCCAAGAACTTAACAAAATCATGGAACTTCCACATCTCAGGGGGAGTCTGCTGGTCCATCAGGCAGTACAAGTGGTGAGATTGTGGTGGTTGTAGATGATAAGGATGAGTTGGGTAATGATGAGGATGATGAGTTAGTTGATGATGTGTTGACGGCTTGTGAGATTGAAAAGATTGGGTCAAGATGATAATGTGACGGGTGAGTCTGAGTGGGAAGAGCAGCCAAGATGGAAAGAAGGTTGTGCTTAATGGTTCTTCAAGACAAAGAAGCCGGTGGTACCGACAATGTTCAAGAAAAGTTACAATATTAAGGGTTACGCTGAGTCAAAGAAAGGTATCATTTGTTGGTTATATGATTAACAGTTGAAGTTGTTTGTGATAAAGCGTTATGATGGGGTTCAGTATTTTAAGAAGGCATTGAGATCACTCCACACCTTTCCTGAGTGTGAGGTAAAAGATTTAGCCCGGTTGAGATTGATAAACAGAAGTGATAATAATTTTGCAATATGGGTAGGGAAGATTGTATGGAATGAAAGCATTAAGGAGAAAAAGTTTGAGTTGTTGAAGCCTCAGAAAGGAAAGTTGGTTGAAGACAAGGAACGGGGTATGCGGGCTGATGGTAAGCCCTGGATGGTGATGAAATATAAGCCAATTCGATGTTTGAAAGAGGTTCCGATGAAGCTAATGCCAAGGATGTGTTGAAGGATCTCAAGTGCTGGTTTGTTGACTGCCAGACTGCTGAAGCCATGATGGAAGATGAAGATGAACAGGAGATCCTAAGGGTGTATGATCCAATGCACTTGGTTAACTTGTCTCAAGCAGATTTGCAGGTACTTAATGATAAGAAGATCTTCTATATTCCTGCATGGAAAGACGAAGCAAAGAAGTACGAGAGAGTGGTCTCTGTCTGTGTGAGACAGGGAGTTCATGCTTGAAGACGGAGGGCACGTGATTTTTGGATTACCATACACGAGAAAGTTTAGAGATATGAAGCTACTGCCAAGGGGGTGTCTATTGGTGCATGATGAAAGTAGTTCATTATCTCGTGTTTATTTGTGTCTGTAATCGTTTAAATTGTTCGTTTTGTGTTGTACTTGTTTAAGTTTGGTTGTGTTTTGGCGAACTTGAGTTGAGCGAAGTTAGGACAACTTCTCCTAGGGTGTTAGGCGAAGTTGTCGCTAATATATAACCACTAACTTCGGCTCATTAGAAGAGCACTTTTGAACGGCTGGCTTTTGGTGACTCGGTGTGTCACGTGCTTGTTCTTTGGTTATTACCCTTTGCAATATAACAAGTATTCTCATATATACTCGTGTCTTTGTTTATCTTTAACGTGTTCATTGTCTTATCACTCGTATCGTATTCGTAGGGGATTCCGCACCCTCGTGTTATGAGATACTCCTGTGTAGATCCGGCTGGGAACATACAGATGTTTAACGAATGGAGTTGTACCTATAAATAGGCTGAATGTATACACGTCGTTACCATGCCAGATTCTCTCCATAAATTTTCGTAATGTATTCACCATTAAAGTATGAATAAAGTATTCATCTAACATATTCGTCTCGTGATAACGTATTGATGTATTGTGTTAGTGGCTAGATCTTGGCTCGTATAATATTTCAATAAGACTGTTTTTTAAATCCAATTACAACATCAATTCCATTGAATTGATAAACAATAATCAAATTAAACACTAACGACGCTTATAAACCTGATTACGAAGTGAATAAACTTCAAACTTATAAAATCAACATTTAAACACTGAGTAATTGATTCAAAATAAAGCCATACAGTTTCTGATTTCAATAACATACGATTAACACGTAACTCAACATCAACGGATGCCGATTATGCTCAATATAATCTAATGGTGGCTCTAATACCACTTGTGAAACCACTTCGTGATCGATTGATTTCAATTCATACTTTAAGACCTAGTTCTTGATATTGACAGATGATTATACGATTAGGAATTACGTTAATGGACATGTGTGTGAGTGAACAATCAGGCAGAGTAACAAGACCTCTCAATAATAATAAACATACTTGTTAAGTTATGAATATGGTAGAAGGTATATATAGAAGACGACCTCATTCGTTATACATCTCATAACGAATAGGGACCCTTCGTCTTCATTCCCTATTACTAACTTATGTTTGATCTCGTTAAACCAACACACAGATCTCAGATCTATGTATAATTAACCTATTACAGATCTAGTTCGTAATTGCCATTGATTGTTAGTTATACGTTATATATATGTATATAATATTAATTGTATGTATGTGTATTATAAGATTAATATGAAGATGAAGATTAAGAGAGAATTGGACAGCAATTCGTTAATGAAATCTCAAAACTTAACTTAACAGTGGACTAAAGCCACTATATATAAAAGATGGATCTAGTTCGTTACACATTCCGTAACGAACTAGCATCCACTTCGTTACATACATTAAAATCAAATAACCTTAACGAATCACCCCCTGATTCGTTAAAAATCCTTAAGGAACTAGGCTATTACCTTAGCGAACTACATAAATATCATAATACTTTATTACATAAATAAAACGATAAATACATAATCGATAGATACAAAGACTCGAGACGCAAAACCGTGCACTAACAGACACCCCCTCGTCTTGAGCTCTTTGTTTTTTGCATTACTTGAAACACTTGGACTGCCAATCTCTGTAACTATGAATCCCGTTCTCATAACATACACGCACAACGCGTTGGAATTGTATAGCCAGATCATAGTCTTCATTGCGCTCGAACAAAATCTTATTCTTGTGTAGCACGCCATTGTTGGTCTCTGTTATATTAACAAGCCACATCGGATCAATGATCTTGATCAGCTCAGTCTTCAAACCTTTGCCCAGGACAATGACGGCATCGTCGGTTTGGTTATCATAATACCAGCGGTTGAAAGATAGATGCATGTGTTGATTCAAAGTCTTCACTGGTACCTGCTTCATGGTCTTTGGCGGCTTAACCTTGAGAATCAACTTTCTCCAACCCGTCCTTGGATCAATTTCATCTATACGTTTTCGGGTTGGAACCTGGGGCTTGAGAAACTTAAAACCATTGTTGACTTAAAATAAAAGATGTTGATGGAACCAATATTCTATCCTATCACCCCCATGATTGATAAATGGACGATACGCGAGGGTACGAACATCCCAACGCGGTAAAGTGAGAACATCCATAATCTTCTCATAGTACTGAACCCCCTTTTCCCATTTCACAACACATACTTTAAGATCGAAATCATAAAACCAAGAAATAATATTACCTTGAACCTTTGACACATTCTTGAATGAAGTCACTTGGTTAGCTTTAGCACGAGCAGAAGCTTCGTCTTTCTATTCTTGATCCACATACCGATACGAATCTATAATCTTACGAGCTTTCTTGTTACGATACCCAAACCATCTTGCAGCATCAGTCGGGGTTTCAAGAGAATTAAATATGGTATCAACCACATGTTTACCCTTCGACTCCTTTTCCAGATTATCCTCAGCTGCTTTAAACGTTTCCTCATTAAATACTGGAGCACCTTGATCAACATATGTGTGTTGAAACAAGTCAGGATACTCCTCAGCTGTGACATCTTCAACCTCGACCTCCTTATCTTCATAGATAAAATCCGTATTCATTTGAATAGTCGGATCATTTAGAACTTCCTCATCGTTCATTACTTCCACCTAAGGCTCCATCTCTAACACGGTCAACTCATCGTCATTCAAACCAAGCAGTAGTGAAATCTGTTCTCGTTTTAGAGACTTTTGCACAAACTGCCCAACTTCAATCTCATTCCGACTCACCACACTCCTGACCACCCCCGATCCATCCACAAAGATAACTGTATCGGCTTCAATCATCTCAATCGGTTTACCAGCAGTCGTATCATCATAAACAATGATCTGCTTATCCGAATCACCAGCTCCACTAGTGCCTGCACCAGAGGAAGAACTGTGAGATTGTTTCGGCTCATTTCCCCCCTGCACCTGAAGCATCAGGGTCCTCCTCATCATCATTCTTCAACTTTTTCAACACATCATCTTTACACGTGAGTTGTAGAATGAGATCTTCTTGTTCTTTCAATTTCACCCCCTGAGACGTGACAATCTCACGAAGAGCTTTCGTTTCCTTTTGTCAGAAGGAGACGTAACTCATTAGTTTCTTCTGATTTTCCATGAGTCGTTCTTGATTCAAGCGGTCAACAAACATTTGGTTTTCATACAAATAAAGAAGACTTAACAACATGTTTGTCTGCTGAGTTGGAAGCATGGCATGAAATGAAGTAGGAATAGGTTGCACAAGACCCTGTGGCCTACTCAATCTCAAGAATGAGTTATCCGTTGGTGGTGGAGGCAACATCAACGGTGTTGGAGAAATCACCGAGGTTGCAATTGAAGGCATTGTCAGGGGAGATAGAATCGATTGTGGAATCATGCCGAGCCTTGGATCTGATGTGAGCGTAGTCGTCAAGGTAAGCTCCGACGTGCTAGTAGTAAGCGGCACCGCCGGGCGTAGAGGAGTGGACGACCTTGGAGGTTAAACTCCAAACGAGCTGACACTTGACGCTTAGATGACCCCTCAGTGGCCAACTCTTTTCCTTTTCTCTTTCGTTGAGCTGCAATTGTAGCAGCTAACGCAGCTTCAACCGCAGCTTGTTGTTCTAAGATAGCTGCATCACCATCACCACCATCACCTACGTCATTACCATCACCACCACCATAGTTCCCACCTGGTCCCTCCTCACGCTCGGAATCCAAATCATCATGGATCCAGCGTTCATTGTCAGGACATACATAATCAGGATTCACAATATGACCAATCAAACGTTTGGTCCGAGGCCTCTCCTTCTGATAAATCTTCATTCTACGTACTGTGTCAGCTGTCATGTGATATAACTTCAATACGTCATCTACCAATGTCTGATCGATGACCAAATTTGGAATCAAGTCTTGAATAATTAGCTGAATGAACCTTGGATACAATAATAACTTCTTCTTTTGAACCGTTTACAGACACTGTTCTTTAAGATGATAAAAGATCATCTCTGAGAAGTTAAACTCCTTATTAAGAACAAGTGCCACAAAAGCTTACTATAACATAACACGGCATTCATCAAACCTGCCTTTACGTCCTACCAAGAAATGGATTAACACGTGTAGAAGATACTTGTAAGTAGGACACAACCCATTCTTGTTGTACATAGATTCTCCGATGTCACCACCAAAAAATGCACAACGAAACAGTCCTTTGATCAACTCTTTGTCAAATTCACATGGATAATCATCAGTATCACCAAAACAAAGTACTCGTCGAGTTACACTAATATCAACAGTAATAGGCGTTCGGTTGATTGTGGCAGTGATATGGTTCTCAACATCAACGTATCTTGCTATACTCCAGAATTGACGAACAATACTGAGACGGACTTCAGGATCAGTAGTGACAGAGTAGTGAATACGCGAACGACGGAGAAACTCTAATAATCCTCCAAAGAGATTTTCATCTGCAAAATTTGTACCAACGAAGGCACAAATATTGTGTTTCTTGTCAAATGGCAATAATGGTATAACTTGTTGTTGTTATTGTTGTTTTTGATCAGCAATCGGTGAGTCCTGGTGCATTTGAACAGCCATACTACTGTATAAATAAGGTCGAGAATAAGTAACTATCAACATGATAAAATAAATGTTGTATCTTTAAATAATTTGAAAACTATTATAAGCATATTTAAAATGTCATTCGTTAAAGAATCAGTCTGATTCTTTACAAAAATTTATAACCAATAAGCTAATTCGCTATCAAGTAAATTATTAACGAATTAGAATTAGCGAAGTACTATTGAAAGAGAACGAATTAACAACTAATTCGTTATAATTTAACGAATACACATCTGATTCGTTAATAAATTGAATTCGCTAATCTAGTTTGTGTGATTTACTTAACGAATTGGACATGAATGAGTTCCACTTCGCTAAGTATAACGAATGGCCAAAAGATGGATTAATCTTTGACTTCTTTGGTCAAGGTCAAAATTAACCAAGAACACCAAAAGTCAAACGTGCAATTCTGCAATTGATTACCCCATAATCATCGAGGAGTAGCCGAACTAATGACCATAAAGATCTCGGAAATCCATTGTGATTCAAAAGGAATCGATTTGAAGGTTCAAAACATGGAATAAAGTAGTTAAGTTAGGGTTTTAACCCAAGTATAAAAACCCGATAATAACCACTTATTATCAACCCATTAATCAGTAATCAAAATATGATTAAATGTCACCATGGATCTCGGAAATACAATCCAATGACAATGGTAAAAGATTTATAGTCCATTACAACTTATAGATTAAGATTCATAAAAACCTCAAAAACCCGATACAAGAGTAGCATAATTAACCCATCAAACCTTTATAAGATTTAACGAAAATGATTGCGTTGTGATCAGTATTACCATACGAGCACGAATATATGATCAAACATAGAAAACTGAAAATCAAAGATTCTGAAAAATTTTAGCAGAGTAACTTTGTATATGGGGAAGATGAAGGTGAATAATGTGACGAACCACCTTCACATTTCCCTATATAGTCTGACACGACACACTTTCCAATGTAATGAATCAGATGATTCGTTTGAATTTTGAACTAATGAATCAAGTGATTCGTTAAATTAACTTAACACGTGTCATGACGAATCAGATTTTACTTCTGTCTACTTCGTTAACATATTTATAACGAATTGAAGTCATTCGTTACAAAGTGCGGAAGCGAATTAGGGTAACGAACTAGGATGTAGTTCGTTAAAATGACCTAATTCGTTATACATATTTAACGAAGTATACATTATTTAATTTTAAATTAATAAATAAATGAATTAAATAATTATAAGAATTAAATTTTTATAAAAATTAAAGAATTTAGATAAATAAAGAATTAAATAAAAGAATTCATTAAGTGACCCTTTTAAATTAAGAGGATTACCGAGATACATTACCTTGATAACCAAATACCTTAAAAAAATGTTTCACGTTTTGAAACCGATAACTTAAAAACGAATATTTAAATAATATGTAAAAAGAATATTAAAAATATTTTTGGTATTATATAATATTTAATGAATGTATATACAAGAAAAAATATCCGAACCATGAAATAGACAATCTTTTGTGTTTTATATGATTTTTCAAAAGAAGTACATATTTTTGTATTTTTGCTGAGTTTGAGCAGAGAATCATATTGACCAAAATGCCCTTCCATCACAGTTTTATATTTCAGCGATATTATGACTGGCGTTAAGTCAGTCATTGATATTGTTGTCCACTTAAATCTTATAACAAGCCTTCAAGCAATTTTGTGATATGATTAATGGTTCAATTAGCGCACAGAATATCAGAAACTATCAGCCCCTAATCTCGGTTCAAGCTTAATTTGATTTTTGCCAAATCATCCCAACTTGACTTAAACCATTATAGTGTTGATCAAAATTTTGAAGTTTTACAGAATTTTTGAGCAATGCATCAAGTTTTCTTTACTGTGAGTGAATATGCACGAGTCCATCTGTCGGCTTACATACATTGTATCCCCTGGGGTCTGTTTCTTATTGGTAATGAAACGCGCGCAAGGGAGGAACAATTGTATGACTAACAGCGGATTTTGACCAAGTCAGTAATTTGGATTGTACGAAGTACAGCAGTGATCAAGTTTAATGGCTTTGGGTTTGCTCTAAAAGCAAGTAAAATATTCATGCTTATGAATACCCAGATGATTAAGCCGCATAAAGACTTACAGTGTCCAGAAGCCTAACGCTTGTTATTTGCTTTATTATATTTTTGGGTGATCAACAGCTATAAGGCTTGAGTATGACCGGTTATTACATTTCTGCCATCCTCACCGAGACTTCTTCTATAGACTAACACCTCTTTCAATTTGGCTTTTCTTTATGTTTATATCACATATATTATTCTAACAACTTGTTTAAGACCTATCAATACACCAATGATTAAGCACTCAGTCTTTTAAGCTTATTTCTTACTGGATTTGGGGTCCATCAATTAATGTACTATCATTTTCTCTTTTTTGCTTCAAAAACTCAAAATTTTGAGGAGCATAAAACAAAATGAATTTAATCACCCCAGTTACTTTTAGTCTATAGATTAATGGCTATCCTATCAATTCTACAAATAGATAACAGGACCAAAACATGCAAGCATGCTCCACAAACTTAAATAACCGACATAGTTTTCAGCGATAAAATTAAGTAAGAACGCATAACGAACGCCCCAATTCCTTTCCATTGTCAGGTGAATGGTTATCCTGAACATTTACAAAAAATTATCAGAACCAAACACATACAGTATATGTCCTTCAAATAGACGTAATTGACATAGTTTTTAGCGAACGTAAGCAAAAAATTTTTTGGTTTTTCTCTTTACAAACAAAAACACAATATTTTTGTCTTTTTTGGATTTTCTTGTACAAACGAGAAATAATAATTTCACAACTTTTTTGTCTTTTTCAAATTTTGAAATGTTTTTGGATTTTTCAAATTTTAAAACATAAAAACTATTTTTGATGTTTTTAAATTTTTAATGTTTCTGGATTTTATCTATACAAAAGAAAAACACAATCTTTTTGAATTTTCTATTGTCACCCCCTAAAAACCAAAACCAAAATAAAATTTAAACAAAAATAAACTGAAAATAAAGATAGTTATCCTAGTTTTAGGATATCAGCAAGGGTCTTTAGGCCATTTAAACCAAGAAAAAATTGAAAATGTGTTTTATCAAATGCTTTGGTAAATAATTCAGCTTTTTGAAAATCGGTATGTACTTTCTCAAGGTCAATTAATTTCTTTTCATAACAATCTCGTATGAAATGATATCGAATTTCGATATATTTCGTTTTAGAGTGTTGTACGGGATTTTTGGTGATGCTACTGGCAGCAGAATTATCAATTAAAATGAGAGTAGTAAGAAACTTCAAACCATAGTCGCGAATATGTTGTTGTATCCACAAAACCTGGCAACAACAACTCAAGGCTGCAACATACTCAGCTTTGGCGGTTGAAGTGGAGACCGTTGTCTACTTCTTACACTGCCAGGAAACAAGCCGGCTTCCTAAGAATTGACATCCAGATGTGGTCGATTTGAAATTAATCTTGCATCCTTCATAGTCTGAGTCAGAAGAAGTGGTAAAATCAAAAGTATCGTCTTTGGGGTACCATAACCCGGTGTCAGGATTGCCCCTCAGATATTGAAGAATACGCTTAACCGCTGCCAGGTGAGTCACTCGGGGACTATCTTGGTACCTAGCGCATAAACAAACAGTAAACATTATGTCGGGTCGAGAAGCAGTAAGATACATCAAAGAACCAATCATAGCTCGATATAGGGTAGGATCGACGGTATCCTCCAATTCATCCGGTGATAAATTGTGACTCACGGGGAGAGGAGTAGAAGGGGTTTTTCCGGCAGTAATCTTGAATCGTCTCATGACGTCGTTCACATATTTTGTCTGGTGATGAAGATTCCTTTCACAGACTGATGAACTTGCAACCCTAAAAAGAAGTTCATCTCTCCCATCGAACTCATCTCGAACTTGGTTTGCAATGATTTCTCGAACTCCTTACACAACGTGTCGTTTGTTGACCCAAAGATTATGTCATCTACATAAATCTGAACGAGGAGAAGATCATCACCAATATTTTTATAAAACAAAGTGCAGTCAACAGTCCCACGTTTGAAACCATTATCCGTCAGATGGTCGGTGAGCGTGCCATACCAAGCTCTCGGGGTTTGATGGAGACCATATAATGCCTTGTTTAAATGGTAAACGCGGTCAAGATAATCAGGGTCTTCAAAACCTAGAGGATGTAAAACAAACACTTCCTCGTGAAGTTCACCATTGAGAAAAGCACTTTTAACATCCATTTGGTATACTTTAATATTCTTATAAGCTGCATAGGCTAGAAAGATTCGTATGGACTCCAATCTTGCAACCGGAGCATACACTTCAGTGTAGTCAATACCCTCTTGCTGATGAAAACCTTGCACCACTAAACGTGCCTTGTTCCTCACGATCACCCCACGATCGTCTTTCTTACACTTATATACCCACTTAGTCGGAATCGCCTTTTTGACTCTAGCAGGCTTGTCGATAAGATCCCAAACACCCAAACGTTCAAATTGCTGTAATTCTTCTTGCATGGCTTCTACCCAAGAAGGATCTTGAAGTTCCATACGAGGAGTCGTTTGGCTCAACTTGGGATAGAAAGCAAGTGAATTTAGCAAGATTTACAATTCCAGACGAATGTAAATCTGTATAAGCACATAATACATTATTTTCACTTGATGAAGCAACTTGATGTCATGCTTGAACTCCCACATCAAGTTTTCCAATAATATTTTCTTTCGGGTGTTAATTATGAATCCCAACAGTGGGATTCTCAGGAACTTCAACATTTTCAAATAATTTAATGTAATGTTCACCCAACTCGTGAGATGAAACATCACTATCAAGTTCAATAACTTGATCAACAACTGGAGTATCATCAGACGAAGTAGATGCATTATCAAAGATAACTGGAGAATCATTATCAGGATCTTCAGTTGGAGTAACCATTGGGACTTCAACATCATTAGAACTTGAAAACCGTGGAATTTCCAATTGATTCTCAAAATATGCTCGAACTAGGTCTTCATCTGGTTGCTCAGTTGCTGGTGTAAATGAATTAAATAATCCATCATAATCAAACATCTAGTTGGGACCTTTCCCTTGAGGAGGAGTAGTGTACTTTTGACAGTCCACATGATACCATTCTGTAGGTTCCCAACCGGATCTACACAGGAGTATCTCGTAACACGAGGGTGCGGAATCCCCACGTAATACGATACGAGCGTAAGATATATAATACGTTGAGACGATACACAAACACACGTTACAATACTAATAAACACGTTGTATTGCAACTCTTCAACACGTGATCTCAAATATCACTTACACATACTGCCCAAAAAAAACTTTTTCTTAACAAGCCGAAGTTAGGCATATGTAGGCCTCGACAACTTCGCCTAACAGACTAGGCGAAGTTGTCTTAACTTCGCTTGTCCACAAGTTCGCTTACATCAGGCGAACTTGTGTGACACCATATCTAAAACCAAAACAACCAATCTAACACGATTACAGACACATACAAAACACTAGATACTGAACTACTGACATTATGCACCAACAGACTCCCCCTTGGCAGTAGCTTCATATCTCTATCTTCATTCACGTGTCTAGTAATCCCCAAAATCTCGTGTCACCCGTCTTCAAGCATGAACGCCCTGTCTAACACAAACAGAGACCACTCTCTGGTACTTCTTGGCTTCATCTTTCCATGCATGAATATATAATATCTTCTTATCGTTTAGCACCTGCAAGTCAGCTTGAGACAAGTTTACCAATTGCATGGGATCATACACTCTCAGAACTTCTTGTTCATCTTCATCTTCCATAACCGTTTCAGCTGTTTGGCTATCAACATACCACCACTTTAGATTCTTTAAAACACCCTTGGGCATTGTCTTCATCGGCACTTCTTCCAAACACCGAACCGGCTTATATTTCATCACCATCCAAGGTTTGCCTTCAGCTCGCATTCCTCTTTCCTTATTTTTAACTAGCTTCCCTTTCTGCGGCTTTAACAACTCAAACTTTTTCTCTTTCACACTTTCTTTCCACACAATCTTCCCAATAATTCTGGCCATATTATCATCACTTCTATTAATCAACCCCAATTTAGCCAAATCCTTCACCTCACACTCAGGCAAGGTATTGAGAGATGTCAACATCCTTTTAAATTACTAAATCCCATCAAAGCGTTTCATCACAAATAACCTCAACTGCTCATCATACAGCCAGCAAATAATACCCTTCTTCGACACAGCATACCCTTTGATATTGTAACTCTTTTTGAACATTGTCGGAACCGCTGGCTTCTTTGTCTTAACAAACCACTGAGCGTAGCCTTCTTTCCATCTCGGCTGTTCTTCCCACTCAGACTCATCTGACACGTTCATATCTTGACTCACATTACTTTTGTCAACGTCTGGAATATCATGTTCTACACTGTCATCCACAATCTCTCCCTCTTCAATCTCACTATCAATCACAATCTGTTCTCCTATCTTTTCTATCTCCTCAACAGGTAACACATCATCATCACCCACAACATCATCATCCAACATTTCTTCATCATCCACAACCACAACATCTTCACCACCTGATCCACCTGTTGTACCAGTTGACTCCCCCTGAGATGTGGAAGTCCCAAGAGTTTGTTCAGTTCTTGGCAACTCACCACCTGCACCTTTCGATGCAGTGGGATCATCGTCTCTATCATGACTCTTCTTTGTTCTCAAATCGTCTCCCTTGCAGCTCGTCTCCCCCTGAGATGCTAAGAACTGCTTTAGAGCATCAAAAAGTTTACCATGTTCAACAAGGAGGGACGATTGGATCTGATTCTCTGCTACATGGCGCTAGATAGCTTGAGTCTCGATTAGATTGATTCTTGACTGTTCAGCAACGACCCGTTCAAGAGCAGCTATCCTTTCAGAATCGGATAAGGTAGCATCAAAATCAAACCGCATATGAGAAACGTCTTGAGCATAAGGTGGAGGTATTCCCAAACTAGCTGGAGTGTCAGAAACAGACTGAAAAGTAACCGCGGGTGGTATTGTGACAGATAACCCCGCAGTAGAAACCAACGTCGACTCAACAAATCTTGCAACAACCTCCGATAGTAATAGTAGGAGGTGGCAAGGAAACTATCTCCGGAGCCGAAAACTGAAACGTGGTTGGTGGAATACCAAATGATGATGATGTTGTCACCATGGGAACACTGGAGGTGATCGGTACTGTTACAGTCATCGAAGCCGGAACCATGGTCATACCAGATAACGAGGGTGGAGAGAAACGAACCACCCTTGAGCTTTCACCAGCTCCCGAACCCTCACCAGTTCTGGCCCTCTTTGATCGACGTATCAACTGGTCTAACTCCTCCTCGAAGTCAGATTCACTATCATCTGAGTCTTTCTTTCTCTTACCATGTATTCTTTCTTGTGTGACCAGAATCTGTCGTGCTTCAGCGATATCGTCAGCGGAGGAGTCAGAGTCGGTTCTCTCAGAATTTGCTACAGACGTAGCTACCATCGAAACATTCACACCAGATGCCTCAGCTTCTGGTGCTTGAACCTCCGCAGCTGGATCAATCTGCTCCATGTCAAAGAACCCTTGGCCACCAAAAGCAGCTTCAAGATCTACCTGTTCCTCTGGAGCTGCAACAGGATCAGCAGGCAAAGCCTACTGTACCACAGGTGGTGGTTGAGGAACATAAGCCTGTTGCTGTGCCGGGTCCCAAAATTCATCTCCACGAGGAGCAATATAAGCAGGGTTCACAAAATAACCAAACAATGGGGTGTGCCGCGGACGAATCTCTGGTTTGCTACGTGCGCATGACGACCTACATTGCGCAAAGATCCTCTTACTTACACTCTCAACATAACGGATGGGACGTCGTTGAGGTAGCATAGGTGCTACATAATTCAAAATCATCGGTAAGAATCTAGGGTATATTAAATTTCTTTCACGAGCGACCGCGCGTCTCTGACGATCGATTTCATAAAACACCATCTGACTGAAGCTGTAGGGCTTGTTGTAAGTTAGGGCTGTCATAGCAGACTACATCGTTGCCCCCATACCATCAGTACCAGCTTTACGCCCCGACATGCACACAATCATCATGTGCATCAGAAAACGCCACTGATCCAGCAAGAATCCCTTTCGCCTTTGAGTGTCACCCAAAGGACCCGAATAGCCCATACGTAAAAATGCACCATCTCTGAATGGAGCTGAAAAATCTGTAGGATCATCTCTAGTTTCAGTCCCGAACTGCAAAGAGACTCTGATCTGCTGAGAACTGCACCTCTTGATTGTTCACTGTGGCGCGCATAACCGGAGGCTCAACTCTACAGTCATATTCTACCGTTCGCCAGAAATCTTCAATATTCGATAGAGAAATGGGGAGAGTTGTAGTAATAGCGTAAAAAATACGTGAGCGAACTAGGAAGGAGATGATCTCGCGATAATCGTCGATACCACTAGCATCCGGATCCAAAGTAATGTACATGTTGTGACCCGGAAAGAACTGTCGGTTGTTGTCACCACCTATGTCACCACCAGCACCACCAGCTCTTGTTACAGCAGCCATATCTGCACAACAAACGGTCTAAGTTAGAACATCGACAAAGCAGATCATAACTTCGCTTGGTACCATAAGCTAAGTTATGATAACATCTTATGTGCAGGCGAAGTTAACCATATGGCGAAGTTGAGTACAACTTCGCCTTAAACATAACTTCGCCTGATAACAAACTAGAACTTTTAAATTAAATAAGATTAGCAGCAGGCGAAGTTATGCATAAGGCGAAGTTGAGTATAACTTCTCCTAACCGTAACTTCGCCTGAGAACAACCAGACAAATTAATTAATTAATTAATTATGAGCAGGCGAAGTTATGCCTAGGGCGAAGTTGAGAACAACTTCGCCTAAAGCTAACTTCGCCTGAATCTGAAACGGCGTAAAACAGAGGTCCGATCATGGTTTGTTTGGTGTTTTTGTGATTGAAAACATGAAAAGATGTTACTATGGAGATCTAGACGATTTACTGAGTTACGAACACATTAGAAACAGATTGGTTTATCAATTGTTTAAAAGTTAGCATAAACAATGTCACACATCGAATCACCATGGCCCTTGATTATCACCATTAGTATGAATTACATGTAATACCGAGCCTACACACCTTTAACACGGATTGGAAACAGATAATACGGATTCAAGGATTAAGTACGCCGAGGGTTAGGAGTGTATATAAGTTCGTCGAGGGTTTGACCAGGTTGACGCTTATATAGGTTTGAAAATACAAGGGCGAAGTTAACCTTAACTTCCCCTCTGTGACAACTTCGCTGGTCAACAGATTATCATTAACTTCGCTCAAGGTCAACCATGGTCAACTTCGCCTCTTTACAAGTTCGCCTAAAGTGTACTCGGAAGCAAAGTGTGCTCGGAAAACAAAGTGTACTCAGAAAACAAAGTGTGCTCGGAAGTAAAGTCTACTCGGAAAGCAAAACACTTGTGATTTTTCAATTTTCAACTAGCACAAAGTGTGCTCGGAAGTAAAGTCTTCTCGGAAAGCAAAACACTTGTATTTTTCAATTTTCAACTAGCACAAAGTGTACCCAGAAGCAATTTCCTAGCACAAAGTGTACCCGGAAATCAAAACACTTGTGATTTTTCAATTTTCAACTAGCACAAAGTGTGCTCGGAAGTAAAGTGTGCTCGGATTACTTAGTGCTCGAAAACAAAGTGTGCTCGGATTACTTAGTGCTTTTTCATTTTCTTTCACATAACAACAAGCATGCTCGGGAGCAAAAGTGTGCTCGGGAGCAAAAGTGTGCTCGGTAGCAAGGGTGTGCTCGGGAGTACTTGTGATTTTTCAATTTCTTTCACTTAACACCAAGCATGCTCGGGAGCAAAAGTGTGCTCGGAAGCAAAAGTGTGCTCGGTAGCAAGGGTTTGCTCGGGAGTACTTGTGATTTTTCATTTTCTTTCACTTAACACCAAGCATGGACAACTTCGCCTCTTTACCTTAACACAAGTTCGCCTAACTTAATTTACAAAACAGGACCTTATAAATTTGATCAAAGTGCAACTGTCTTTTAAAATCCTCCGTTAAAGATTTAAACTTTACGATCAAATAACCAAGTGACCAAGTTTTAAACCATAAAACAAAATATGCGTGTGAAAATTGTTGTAAGTAAATAAAAGGGATCAAATTTCAGTCTTGATGAGAACCTGCATGTTTTAGAAAAGATCCAAACAGGAATCATACTAATTAAGTGGCTGTTACATAGATCCATGTTCAGCGGTATTGTGACATAAAAAAACAGGTTGTAAGCAGGTATAAAACTTAGTATGGTTGTCGTCGCTTCTGTGACACGGATTAGGTTCAATTAAGCTCAAAATTTAGATGGACATCACATGAGAGATTGTGATGCCTCCTATTTATTCTCAAAGCGTATTTGGCTTTCCCCAAGTCACCCCGAGTTGACCTTGACCCGTAGTGTCTGATTAAACAGTAAGTACATATTGATCTTTAGAGTCTTCTTCCCGTTCTCTTTCTTGCCTCTTGGTTGATATTTGAAATAACATAAGCTTCAAAAAGGCTTAACAACATTTTTTTTTAAATAAAGATATTAATACAGCTTCAAATAGTAGACGACTGCAAGTCCCGAATCTGGATCACTGCAGGTACTTGACACACCATCTTCTCGGGAATCATAACACTCACGGGCTCGTGTATGACAGGGTAATCACTTTTCTGCCTATCATTCGGAAAGATGTATATGGAGACATGCACAACTCAAAATGATTCTCCACATTAAATCGAGGAGATTTAGTTTGTATCACTTCTACTTTTACGCACCATATAAAGCTACCATAACTTACAATGGCTGTTCTAGAGTCTTTTAGGCCTAATAACTTCACCAGTTAAGCACACAGAATTAGTTTTTCTATCGCTTTCCATGGTTGGATCAATTTTCTTTTAAACATTGTATTGAAACTTCTTACAAAGTTATAGACTTGAAAAATTATATCATCTCCCCTAAAAAAAATTTAAATTCTATCTCCCCGATCAAGTCAAAGTCTTCAGGTAAACGGCTATCCTGAAGATCCAATGTATCAGCTGGACTGACCACATACGAGTACGTGTCCTTCTAACTAAGTATAAACGACTACTTTTCAGCGAAAGAATAAAAACCCATCATAAACCGCCCCGGTCACTTTCAGTCATTTGGATAATGGCTATCCTCATAATCTACTAGTAGAAGTAAGGACCAAACATATCCGAAGATGTGTCCTTCAAACTGAAGCAACCAACATAATTCTAAGCGATAGTGATGTGTTTTTTTTTTTTATTTTTTTTTTAAGAAAAACGGAAAACAAGGTTACTCGGGATTGATCATCCCATTAAGTTCAACAAGATTTTGAAAACGGGATCGGTCAAACGCTTTAGTAAAAAGATCGGCGAAATTATCCAACGAATCAACCTTTTCTAGCACAATTAATTTCTTCTCAGCACAATCCCGTATAAAATGATGACGAATGTCAATATGTTTAGTTTTGTTGTGTTTGACGGGATTGTTAGTTACTGAGATTGCAGCAGTGTTATCAATGCAAATAGGGGTTTGAGTGAAATTCAGACCGTAATCGCGCAATTGCTGTTGTATCCAAAGAACCTGGGAGCAGCAGTTCGATGCTGCCATGTATGCTGCTTCGCAGGTGGAAATGGCTACTAAGGTCTGCTTTTTGCACTGTCACGACACGAATCTTCCTCCCAGAAACTGACATCCACCGGTTGTTGACTTCCTGTTCTGATTGCAACCTCCATAGTCAGAATCTGTGTAAGCTACCAAATCCAGTTCTCCCCATTTCGTGTACCACAACCCCAACTTAGGCTTGCCTTTGAGATATCGCAATATTCTCTTCACTCCCTTCATGTGAGATTTCTTCGGGCTTGCCTGAAAACGAGCACAAAGACAAACTGCAAACATAATATCAGGTCTAGATGAAGTTAAATACATTAAAGAACCTATGATTGCTCGATATTGGGTGGATCCACGTCTTCATCACTGTCAGAATCAGCACCCGGTTTGTGGTTGATGCAAACTAGAGTATCAAATGGAGTGTTATTGTCTATCTTGAAGCGTTTGAGCACATCATGGACAGATTTTGTTTGATGAATAAACATCCCATCTTTCTTCTGATCTACCTGCAATCCCAAAAAGAAACTTAATTCGCCCACGGCGCTCATTTCAAACATCTTTTTCATGACTGCTTCAAATTCCTGACACATGGCAACTCTTGATGCAGCAAAAATGATGTCGTCCAAATAGACTTGAATGAGTAAAAGATCACCCCCTTTTCTCTTGACAAACAGCGTGCTATCAATCATTCCTCTTTCGAACCCATTCTCAAGAAAGTAATCAGACAGAGTTGCGTACCAGGCACGAGGAGCCTGATGTAGCCCATATAGAGCTTTACTCAGTTTGTACACATGATCAGGAAAATCTGGGTCAAGGAAACCCGGAGGCTGTTCAACGTACACCACCTCATCGACTTTGCCATTTAAAAAGACACTTTTCACATCTAATTGGAACACTTTCATCTCTTTGTGTGCAGCAAATGCCAAAAATAATCGAATTGCTTCCAATCTTGCCACAGGAGTAAACACTTCGTTGTAGTCGATTCCTTCTTGCTGATTAAACCCTTTTACTACCAGCCTTGCCTTGTTCCTTATGATTATCCCTTTCTCATCTCTCTTTCATTTCAAAACCCACTTTGTACCAATAGCATTTACATTGTCTGTTTTTTCAACTAATTTCCATACTTCCATCTTTTTGAACTGTGCTAACTCTTCTTGCATGGCTTCGACCCACGAACTATCCTTTAGAGCCATTTGATAATTCTTCAGTTCAACCTGGCTGATGAAGCAAGTGTACAAGCATTCATTTATGATATCCGTGTCTTTAATGCTTGCGTAAACACATGTGTGTTCATCCAAGCTTCTTCTTGTTTGAACACCGTCAGACAGATTACCTATCACATTCCCCAAAGGGTGATTTTTGTGAATTACAGTAGTCTGAATCGGACCGACTTTCAGATTGTTTTCTAAATTCGAAGAGAGTTCATCAGTGGGTGATTGATGTTGAGAGTGAAATGGGTTGTAGAATTCTTCTTCAGTAGAGGCAGCAGGAGTATCAACGACACTTGACGAGGAAGGTTGACTTTCATCGTATTGCGGACGTTGCACAATATTCTCCTCCTCGTCATACAGAATCTGTGAAGCAATTTTCTCATCAACTTCTGCAAAAACCCAAGTAAGGCATATTAAAAGATTTGAATAGTTTATCATAGTCGAAAGCTTCATCAGGTCCCGTGCTAGGCTTTGGTTATTTGTAACTCGTAAAGTCAGTGTTACATATCACCTCAACCTTGCTGTTCGATAAATTAAAGACTCTTCTGTTGTGTGTCCCAACAACATATCCGACTAAAATACCTTCGTCGGCTTCTTCACCAAATTTTGAGTTTGTCTTTAATATCGTACATGGGGACCCGAAAGGTTCAAGACCATTCATGTTTGGCTTTCTACCATGCATGAGTTCATAACAAGTTTTATTTATACTTTTAACAGTTAAAACACGATTAAGGATATAACATGCTGTGGCAACAGCTTCAGCCCAGAACACCACGGGAAGTTTAGCATCTGCCAACATGGTTCTGGCTCCTTCAATTAGCGTTCTATTCTTCCTATCAGCTACCCCATTTTGTTGCGGAGTATACGGGGCGCTGTATTGATGGTCTATCCCTTTCTGTCAGCAGAACATCTCCATCTGGTAGTTCTTGAACTCTGTACCATTATCACTCCTGATGTACTTAACCTTTCGCCCAACAATATTTTCAACCTTGGTAATCAAGTTAATTACCAACTGAACTGTCTCATCTTTTGCCTTCAGAAAGTATACCCAAGAGTATCGAGAGTAGTCATCGGTTACAACCAAGCAGTATGACGTTCCACCTAGACTCTTTACATTCACGGGACCAAAGAGATCCATGTGAAGTAGGTCTAGGGTACTGACAATTGAGTTAACCTTCTTGGAGTGATGAGGTTTTCTGTGTTGTTTTCCCTTCTTGCACGACAATCATTGATCTTCAAAGTTAAAATTATTTAAGGGAACACCAAGCACCAGCCCATTCTTGACAATGTAATTCATCTTGTGAAGATGTATATGTCCCATTCTTCGATGCCATAACTCTGACTCAGACTCAGTTGCCTTTGACAGAAGACATGATTCTCCTGTTGTCTTCTCAGTTGACCGCATATCCATTACATACGTATTCTTTTCTTTTGGAGCTCTCATTACCACCCATGCCTCTGGTATCTTGAAACCAGGATAAAGGACGATTGCCTCGTTTTTAGTAAAATGCACCATGTATTCTTTGTCACAAATCTGAGATACACTCAGCAAGTTATGCTTCAATTCTTCTACAAAATTTCACAGTTCCAATACCACTTATTCTACCTCCACTCTCTCCAGCGAAACTAACCCTACCACCTTGAACAGGTTTCCAATCACGTAACAAATTCTTGTTACCAGTCATGTGCCGGAACAGCCACTATCCACAACCCACAGATTGTTTACAGCCCTGTTCGACTGTTCCTGCACAATTAGAGAAAAAGATTAAAATCTGGGGACCCAAGACCTACTGGTCTTGGGTCGATTAAATATGTTGACCGGCATCCAGCACTTTGGTTGCCCAAAGTCAGTTTGAGAATGATTTCTGTAAGTTCTGAAAGGAAACCTTATTGGGCACCTTTTGGTTTTCTTGAGAAAAGTTAAACTTAGTTGAATATTACTGTTGTTCAGCAGCTTGAGAATAAGTTACAAGCTTCTTAGACTTTCGTCTTAGATAAGCCGCTTGAACTACATTTGAGTTCACATTTTTACATAACGATTCAGTTGGAACAAACTTTGGTTTGACATGACCGTAAGTTTCATTCACATGAACGAAATTTTGAGTATTCACTTTTGAGAACATGATGTGAGTATCATCATCATATGACACAGGTCGTTGCAAAATCTCCTTAATCAAAGGAACCGGTTTCGATTGGTCCTTGATAAATGGATGAAGATTCTAAAAATTCTTCTGTCCACAGTTTCTCACCACATGACCTTGTTGACCGCAAATGAAACAACTTCGTATGTCCACATGATTGTGTTGAGGTTTAGCAGTAACATATGAGAGGACGATGACTCACGTTTTTGGTAAAACTCTTAGCTAAATCATCAGATGAATCCGATTTATTTTTCTGATAAAAATCCAAATTAGAACAATTTGAGAAACTTTGCAAAGTATCGGTTCCAGTTGATTTTACAAATTGAACCCTTTTTACATGTTTTAAAACTTGCTTAGCTGTCGTCAAAGGATCAGATGCAACTGATGTTTTAGCTGATGTTTTAGCTTGAGCATATTGACGTTCCAGATCTTGAATCTTGGAAGTTTCATTGTGAAATACAATTTCAATCAGTTCTGGTTTGATAATACTGATTGGAATGTCTTTCTCAATGAACATCGTGTCAATACCTTTTAGTTTATACACACGATCAGTTGATGGCTTGGAAACAGTTGGATTTATGAAACGCAACAAATCCCCATCAGAAATTTTGGGTTTTTCTGGTTTCTTAGCCCTCACTGGTTTGACTTTCACATGATTTTTTTGTTTCACCTGAGTTGTGTGCGAACCATACATAGCCTCCTCAAATTCATGAGGTTCACACAGTATGTGATTAGAACTTGGAATGTTCTTGTTCTTGTGTATGATATCGGGTTCGAACACATCCTCAATGATGACTTTTACAGTTTCAGATTTAACTGGTTTTGCTTTTTCAGAACTCACAGATTCTTTAACAATCACATCCTCTTCTTGTCTAGCAAAAGGATTTGGTTTGTAATCATTTTGAAATGGTGGTGGAATTTCAACAAACCCAATACCTTTCTTTGAATCTTTTTGCTTACCAGATACTTCAATTATTTCATTTAGCAAAAAGGAAGAGTTTCTAAATGTTCCCAATTTGTTCTTTAACTCAAGAACCTCATTCTCAAGCTCGGTTATCTTTGATCTATGTTTCAAGATTTCTTGGAATTTTTGATCGTTGATAGTCATTTTAACCGATAATTCAGCCTTAAGATCATGATTACTTATAGTCAAGGCTTCAATCTTCTCTCTTGATTTCATTTGAGAGGTTAAAGATTGCCTATAAGTATCTTTCAAATAAGCAATCTCCTTAACTAAATTATCATTATGGGCTTTCAATGCATCTAACTTAGGTTTGATGGTTTCACAATCAACACATGAAATGTTAATTCCTACGTTAGAAGAAGAATTACTAACCTCATTTTGCTTAGCCATGTACGCAGAAGTAGTTGAATCACTGATTTTAGCCATACAAGCGAATGTAGTTGGAAGCTTTTCACTTGAATCATCAGAATCAGACTCAGTATCAACATCCGAAGATAGTTCACTTCCACTTGCGTCTTGAAAATTCTCAAGAAATCCAAACATTGCCAAATTTGCTTGATTGTTACCACATAGCAATCTTTGTGACCAGTCATCTCCATCTACATTGGACAACATTGCTTGAGATCTGGAAGACGACGGTTTAATTCCAGAAGACTTTCCTACATTACTTCCACTTTTACCCGATGAGTTCTGATCTTGCTTTCTTGGACCAGTATACTCCTTTTTAGGCTTATCACATTCTTTTGCAAAATGCCCAAACTCTTGAAAATTATCGCACTTGACCTTTAATTTATCAAAACCCAATTTCTTGTTCAAAGATGGAAGATCTTTACCCGTTCTCTGCATAAATATTTTCACTTTCCTGACTATCATAGCCATATTCCACTTTAAGTCCATCAGTTCTAAATCATCAGGATCAATCTGATCATAATCTTCATTAGTCAGGTCGCTCGTTGCAATCTTAGTACTAACCAAATTCTCATATGAAGTCATGAAGGCAGACAAGAACGCAAAGTTTTGTTCGGCCTCCCTCATGTTTACATTTGTTTGAGACAAAAATTGGTTTGTGGGTGATGAGGTTCTAGATCCTCCAGATGAATCAGAACACCAGAGAATCTAGTATTTCCAGCTGTGTAGAAACAAGCACGTGGATCGCTATTCATAGTTGTTGCATTATCACTTGCATTTTGAGTGAGAAATGCAGTGATAGGAGAAATTGTTGAACTTAACGGCATACTTCCACCATAAAATGCAGGATCTTGATTTTCCTTTGAAGACTTTTGACATTTAAGATCGTATTCTCGTTCTTCGATCTTTTGCATAAATTCTGATGCAGTCAAATCTCCATTGCAAAAATAATTATTCTCTTTCAAAACCATCAGGAATATTGAATAAGAACTTGGCAAAGCACTTTTAATAGTGTCAATCTTATCCACTTCAGATGTTTCCAACTTTATTTTATCCATCTCTGCTATCAGATGATTAAACCTTGTAGTCATTTCTTCAACCGTCTCACCCTTTAGCAGATTAAATTTTCTGAACTGAAACTTAAGCATAACCTTCTTACTTTCGGCGGTATTGCCCATGCTTCTCATACGAATATGCTGAAATAATGAGGCACAAATCTTTATACTCTCTACTTGGTGAAAGATGTTTTCAGGTAAAGCCATAGTAAGAGTAGAATAAGACTTTGTTTCAATTTCCAATGCTTTCTTCTCTTCAACCGAATATTGTGAGATAGCTTTAGATGTAAAACCAATAGTCTCATCCCCAATAATTGGAACGCTGTAAACCTCAACCAAACAGTATGAACAATTAGGATGAATTGACCCTAAATGTGCACGGAAACGGGGTTCCCATTTAGCAAAATCGCTAAATTTCATTAGACTCGGGCGTTTCGAATGTGAACCAATCTCGGTATCCAGTTGCAAAATTTGTTGCATTAACATATTTTGGGAAGCTAGTGCATACATACCAGCCATGTTTGCTAAATAATCAATTTTCTCAAACTTTAGGGATTAAATTGAAAATTAATGTGACGAACTGTGAACAGTAGTAATGAACTGTAAACAGTAGTAAAAAATCACACCTTAAAGAAGTTAAGATTGTTCAGGTAACGAATTAGAACTGATGTCAACGAATCAAAAACAGTAACTTTGGCGAATTAGAAAGAGTTTATAACTAACTGGTTCACGATTTGAGTCAAATAATAAATTAATTTGTCAACGAATCAGATAACGATTCAGATGATTGTGTTAAACAAATCACTAAGTGTAGCCTTAGGGAATTAAGTAACGAATCAACTACAGTTGATAACGAATCAAACTGATAGCCAATGAGGTAGTTACGACGGTTGTAACAAACCTCTGACAACAAATGCCACGTGGCAAAAGTTGTTAAATAACAGTTAACGAGGTGAGACACGTGTCACACGAATCAGTGGACACGAATCAGAAAGTGTAACGAATTGAATAACGAATCAATCAATAACCATAACGAATAAGCTTTAAAATATTAACAAAATAAGCTGAGAAATTAACGAATCAGACTTAAATGTTAACGAATCAGACTTAAAGGTTAACAAATTGATTTGAATCTTCAAATCTTCAAACCTTCAAACTTATTTTTCCTGATTTCTGGAAAACTTATGAACACTAACCCAGAAAACAAATCCGTAATACTTAACCAATACTCAACCAAATCGTATGATCAACCTACCAAATTACTCGTAAACATATCGCGAATCCAAATCGCAACATTCCGTATCACAAATAACCTTAACTCACAACCAATTCAATCACAATGTATTCTCTGTTTTCGGCAAAATCCAAAACCAATCCAAATCAACCAAACAACAGTCCAAATTCCAATTCCTCAATACTCAATCTCACCAATACTTTACCGATCTTGAATCCAATCCAATCAGTCCATAACAAGTGTATATCAAACTCAATTAGATCAAAATTCAACCAATTATCAATCTTTACCATAATAACAATTAATAAACTCGTAATAACGAATTAACTATCAAAATCAAGAGCAAAAGAGCACCGAAAGCTCTGATACCACTTGTTTGATCTCGTTAAACCCACACACAGATCTCAGATCTATGTATAATTAACCTAATACGGATCTAGTTCGTAATTGCCATTGATTGTTAGTTATACGTTATATATATGTATATAATATTAATTGTATGTATGTGTATTATAAGATTAATATGAAGATGAAGATTGAGAGAGAATTGGACAGCAATTCGTTAATGTAATCTCAAAACTTAACTTAACAGTGGACTAAAGCCACTATATATAGAAGATGGATCTAGTTCGTTACACATTCCGTAACAAACTAGCATCCACTTCGTTACATACATTAAAATCAAATAACCTTAACGAATCACCCCCTGATTCGTTAAACATCCTTAACGAATCATGAGGGATATTAACTTAGATCTAGTTCGTTAAACATCCTTAACGAACTAGACTATTTCCTTAGCGAACTACATAAATATCTTAATACTTTATTACATAAATAAAATAATAAATGCATAATCGATAGATACAAAGACTCGAGACGCAAAACCGTGCACAAACAACTTAAAGTATAACGAATGAATCATTCCTTATACCTGTAAGTCCCGAATTTGGATAACTATAGTATGATATCAACCCGATCACGATGTTAGTGCGGAATCCTAACACCGTGGTGATTCAAGAACGAGATAGAAGAACAATATAAATATGATAAACACAATAATACTCCAAATGCACACGATTATATTAATAAATCATTTGGTACATGAGATTACACAAATCAGTATTGCTCACTTAATGGTGACTCTGAAAGTATGAGAGAGATATCTAGTTCGTCTAACCTAATTTTCAAATAAAACATGCTTTATATAGTTAGCATTTATAAGAGGCCCAATGACCAATCCTAACTAAGCCCAAACAGAAATCAACATGATTCCTATAATGCTAGCCCTTCCCAACCGAAATCCATAGGGATTTCGGTATTACATGCTCCAAGCCATAAATTCCATCTTGTATAATACTTTGACTCTTCTAGAATATTTCTCTCTTATCTTGATCATGGCGTGGTCTTTTGACATGCGTCAGCCTAACCAAATTGTGACCCAACAATCTCCCCCCTAGACTGATGCTTTCAAAACTTTCAGAATCTTTACTCAGACATGATCAACAACTTCATGTGTCTGGTTGTTCCTGCACTCATAGTGATCAGTTGGATATACAGACCCAAGTCATGAATGTCCTGGGATTCCCTTGAGCATCAACACATGTGACTTCTTGCCAACTCATGTCTTTACCATCATCTAAGAACATACCTGGTTTTACGGGTTCGGTTTGTTAAGTCTTGACTTTCCAAATCTATTTTGGTTTAGTATAGCACAAAAGAACAGACTTTGGAGTTAAACTTATTGAAATAGAACTCTCAACGCTCTTAGCACCATTTGATTTTGCAGAATTGAATTGCCCTTTACCATGTTCAAAATCATTTGAGTGCAAACCTGTCGTGTTAACCTTGAAACCTTGAGTGCTCTTCACCTGAACAGTATTCCTTTTCATTATACGATATAGACACTCTTTCGCCAGATGCCCACCATTCCCACATGCGAAGCACACCTTCAGTCTCTGTTTTTTCTTTGCTAAGTTGCAATCACCATCAGAAGATTTAACTCTAGAATTCCCTTCCGTTGATGTTTTAGGTGAGACCCATTTTGGCGGCTTAGATCGAGACGTTCCTCTTAATGTAGCCCCTTGATTTTCATATAATAGGGTATGTAAAGCCGATGAACACTGTTTCTGGCTATGTGACCTGGAATGCCACAATAGTAACACGTTTGCCTTTTAACACCAGCAGCACCAGGTGAACTGTCAACCTTTTTAGGTTTCTTAACCCTTTTTCGACCTTTTTCAACCTTGCAAAACGTTTCACACAGAACCTCTTCAAGATCGTCATTCTGGCTATCACTTTTCTCAATGTCAACACTTTCAGCACATGAAGTAGAGGCAACAAGATTGTTAACACATTGAAGACCAAGCTTGATTTTCTGTAGGGATCATGATCCAACAGTTTCATATTGAACCTGTTTACCATATCTCATGTTCTCCTCCCTAGCCTCTTCCTCTTCAGTTACAGGCATACACGTATAGTTATGATTAAAGGGAGGAGGCACCTTTTCATATCCTACTCCCTCACACTTCTGAGTTTTATACTTTAGTTGACTCTTAATTATGTTCTCAACCACCTCATTTGAAACATCAAACTTCATGAAGTTTAAATCGGCATTTTCAAATTTAACAGTTAATTCTTCAAGTTCTTTCTTGAATGCATCTAGTTCGACAGTTAATTCAGCAATACGCTTCTTAGCATCTAAGTGGTGACAACTTTTTGTACTGAAATCTGATTGAAGTTTACGTATGTCCTGACGCTGTGCATCTATCTTTTCTTTATACAGTTTCTCGTTTTTCTTAAGAGTGTATTTTTCACATTTGACCCTTTCCAGCTCCCATACCATATTGGAATATGCTAATGTATTTGAATCTACCTCAGTAAGCGAACTCCTTTATGCTCTGAACTATAACTGGTGAGTGAGCAGCCTGATTATGAGTACTTCTAAACATTGAGAAGGGTTATGGAGAATCCATTGGGTTATTACTCTAATTTTCCCGTCAAATTTAAAAAAAACGATCGCCAAAATTCTCAAGATAGATGTCCTACTCAAAAGAAGTGTCTAGGAAAAATTTCGTTTTAGAATAATTTTTCCGTTTTTCCCTCCAAAAATATCACTGAAAATCACCTTGAAAAAATATTTTCGCCTTAATTTTCAAGAATGAAGTCTCACTTATATGGAGTAGTCAGAAAAAATTTCGTTCAAGAAAAATTTTCCCGTCAAATTACCGAGAACCCAAAGCTTGACCGAGAACTCCATGTATTGAACGAGAACGCTTATTTTTTACCAAGAAATCGTATTGTTTACGAGAACGCTTGTTGTTGACCGAGAACTCGTTTTGTTGACCGAGAACACTTGTTGTTGACCGAGAACCAGCAGATTTGGCTGAAAAAGAAGATAATTTGACCAGTAACTTAGAGTCTTTGACCAAGATCCCTTAATTGACCCCGAAATCAAACAAGTTTGACTAATTAATATATGTAACAAACTAAATCCCGAGAATTGAGGGATTCAAATTGTTTCCAAATTAGCCAAATCTATAATAAAAAATAAAGCTTCTTCTTCTCCGAATCACTGTTTTCGTTCACCGGAAAATCACACCAAAACGCCAAAATCACCAGAAACAATAATGAATCAATGATTCTTGAATCGTTTGATATCACAACCAAGCCTAGAATAGGGAAATATGCTCTGATACCACTTGTAAGTCCCGAAACTGGATCACTACAGTATTATATCAACCCGAACACGATGTTAGTGCGGAATCCTAACACCGTGGTGATTCAATAACGAGATAGAAGAACAATATAAATATGATAAACACAATAATACTCCAAATGCACATGATTATATTAATAAATCGTCTGGTACATGAGATTACACAAATCAGTATTGCTCTGTTAACCGTGACTCTGAAAGTATGAGAGAGATATCTAGTTCGTCTAACCTAATTATCAAATAAAACATGCTTTATATAGTAAGAATTTATAAGAGGCCCAATGACCATGCCCAACTAAGCCCAAACAGAAATCCACTTGATTTCTGTATTGCTAACCCTTCCCAACCGAAATACATAGAGATTTCGGTATTACATGCTCCAAGACATAAATTCCATCTTATATAATACTTCGGCTCTTCTAGATTATTTCTCTCTTGTCTTGATCACGTTGTGGACTTTTGATATGCGTCAGTCTAACCAAATCGTGACCTAGCGATACCTCATTCGTTAAACATCCTTAACGAATGGACTAATACTTTAACGACTAGGTTCATTTGTTATACATTCCATAGCGAATGACCCCTACATTAATGGATGGACACATTCGTGATATATAACATAACAAATGCTCTTAATACATAACGAATGGCATACACAATTACCAAAATGCCCTTTACATTAATAATAAATAATTACAATAGATAAACAAAGACCGAGACGACAAAACCATGTACTAACGCATACATGGGTTTTTGATAATTATTTATGGTTTGGAACTGTAAAATGGTTAAAATTTTCCATTTTTATTTATCCTATCCCATTCGTTACACTGTTGTAACGAATGGGAACACATTCGTTAAACTTAAATGACGAATGATGGTCATTCGTTGCGTACTTGATAACGAGTGGAACCCATTCATTATTATGACATTCGCTTCCACTAGCATGATAACGTATGAACATCAATCATTATTTTTGGATAACGAATAACTAACAAATAGATGGCTATTCATTAGGTTATAACGTAAGTGTTGATTCGTTAATTTTCATTAATGAATGATTGCACATTTGTTAGTTTAAATCTAACGAATGGACTCATTGGTGAATATTGGTTTGTGTGCATCCACGGTAGCGTATAAGAACCTAGACCGAACGAATGGTCCTCATTCGTTCACATTCAAAACAACAAAATACAAAAAAGAAACTCTACCCAAATTTTTCAGAAATCCAAACCTTGTTAAAACAAGTTTTTGTTGTTAGAATCTTGTTCCTAAGATATTTACAAGTGCCATGATATAAAATTCATTGATTTTGAACAACAATTGATATATCAATTAGGGCATGAACTGACCAGATCGTATTTCAGCCTAATTGTTGATATAAACATCAATGTTAAACCATTTAATAGATTAGGGTTGTTTAACGATACTAATACATTCTAATGGTTGAATCATGTAGTATTAAGCTTAATTGGATTCTAAACTACATGTTCACTATTTGATGATTCAATCCAATTTTGACTTTTACTGTATGAAGTCAAATTGTCTATTCGTCTTTTCACATTCGTTGGGTATAACGAATGAGAGTCCCCGTTCGTGTATACTGATGACGAATGAGCTCATTCGTGAGTTTTGATAACGAATGTGACCATTCGTGAAATTATATGATGAATGTACTCATTCGTATATAATATTTTACGAATGCGGCCAACGTTAACCTTACTAATTGAGATCATTCGTTAATATTTCATATAATTATAGACTCGTTCGTTACTTAACACTTAATGAATGAATAACGAATAAGGCTTAAATTATTAAACACATTACACATTTATTTACTAATTGTTGTGAAAATTGTGATTTTTAACGCATTGTGTTCGTTTTCTAATGCTCGGGTTTTCACATAAATGGCTGATGAACAGATCATTGATGCACTAACTCAAGAGAACCATGTTGCTCAAGTACAACAAGAATCACAAGTATAAGATGCCCCTACTGTTGAGGAGATTCAGGTTGCTGAATTGTCGTACGACAAGAAGCACAACATTTGTGTGTTCTTGCTCGATGAATTTGTGGGAGGAGACATATTCGGTGTTATGATTGCTTTCCACCTTCGCTCGAGGTATCATCATGCTATATCTATTGATGTTCTTGTACATTTTAGTATTATCCAACCATTCTGGGATAGTGCTAAATATGTTGATGCTAAGAAGCATATCGAGGATGAGGTTCAAAACAAGAAGATCATTGTCGATGTGGACGTGATACTCAAGGTACTACGGTTCCCTGATGTCGTAGATGATCCTTGTGAGTTTGATAAAGCGTTGATTAGAGGCTTATTCTAGAGGTTGAACTACAAGGGCGAATTGGACATATCACAATATAACAAAGCATACCTCTATGAACAATATAAGTACTTGTTACATGTACTTATTCACTGCCTTGGGGGAAGGAAGGGTGGATACGAAGAATGAAAAATCATGTTGCAATCTGCTTTTGTGGATCTCATTCTCAACTAGTCATTCAACTTTTCGAAGTTGGTATTCTATCACTTGAAAGAGAACTGCAACACATGCCACCGTAAGAATAAATTTCTTATGTATCCAAGGTTCTAGCAATTAATTATTGATCATATAGAGCATAATCTGGTAAATGGTCTAGAGTTAGTTGATGATGTGATGGTTTTGGAACATATATTGAAAGAAACGATGAAACAGTTGAAGACATATCGTAACTAAACTCCAGAGAACATGCCCCGATACAAGAGATTAATAGGCCCTCTGGCGTAGAGAACCCGTAGGGATAGTGGAGTGGATTGGTCCATTTATACCAAGGTCATCTGTTCCACAACAAGCATCGGTGGCTATTACTGTTGTTAGTACCCCGGATGTTACATGGATGACAACGGCATCGTCTGATCCGAGATTTGCATCTATTCCACAAACGATGTTGTCTCCGATGCGGACATCATTCCACACTCTGACTGTTCCTCAACAAATGAACATGTTGTTCAGTTTGATACATCTTCAGGAAAGTCAGATGGCCACTGACCGTCAATTTCAAGATCAGATGAGGTTAGATCAACGGAATATGGTTGGCCACATTTCTTACTGTCTACGTGAGAATCGCGAGCTACGGGCTATAGTTACTACTCAGGGGGGGGGGGGAAGATAAAGGAACAAGAAGATGTCATCCTTCAGCTTACTTGCAAAGATGATATCCTGAAAAAGCTAAAAGGTAATGACAATTAGTGGTGTAACGTGACACTACTAATGTGCAACCTATTTAGTATGTAAAGGCCAATACGGTTTTATTTATGGATAATGAGAGAGGAGTTTTTATGAGCATGGTTAACACCGATGAGACCGAAGAAGGAGAGTTCATTGATCAATCTTTAACCATAGATCAGATCGCGTTAATGCTCGGGCTGAATGATGAGGTGTTGGACAAATAGGAAAATGAGGAGGACGTTGAGGTGATTGATAACGATGAGGTTAGGTTTGACACGAGCATCCCATCTCGGGATATGTCGTTTAATTATGACGAGGTAGAAGCGGAAGACGTGACAGTTGAGGAGTATCCTGATATGTACACGCGTACTAATACAGATAAAGGTATTCCATTATTTACTACTGAACATGTGCAAGCAGCTGAAAAACGTCTGGGAAAGAAGAAGAAGAAAAAGTATAAAGTAGGTGAACCTGGGTCGGGTTCAAAGGATCCAGGAATTTTTGGAATGTTTGCCATAATAAGGTTCGATTCTTGAAACTTATTGATTTCTTAAGGTATGCGGAGAAATAGGACGATAGGCAGGTCAAATATCGTGCAACTGCTCACCAAATGACTATATTTAAAGCTTCGAAGACTGTCAAAGGTGATATCGTCTCTTGGCTCTATGACTCTGAGCTTAAGGTATGCATCATAAAGTGGGAGTACAATAATATCAATGTATTTCCGATGTTCTTAATTTGACGAGGTGGGACGTGCGTACATTGGCAAATAGGTCATTCGTCAATCGTGGTAAAAGTGAGATGGAAGATTGGTTACATTGACACTTACTGTTTGAGGTACGTCACGGTTTCAAATTCTTTAAACCTCATGTCCCTACACGCAAATATATTGATGAGATAGATCCATGGAACGTTTGGAGAAAACTCGTGTTAAAGGTACAGCCGCCGCGGACAAGTGCCTGTAAAGACGTTTCCCCAAAGTCTTTACAAGACTCTTAATCGGTGGTATTATGACAACCGCACCGGTGAATCCGTCAACGTACTTGGTACGGGGTTAAAAACGGAGTTCATTTGGGTAATCGACCCCATGTGGTTAGTTAATTTATCATAATCGGATAATAATGCTTTATTCAACAACGAGATCCGATGGGCTGACATGAAGGATTACGATCTTGCGATGCAATTTCAACGCGTGGTGCGTGCTTGCCATGCATTTGGAGTTCATAGTTGTGTTGATTGGAAGACAAAAAGATTCAAGTAATCGAAGACAAAGAGCACGAGTCCGGGGGGTTGTTAGTGTATGGTTTTGTCGGCTCGGTCTTTATCTATTTTAATTATTTATTATTAATGTAAAGGCCATTTTGGTAATTATGTATGCCATTCGTTATGTTATATATAGCGAATGTGTCCATCCGTTAATGTAAAGGTCATTCGTTATGGAATGTATAACGAATTATCCAAGTCGTTAAAGTATTAGTCCATTCGTTAAGGGTACTTAGAGAATGAGATATAGAGAATAAGTCATTCTTTATAGTTTAAGTTAGTAATTGGGAATGAAGAAGAATGGTCCCCATTCGTTATGAGATGTATAACGAATGGGGTCGTCTTCTATATATTCCTTGTATCATGTTCATAACTTAACAAGTGTATTCATTATTATTGAGAGATCTCGTTACTCTGCCCAGTTGTTCACTCACACACACTTCCATTAACGTGATTCCTAATCGTATAATCACCTATCTTTATCAAGAACTAGATCTTACAATATCAGTCGATCACGAAGTGGTTTCACACATTATATATTTTGAATAATCATACAAGTGTGAGTCCCAAGTACTTTACACTTGATGAGTAGATTATGGGTTTATGAGTTGACGAATAGATGATGAATTAATGTAAAATGGCTAAGGATGGGATCCGAGTACATTCGATACACTAGTACTCGTAGGGAGTTGCTATAGTGTCTTAAGTGACGCTCCGAGTACATGTTAGTTATGAGTTTTAATACAACACGAATACTCATGGGTCTCGAATATATCCTTGACATGATGGATATTGGCTAAGTGAATGTCAACTCGTGAACAACGGTTCACGAGTACACGGCCATGTCTTTGTTGAATACATATTTTACTGAGTACTGGATCTATTCGTCTGGAATATGATTAGTTCGTGTGATATATGATCTATTCATGTGGAATATGATCAGCTCGTGAACAAAGTAAAACTCGAAGGTATTTCTGACAAGTAGTCAATGTGTTCATAAAGGAAATCATGTTTTCGGAACAAGATGTGTGTTCGAGAAGAAATATTCTGAAGTACCAGATGTGTTCGAGAATAAGTGACCAAGAATTCAAAGAATTTAATGAAGAATCAAGTGCTCGTGAGGTAGAGCATGAGTTTGTAGCTGACACTTAATGATATCTTGTTACTGTTTCCTAGGGTTGACAAGTCTCGTTGATGTGGCTATAAGCATATGTCAAGTGTTAAATAAGGTGTGAATGATTGATTAGACGTGACATACTATTCCCAATTGCACAAAACCTTAGAAACATTCTGAGCATTTATTGTAATAATCAGTGTTTATAATGGAAATTATTATCACAGCCCATCTAGGATAGTGGAAGCGTAATGCGGGAATGTAACAGACACCTCTGGTATCAACTACATTGTTTATAAATAAAAATTAACAAACTAATTTACATTATATTACATCATTCTAACTTCGTTTACAAACTAGGCGTTACACAATGTTAACTAGTTCACAGCTGCTTGATTATTTATTAATATAATTGCTTCTATCTACAGTTGTCTTATCTACTTCCAGTACATGTAGCACATAACCTCATTACTCCAACTTCGGTATGCCTGAAAAGCATGTTAAAAAGGGTTAACTACGAATAGTTGGTGAGTTTCACAAGTTTGAACGAAACCAGTATACATAATCATAGTAATCATGTTTTATATGTATACGATGTAATTATACTAAGCCACAAGTGAATCCTTGATGTGTAGTTATCACGTGGCCCTCACTGACCACACACTCCTCGTGGCCACATCTACTGCATGCCCCAAGTATTACTATGTCTAACACCACATAGCACGTAAGTATGTATAGTTATAAGGTCACGTGCAATTGAGTAACATTCTGGTACTCTCCACCGCCCTGTCAACTGGGTTTGTCAAACCAATAGTAATATTCACATGCCACAGGTCGTAGCTAATCACTTATGTTTGTGGGGACTTTCAAGTGTTAGCACTTAGATAATTCACATCATAACACTTTTTCAGATAGATAGATAGATAGATATATGTAACCATGGCATTTAACCCCAAAAGTTCGTAAAACAGTTTAGAAGTGGGGGTCACAAAACTCACCTTATTGTAATACAGTATCAGCAACATGCTGATGTAAGTGGTATGCCTCGATTATAGCTCAATTCTTATAATCGGTATTGTATTGTTAATACTAGTGCATTCTTTATACTGAATCGGGTTGTATATCTAGTCTTGGTATGACTGTTTTGTCCAGAACATGTCAGTAGTCTTAGATTGTGATGTTGTACAATGTCTAATGATCAAAATCGGTTTGGCTCAATTTCACCTGTTTTCATGTTTAGGGTCGTTTACGTGTTTCAGAAATAGGTAAGATCACACAAACTTAAGTAAACATACAGTTTGAAAAATGATTTGATTTATAAAAGAAAATTATAGTTTAGATGCCCGAATTTGCTACAGGATTCGCTTTCGCTTTAATACTTATTTACTTGTACAAAACGTGTACAAATTACTCGAATCGTCCGGAATCTCGTAAAAAAGTCATTTTTACTAAATTTATTCAAAATTATGAAAATTGACCACTTTTGATGTTTTAATATACCAGTCAGCTCGTTAATCATAACGTTGCCGGTTTATCAAAACTTATATTGTTTAACCTTTAAATTATTATCACTTTTTATTTAAATATATATAAATTATGAGAATTTTCACTCTAACAAATTAAAATGTTTAGAAGCTTATTAAAATAATTTCAGAATTATTAAACTTTTTTTATTTATTCATAAAAATTCGTTTTATATGTTATTTTTATCCGATAAATCTCCCGTTTTTATCAAACAATACCCAAAAAATCCTATTATTTTTCTGAGTGGTCAAATTATCATCATATATTCCCAAAAAATTTCCCAGAAACTAAATCTTTAGCTAAAATACATTTTTGCGCATAATTCGACAATTAAACTCGATTAAATGATAATTCACAAACCATAACTAAGTTTCTCCAATGAACCACAACTTTTGTGTGTGATATTAAAATGAACTTTCTGAGTTGTCCACAAAATTTCATAATTGTTTAAACTGTTATGCTATTTTTCCTAATAAATCACAAATAAACGGTAATAAAATCGCCAAATATTCCCCGGTTATCGAAAAATTATGAAATTTGGATAGGGACTCATTCATATGATCCCTGATGTCCCTAAAAAGTTTCATACACTAAACACAAGAACTTCATAACCTAATATTAAACAACCCCTACACTAGGGTTTTCGGTTAATACCTTTGCAATTTTCGATCGGTTCAGCCCTCTTTTCACGTTTCCAGGTCCTTGGTTAGATATATAAAGTATCTATAGATAAAGTAAAACAAAACCAAGCATATAACATCAATCATCCAGCCTTGTAACATAGGGTTTGGATTAGGGTTTGAAATCGAGTTTTTAAACCGTAAAAACGCGATATAAACATCCTAATCCGTGTTTTGTCCAAAAAAGTGTATGATTCTGTATTTAACCATGTTTAGAATAAAAAAATTGGATCAATTTAAAGGCTTTTAGATATTTAAACGTGGTTTTTACTTATCAAAAAACAATTGTTTAGGTTTAAACATGATTAAACATGTATAAAATCATCAAAAATTGGATGTTTTGACTTAAGTTTTGGCTGGAATTGAAAGGAGAGAGGCTGGATCAGTTTTAGTATGAGATATTTTGTAAAAATATCTTGTAAAGGAAACTTATAAATGAAGATATGTTAATGGGGTAGACCCCTCATTCGCGGCTGCCACATGTGGGTCCCCCATGGGCCCCTCATTTGGCCTAGTTTGCCTCGTTTTGCGTGACACACATGAAATCCTGAGTCCAAATTTCATTCAGGTTCGGTTTTTTATGAGAAAAATAGTTCGGGTTTGACAAACAGTGCAAAAACGAGTGTTTTCAGCTAAATTTTCTAAGTTAAGAAAAATGTATTGACTCGTTGTAAAAATCCAAAATATTTTCACGAATTGCTTAAAACATCTTAAATAAGTGTGTTGTGAGTATTTTTCGGCTTAACATGTAATGTTTGTTTTGGTACTTACGTTTGGGTTTAGGATCACGACGTATTGTTAAACAAAACTTTTTTCGTTTAAGCGGTTTTGCACATACGAGGGCTAGTATGTCAACATGTTAGTTAATATAATACCTATATCACTTGTATATGGCCTTCCGATATATCCTGGTCATAATCAGTATCGTTCGGATAATCGTTTACTCGATACGAAATAACCGGTTAACTGTGCACTCTCAACGTAATAAATAAGGTATACCTCGTTTTATCACGAATAACACAATTAATAAGTGATATTGTGTTTTGTTCTTTCTAAATTATTAATATATCTTAGTTTTATTGTTTGTTGTGTGGATTCCACCTGAATAACAAACAAGATATTCAAGTACTTTTAGGTTTATTCTTATCGTGTAAGATTACGGGACCTGACAATTTATTTAACTAGTGTACTAAAGGAGACTCTAAATTAGTTTATATTATATTTAAAAGTCCAATTTATTTATGGACTCATTAATATATAACAAACTAGTGTTTTATCGGCGCGTTGCTTCGGGACAATAGTAAAACCCAAACATTGTTGGTTATAAGTGTTGAGCAGTAAGTGGATGCGAATTCGGTTGGTTCCGGTTACGTGTGTTATTGTACCAAAACTAAAACCTAAATAAAAAAATAATAATAAAGTTTGAGGTGTGCCAATGGAGTGGCGTCAGCCGGTAAAACTCGGGTGTTGGTAAAACCCGATCGTTGTTGATCCTGGGCAGGCAATGAGTCGACATAAATTCGGTTGATTTATGTCACATTTGTGACGTTACCAGAACTAAAACAAAAAAACAAACAAAATCATCATTCTGTCGACTTTCGTTACGTTTGTTACGGTATAAGAACTAAAACAAAGCGCGTTGAGTCTACTCGAATTCTTTCGGTTTCCATCATGTTCATTACGATATCGGGACAAACAAAACAAAATTACATTTGATCGGTTTTCGTTACGTTTGTTACGGACCAAAACAAAAACAAACCAAAAAAGACCAATACGGTGCCGCAAAGTTTCCCAATTAGAACTTTACGGCACCAAACTTCTTGTTTGTATTATATAATAATTAAATATTAGATATTTAGATTGATGTTACAATATATTAAAGGGATAATGATCCAAACGATTCTTTTTACCAACAACATATCTTAGCTAACCCCTAAAACAAAAGTACCTAAAATGTCACTTTCCAAACTGTCAGATCTAACAAATTAGAATTGACATCTGACAAATCTATATAAAACCCTTTCGTTTTTTAACCAACCGCATCTAAACACGTATACACTTAAATGGTTGGCCACGGATCTATCCGTCGGGCTTCATATCTATTATGTCGGGCTTAATTTCTATTTTGTTAGGCCTCCATATCTATTCCGTCGGGCGTCATTTTCATATGTAATATCATTCCATCGTGCTCGACAGAATAGATATGAAGCCCGGGAGAATAGATGTGATACTAAACAAATAGATATGAAGGCTGACGAAATAGATCAATAGCCAACCGTTTAAGTGTATACGTGTCTAGATGTGGTTGGTTCATAAACGGAAGGGTTGTAAGATAGATCCGCCGGATGTCAGACCTAATATGTTGGATCTGACTGTTTAGAAAGTGATCATTTTAGGTATTTTTAATTTGAACGGGTTAGTCGAAGAATATTGTTGATAAAGAGGATCATTTTGGTCATTATCCATGTATTATATATTACACTCTTTTTGATGATATGGGTTGATAAGTTCTGATTAAGTGGATTGGATCGTTCAACCAAATACAACTCATATATTTATTTTCTCTAAAGATATGTAAAAGGATAATTTGAGAGTATTATGAGATGTAAGAATTATAAAAACCAATATACACCATATGTTTAGTTAATTATGTAAAGATTTGTGATTGTTAATTAAATCATAATATAATATTAAAGAAAGAGAAAGAAATAATATTATTAAATGATGAAAGACTTTAAGTAAAAATGCACACGAAAAAGACAAAACCGTTAAGGGTGGGTTTGTGATTCCTTATTTAAGTCCAAAAGGACTATATGTGAAAAAAATTATAAACTTATAACCTTTTGAAAAGGAGTTTGTATAAAAGTATTTGGATTAACTTTATGTTAATAAGTTATTTTTAAGGAGTGTTTGGGAATATTATACCCTTTAAGTTAGTAAGTTAGAGAATCGTAACTTTTCAAAACCCTCTTATTTTGCCTTGACCATAAGTTAAAATTAATAAGTCCTTATGGTTTGCCAAACATCTTTTACACATTATTAACTTTTCAAAAAATTTATAAGTTATAAGTTGGTGAAAATAAGAAATCCCAAACACCCCCTAAATCATTTTCTCTGGTTTTTAGTATTTAATTATTTATTCAACCAAATCAAGTTTTCTATTAAAACAGCTTATTTTTTAAACAAAATAGATTTTTTATAATATACATGTGACAATTGTTTACTAAAAAAATTTGATGTTTTTTCAATAACAAACCCAAATTTAAAAAACAAATATTAAAAATCAACTAATATCTACGCGTAATAGCATCTTGCAAAAACCACCACATTTTCAATAATTAAATTATTCAAATCTATAAAATCATCAATTCATTTTTTATAAGTAATTACACACACAAGCACTTAATTACCCAACTTATAAAAAACTATATAAATTACACAAATTGCTACACAATACACAAAAGATATAAATTATTCAAATTACATTTACACCAATTCCCCAAATTACATCTATACCAATTACCTAAATTACATCTACATTAATTACACAAATTACATAATTTACCAGGATTACATCTAAACCAATTACACAAATTACCCAATCACAAAATACATAAAATTATATAAATTACCAACAACATATACTACACAAGATGCATAACTTACACAGCACAAAATACACAAATTACATAAAATACGCAAATTACTCAGATTACTTAAATTAATTGAATTGTTCTTTCCTTAGACGGTTATACGGGTGATTCATATGTTCTGCGGGTGTCTTACGAGGAAGAATCCTCTGACCCGCGGGAGGTTCTTAAGGGTATTTGGGTCTTTTTGGTATCCTACCTCGTGGGACAACTGACGAGACGAGACGTGTACAACGCCTTTTGACAGCCTGTTCTCACTTTTTCGTCTTTCCAGCCTGACGTGTCGATCATCTAATGGTCCGCTTTTTCAATCTCCTATGGCAGTCAATCGGGTCAGAGGATTCTTCCCGCGGGTCAGAGGATTCTTCCTCATAAGACACCCGCAGAACATATGAATCACCCGCATAACCGTCTAAGGAAAGAACACCCGTACGACTTATGCGGAAGCATCCTGGCACCCTTAGAAGTCAGCCGCAAGACAAAGTATTAGTCCGCCTGATTTACCAGAAGGTAATGCCTCAGGACAGCTGTAATTAACTAGTTACTTTATAGAAGATTTACCAAGATGCTTTATTGGGCAATACGTGATCTCTCGACCAATGAATAAAAGACATCTGGCAAGGCCGTTATAACCGTGCACATGGCCAGGGTTATTTATTATCCTAACTCATAAGGACGCGTGTCTAGGTTGTTATACATGTACATGCGACGTATAGCTGAACATATCATTTAAGGACACGTGTCCAGGTGGTTACGAGATCATCGTCTGAAAAGGACAGCTGGCCCAATCATCCTCCCACATCTTTCGGCTATAAATACCTTCTCAATCTTAATGAGGTATTCATTCACTTTCCACTATATTCTCAATATACTTAAGTACTTTATCTTTATCGAAACTGTACTTATTCTACACTGGAGGGTGGTTATGAGAAGACCCCCCCCCCCCATTGTCCTTTCCGTAACGAGCTCACGATGTTGGTTTTGCTTGTTCACGTCACTGGACTTTGGGGAGTTGTGCTTGTATCGTATTGATTGTTATCCATATCCTACCCTGTAGACTCATTGGATCTAAGACCCGTCAATGGGAGTAGATCCGTGTTTCTTCATTGGCACCATCCGTGCTTTTGTTAGAATAACAATAACTTTTTGTTTCTGGTTTGTTGTACGATATGAGTCAAATTCCTAAGGGGCCTATGGGAACTCCTGCACCTGTCTCACGAGTTATTGACACAGAAACACGTTGAGGAACGACTTCAAGTGTTTTTGCACGTGCCAAGGCACCTGGTTCACGAACCGCTGATGTAACACCTGGAGGTTTTACGTAAGAGCATGTTACTACTCCAATTGGTTCTGCTCCTATTGATTTGGGACGTGTCACGGCCCAGAAGGCTCTAACCTAGGAGACTTGGGGCGAATTATGAGGGAAACTCGCCGGATGTCACACCCCAACCTACGGCAGAAATGCCGGGGCGCGAACTGATTGCCATAGCTCTCAAGGTACTATCATGCAATATTATATAACAATATCTATTAATTTTATTCAATTTTCAAATAAATCAAATACAAAATACAACTCATTAAACAAACAATAAACATAAATTTAATTCTTCATTTTATCTTTTCTAACATAATTCTTCACTGAATCTTCACAAAGTCTTGCAACTAATTCAAGCAATAACCTGCATATGCGTATAAAATAGAATTTTGTCAACAACACATGTTGAGTGAGCAACACACCAGTTTAGTTGTACATATAGTATATATAACAAAATACGTAGCTGCAACAAGTCATATGAGAATAACAAATTAACCAAATGAGCAAGTATAACTGAGATGTCGAGAAGCACAAAGGCTAACGACTGGCGTATGATCATACTAGACTGAGATTATGTTGGACCTCTCCGAATGCGAAAGCATACAAAGCAAATAAGCACATAAACAAGTAAGATATAAGTTGTTAACACACAAGACAAGTTGCAGTTTTGAGTATAAGTATGTATGAAAAGTATATTTACGCATATGTCCCCAAAACGTGGAAAACAAGTAAAATAGGGGAATGTGGTACTCACCTTAGAAATAAGCAAGAGATCAAACGAACGCTGTAAGAACGGTAGTAAACAGGAGTCATGCTCTTCGGAAGTTATCAACAAGAAATCCTAATTAACAAATAATAGTGGAAAAATAAATATAGATATAATACGAAGCTAAATTTAAATAGAGGTTCGGGATTGACGATCGAGTGTGTTCTAACGCAAGTATAATAGATTATATTTGATTATCACATTTATTTATTAAAGGTTTATAGTAAATAACATAAAATTATAAATAAAATACTTAACTTAAATAATTATAAATTCCGGAAACATTATATAGCTTAATAAAGATTTATAACAACATAACTTAATAAATATTATTTGTAGTCTTATAACAACATTAGTTATAAAATACTTATATATAATTATATATACATATATATACACGAATGAGAACATGAGTTAAACGAGTATTACAAAGTTGGTTTTTATTAAAATAATCTTAATTAGTTATTAGTGTTATATAATATGATTATAAATTGTTTAAAAAGAATAACAATAATAATTTCCCAAAAAATATCGGGTGCGGGGGATCGAACCCGTGCCCTGCAGCCCTGAAGCGAAACACATGCACAACCATCTATGCTAACAAGTCTGATGGTATAAACATTAAATGGTAAAATATAACCAGCAAGCTTGAAGAACCAGAAACGAATAAGAACCCTAATAAGATCAATCGCGTAATTCGTTAAGCTATTGGTTAATTAACGTTAGGGCCTTTGATAAGTGACCAAGTACGAACATAATACATGAATAATTACCTTCGATGATGATCAGATGATGCTTATATTGATATAGACAGAGCCGACGACGGAGGGTTGATGAACAGCTAGTCAAGTAGTAAAAATATCACAATTGATTATAGGGTTTTGTTAATGATGATGAAGCGATGCTCCAGGCACGTTTAATTGAATTAATATGCGCGTTATGATATACTTTGATGATCCAAGGTTGTCGGCTAGGTTAATTAGGAATAACATACCAATTACGATCGAATTCACATAATAAACAGTTGTTGAACTCGTTTAGGCAAGGTTAATAATATTATTGATTCAGTTTCCAAATATACAACGAGAATTGGGCTCCATGCAAGTTAATCGAGTTGTGGATTGTGATCTGGGTCTGGGCATAAGCAAACAGGTTCCCATTTAAAAGATATATTATAATACGTTATAGATATTGCAGATCAGTCCCTAGAGTTGAAGATGGAAACATAAGTGGGTAGAAGTTTTAGTTTGGGCAATTTTTGTCAAATTATGAAATTATTTTATAAAATAAATTAAACCATAATATAATAATAATTGATTTACTCGATACACGCGATATTTTTCTTTAATAAAAATGACCTGAACATTGAACCGAGTCGGGTGAAAATATATGTTCGAAATCCCGAGTTGTTACAGTCTCCCCTACTTTAGGGGACTTCGTCCCGAAATTAAGGAATACTAAAACAACACCATTAAAGTTTGAGGAAAAGAAAATTTTAAAATAAAATTTACAATCTATCATAACTCAGAACTTTGTATAGTTAAAACAATGCTCCAAATGCAAATCCGATAAGGGCACTTATATATAGGATGTACGAGCGGCGTATCCACCATATCCTTATCATTTCTACATTTGTATTGTTATCCCAACTACTTTCAATTCTGTATTATGACACAACTTTACGCTTCATGATATCCATGCGAGGACTTCGATAATTATGTTCCGGTCTATAATTATTGTTATCGTCGGATGGTCCACATGATTCGTCTCATCGTGTGGATTTACAAAACGTTTGATTAAAAACATGACTTTGAGGAAACAAAAGTTTTAAAGAGTTTTAATTTTTAGCACTAGAAAATCAACAATGCATAAAACAATTTCAAAAGTTGGAGTGAATTTTTAATAGGGCAAGAAATTTTAAGACGACTTTTAAACATAAAGATACATAAAATTAAAGAAGTGTAACTTTTAAATAGTTAAGGTTAATGATGATAAAGAAATAAGATAGAAGGAGGTTTCAGTAAACAATCTATTTAATCAAGAGAAACTTAATTTATTAGATAGAAGATAAATAGCTCAAATGGTAAATAATCCAAGGTCATGACGAGGCGTTACAAAACGTAATTAAGAAAAAGACAAAATAAGGTAAGATAGATAAAGATATCGAAAAAATTCTTCATGATCGTTGAGTAGCTTAATTGGCGTGACTTGAGGCACCATGAGGAGTAGGAGCTGTTGAGGTAGATTGATTTGGGGTAGCTTGAATAACGTGAGCTTGAACAGTTTGCAAGAAAGTTGTTCGGTGAAAATATGTCGGGTAAACTTGGGCTTGTGGTTGCGAGGTTTGGTGGTGTTGAGTTAGGTAAGGTTAACCTTGTTTGATGGGAGGAGCTTGAGGGTAATGAGGTTGATGGGTTTGATCTTGGTAAGTAATATGGTGTAGTCGTAGATTGGGCTTGAAGAGCTTGGGTAAGTTGAGGGCACACATTACAGAGGTGTTTTGGGTTTCCATAATGGTAGCAAACACAAGTATTAGGAACATTAGGTTGAGCATGAGGGATAGGTTGTTGCAGAACAGCTGTGCAGTAGGCGGGACACGGCATGTGTTAGCAAGATGGCCATAACAGTTACATTGGGTGCGGCGACGGCATAGGGATTTAACCGAGTGATGACAGTTACAAATGGAGCATAACGGAAAAGGACCAAGGTAAGGTTTCTTGTTGAGGAGACTTGCGGTTGGGTAGGTTTTGTTGCAGCAAGGTTCCTACGTTTCTTGTTGTGAGGATGAAGGGATGTAGATGGTTTGTATCACCAGCAGGGGAATTAGTTGGAATGTTGAATCGGTTGCATTAAGGTTTCGAATTTGGGTTACTATCCTAGGGATCACAACATATCTCTTTGGCAACACAAGCAGCCATACGGGAGTCGTGAGAATCAAACGATTAATGTCGAGGATAACGTTGGTTTGTTGATTGTGACATTCTATACGGACCAAAAATGAGGATTTATAAAATGAAGGACAAATTGAGGAATCATAAGAATAGTAAAATGTTTAATTATGTGAAAATAATAATGTTGTCTTAATAAGTGAGGAGTTGCGTCATGAGGATTAAAAGTAAAAGTTTATATGATGAGTGGGGTACATTGCGTAAATAGTTATTAAATGATGTAGTTAGTAAGATTAATATGTGATGACTACATGTGGAGTTAAGTCAGTTTAAAATTTAGATTATTAAGTTTACAATAAACTAACGAAATATAAATTGTGGATGTTGGCCTCCCCTGAGCTTTTCATGACAATTTGAATGGCCCAACGAATTAATGAAAAACAACTAAGTGGGACCGCCCATGAGCGTTACATGGCAATTTGATTGTCCCAACTAATTATCGAATTAACAATGCAATGAAGTTTGTCGGCCCAGTGAGCGTTACACGGCGTTTTAACCGACCAAACTAAATAACGAACTATCGAAATAAATATGGGTAGTCGGAGTATCTTGTGAACCACCACGTTTGATTACTCCAACAAAAATATGAAAACAAGTTGAGAAATGGATAGTATGAGTGCCCATGTGTTCCATGGATTTTTCACCCAACTAACCATTTAAATAACAGAACACAATAATCGGGAAAACCGAGTTAAACCACGAATCACCGTGAATTCGGTTTAAGTTAACCTAAGGTATCGGTTATATGGCATTTATGGGTCTCGCTCGGGTCTATAGGGTTGAGTACTGTGGTCAGGTTATCACCCAGGTAAGGAATAGCGTCTTACCTTTGGTTCTTGGAACCTTTTTGCCAGTGCCCAACTCACAGTTTCTCTTCCCCTTTCATTTATCATAGCGACATGCTACATAACCTAGCTTTAAGGTGTACGAGTGAAAACAACATGTGGGAATTCTAAAGGAATTTCCCGAAAATAAAAGCAATCTACTTTTCGAAAAGTTTCTTTAAATGTTGAGGCATAGCCTCAGAGTTTGTGTGTTTGTGCATAACAGTACAATAGATAATAAATATGATATCTAAGAAAGTTGTAAACAATTTAATTTGAACACATAAATGTAAATAGATAGGCACGTATAGGGCTCCTAAACATGCGTCTAAGGAAATTTCTAACGACCTATCTTAAACCTTCGACTCTGGTACCAATTTGTCGCACCCCAACCTACGGCAGAAATGTCGGGGCACGAACTGATTGCCACAGCTCTCAAGGTACTATCATGCAATATTATATAACAGTATCTATTAACTTTATTCAATTTCCAAATAAATCAAATACAAAATACAACTCATTAACAAACAATAAACACAAATTCAATTCTTGATTTTATCTTTTCTAACATAATTCTTAACTAAATCTTCACAAAGTCTTGCAACTAATTCAAGTAATAACCAGCATATGTGTATAAAATAGAATTTTGTCAACAACACATGTTGAGTGAGCAACACACCAGTTTAGTTGTACATATAGTATATATAACAAAATACGTAGCTGCAACAAGTCATATGAGAATAACAAATTAACCAACTGAGCAAGTATAACTGAGATGTCGAGAAGCACAAAGGCTAACGACTGGCGTATGATCATACTAGACTGAGATTATGTTTGACCTCTCCGAATGCGAAAGCATACAAAGCAAATAAGCATATAAACAAGTAAGATATAAGTTGTTAACACATAAGACAAGTTGCAGTTTTGAGTATAAGTATGTATGAAAAGTATATTTACGCATATGTCCCCAAAACGTGGAAAACAAGTAAAATAGGGGAATGTGGTACTCACCTTAGAAATAAGCAAGAGATCAAACGAACGCGGTAAGAACGGTAGTAAACAGGAGTCATGCTCTTCGGAAGTTATCAACAAGAAATCCTAATTAACAAATAATAGTGGGAAAATAAATATAGATAGAATACGAAGCTAACTTTAGATAGAGGTTCTGGATTGACGATCGAGTTTGTTCTAATGCAAGTACAATAGATTATATTTGATTATCACTTTTATTTATTAAAGGTTTATAGGAAATAACATAAAGTTATAAATAAAATAATTAACTTAAATAATTATAAATTCCGAAAACATTATATTGCTTATAAAGATTTATAACAACATAACTTAATAAATATTATTTGTAGTTTTATAAATATATAAAATTTAGTTTACTAGATTTATATATATATATTAAAACATTAGTTATAATATACTTATATACAATTATATATACATATATATACACGAACGAGAACATGAGTTAAACGAGTATTACAAAGTTGGTTTTTATTAAAATAATATTAATTAGTTTTTTAGTGTTATATAATATAATTATAAATTGTTTAAAAAGAATAACAATAATAATTTCCCCAAAAAATCGGGTGCAGGGGATCGAACCCGCGCCCTGCAGCAATGAAGCGAAACACATGCACAATCATCTGCGCTACCAAGTCTGATGGTATAAACATCAAATGGTAAAATATAACCAGCAAGCTTGAAGAACCAGAAACGAATAAGAACCCTAATAAGATCAATCGCGTAATCCGTTAAGCTATTTGCTAATTAACGTTAGGGCTTTTGATCAGTGATCAATTATGAACACAATACATGAATAATTACCTCCGATGATGATCAGATGATGCTTATATTGATATAGACAGAGCCGACGACGGAGGGTTGATGAACAGCTAGTCAAGCAGTAAAAATATCACAATTGATTATAGGGTTTAGTTAATGATGATGAAGTGATGCTCCAGGCACGTTTAATTGAATTAATATGCGCGTTATGATATACTTTGATGATCCAAGGGTGTCGGCCAGGTTAATTAGGAATAACATACCAATTACGATCGAATTAACATAATAAACAGTCGGTGAACTCGTTTAGGCAAGGTTAATAATATTATTGATTTTGTTTCCAAATATACAACGAGAATTGGGCTCCAAGCAAGTTAATCGAGTTGCGGATTGTGTTCTGGGTCTGGGCATAAGCAAACGGGTTCCCATTTAAAAGATATATTATAATAAGTTATAGATATTGCAGATCAGTCCCTAGAGTTGAAGATGGAAACATAAGTGGGTAGAAGTTTTAGTTTGGCCAATTTTTGTCAAATTATGAAAGTATTTTATAAAATAAATTAAACCATAATATAATAATAATTGATTTACTCGATACACGTGATATTTTTCTTTAATAAAAATGATCCGAACATTGAACCGAGTCGGGTGAAAATATATGTTCGAAATCCCGAGTTTTTACACCGGACTCGCTCAGATTTGGGTCTAGAGGAAGACTCCGGTGATTTTGATCCGGCGAGAACCCATCATCATAGTTCCAGGTTTAGGGGATTCTTGTATTCGGACGAGTGGCTCTGCATTCAGCAAGAGAATATGGCTGCCGAATACGAACGTAGAGTGCGTAACGAACGTTTCCATGCTCGTACTTTGACTTATGATGAATCTCCAAGGAGATCTCTTTCCCCTCCATCAACGGTAAGAGGAAGTCAGATCCGTTATAGTCAACAAACGGAACAAGATCTTGGTGAAGTACGGAGGTTGAGTCCTCGTCCTCGCATAGACATGCGTATGCCGTCTTACGTGGACGAACTCGATAGTCATGATTCAACGTACCACCCAGGTGATTTCAGTTTTTATAGTGGTGATAGCAGACCGCGTTCGCGGGATGGGATTAGTCGCCCCCGGGACGTGGTCCGCCATACCCTGTATCACAGTGATGCAAAGGAAGTCTTTACTAAACCATATCGCCCAGCAGCCTTTGCTGAAAAATCAAAGATCATAGCGCGCATCGCAACAGCACCCTTTCCTGTCAATGCTAAAATACCTACATCGGTGGGTAAATATAACGGAATGACCGATCCAAGCGATCATCTCCAAAACTTTGTGGCGGTAGGTGGTGTTAGAGGATGGACGCTCCCCTATTGGTGTCACATGTTCGCATTGACACTAGCAGGGGCAGCACGTGAATGGTTTGAAAAATTATCAGACGGTCAGATTTCCAGCTGGGACGACTTGGTGAAAAAATTCTCACAACAGTTCAGCCAGTAGAAGAAGCACACTCGTGATCAGTCAGAAATTTTAGATGTTGTCCGCCAAGGATGGTGGCAGCAAAGATCATGAACGCAGAGTATTATTGGCCAGGGATGCACTTGGATGCTGTGCAAGAAATTAGGAAATGCGATTCTTGTCAGCGTCATGCTCCCAATACCTTGCGTCTATAGAATGAGCTGATACCGGTGACGTCCGCTTGGTCGTTCCAGAAATGGGCTATTGACATTTTGGGACCTTTTCCAGAAGCCCCTGGACGAGTCAAATTTTTTATAGTGGCCATTTATTACTTCACCAAATGGGTGGAAGCCAAACCAGTTGCATCAATCACGGCATCAAGCGTTAAGAAATTCCTTTAGGAATTCATCATTTGCCGGTTTGATCTTCCGCAGGAACTGATAAGTGACAATGGGACCCAGTTTGCGGATAGCGGAATACAAGAATGGCTGAAAGAACTTCAAGTCTTTCAGAACTTTACATCTGTAGCCCATCCGCAAGCAAATGGTCAGGTTGAACGGAACAACCTAATAGTCAAGGAAGGGATCATAGCAAGGTTAGGAACTAAACGGACGGGCTTGGTTGACGAACTGCCCCATGTACTTTGGGCCTTCCGCACCCAAAATAATTCTGGTAATTCTAAGATGCCCTTTAGTTTAACCTATGGCACCGAGGCCATGATCCCAGCCGAAATCGGGATTCCATCCGCAAGTCTTGATGATTGATGATAATGATAATGAACTCCGGATGAATCTCGACCTTCTTGAGGAAAGGAGGGAACTGGCATTGATCCGCGAGCACAATTATAAACGCCAATTGCAGAAATATTATAACTCATGGGGTCCTAAAATGCACATTTGATGCGGGAGACTTCATCTTCTGCAATAACGAAGCCTCCGGTCAAGAGGCCACGGGGAAATTAGCCCCAACTTGGGAAGACCCTTACAAAATCAAAAAATTCTTATCCAAGGGTGCTTATAAATTATAAAGGTTGGATGGGACTAAGGTCCCTAGAACTTGGAACGGGGCTCAGCTAAAGAAATGCTACATATAGTACGTACGTTTTCCTTTCATGTTCGGGCCTGCGTGCATAATAGACTAGTTGAAGTCTTGAAGTATCATCCTTTGTAATTCCGTTTGGCTTATGCCTGATTTATACAAGTTTGTTATTTCCATAAATTATAGCTTCGTATAATATGTATTTTCGTTAGTGTGTAATCCTTTATTGACAACAACGAAGGTCCTACAAGACACTTATATTATGAAGCATAAGACAAAGTGTACCGGACTAAGACAAAACCTCTTATTATTTATCAAAAGGGATTACAAAAGGATAATAATTACAACAAAGAAGAAGTTATATCAACGACGCCGCGCCTTCGTGTCCCGCATTTTCACCTTCCACGTCGCTTTGATTTCCTTCATCATCCTCATCAAGACCAAGGACATCTTTCAACTACTCTATCCTGTCTTCCTTGTCTGCAAGCTCAGATATCTGCTCCTCAAGAAAATTTTAAATTATCGAAAGTTTTTGTTTTCTCGATAAGCATCACAGCAGTATCTTGGCCGTGCAGGATGAATTCCTCCGAAAGCTTGGCCTCTTCGGCAAATTTATAGCCTTCCTGGAAACCCATCTGACGGTCGGCTTCGGAAGATGCATTCAAAAGAAAGGCAAGGCAATTCTCGAGTTCATCACCTTCTCGAACATGGGCAATAACCTGTTAAAACAAGCAAACATAAATAATTGTTGTTAATACGGTTATTTACAGTAAATAATAGAAATACCTCGGGAAGCCCTTTCGCCAACAGCCATTTCTTGTCCGCCTTGGCCCGGACAAGTTCCATCTGGTGCCTAGCACATTCCAAGGCTTGCTCCCGGTTTTTGGTAGCGAGGGTGGCGAGGCGGTCATCTTTGGCTGCTGATTCAGCCTTAAAAGTTTTTTCTCGTTCATCCAGTTGTTGCTGGAGAACAACTCCGGCTTCCTCAGCAGCAGATCGACTAGCCTTCTCTGCTACTAGAGCCATCCTGACATCTGCCAATTGACGCTCTACAGTCTCAGCAGCTAAGCGACTCTCCTTAGCCTCGTTCATAGCCTCTAAGGCTTCTTTTTTAGCTTCGGCCGTCTTAGCTTCCAGCTCATCCCACGCCTCATTCATACCCAACTAGTCTCCGCATATTTCTTGGCTGGTGTAAACAGTATTCTCCAAGAAGTAAGAATACGAGTTCAGCAACTCTTGGTGAATGCGGTTGCGTTGACGCTCCCTCTCCGCAGGAGGAACGCTTTCCCGCAAATACTCAAAAGACACATCTGCGTCATTTAGTGTTGAATTTTGACGTAAGGACCAACGCGGAAAGTGTACTGCAGCTTCCTCCTCGCGATGGGACGTGGATGCCTGAGTCCCGTAAGTAAAAGTACTAACTCCCCCTGATCTCTGAAATGATGAATATTGAGGGAAGATGAGACGAGAGGGTCGTCTGGGTTACCACCTGCCTTATCCTTGAGAGGAGAGGTATCCGTTATAACAATTGGATCCTGGGCGGTGTTAAGTGGTGATGACGGTGGAGTTGAAGGAGGAGTTGATCCTCTTTGACCAGCGAGGTCCTCGGCAGACATCCTCAAATCTCCTATAAAATGATACCTACAAAATCAAACAAATGTATCTCACATATTAAGAACACAAATAGGAAATGTAATAGCGTGAACTGCAGAGGGGTCCTTAAGAGCATCTTGTCGAAGGTGAGCTTCCAGTGTTGTTATCTTCCGTTTTTAGATGGGGCATCCTTGGGTGCTTGCACTTTTCGTTTCCCATCAACTTTGGAAGCACCCGCATCAGCAACTGGACGCTCACCTTCGACGGTGACGTCATCATCTCCGTCACCACCAGCTTCCTTGCTCGTGGTAGGATTCGGATCCTGCTTACGGGTCAGACCTACAGTTGGGGATAACGTGTTAGTAGCACCAACCGACAATTCCCTTTCGCAGAGTGACGACTCCTCACTAGAGGAAATGAGCACTATCACTCCACTAGAGGTAACAGCAGTAATTGGTCGATATTGAAGAATGCCCTCACCTTTCGCATACATCGCCTCGAAAACTACGGGTTCCGGGCGAAATGCGGTGGGGAACAAAAAATTGTGACGGGTATGCTCAAGTATGGGCTCGTCCTTTGGGTCAATAGGACGACGCACCATGAGACCCTCCTCGCGATCCAGAAGCATACTAAAAATAGAGCCCTCACCTATAAACATAAAATAGAAGTCAGAATTCATAAGAAACATAAAGGATAGAGTAAATAGTATAGTTACTCTTGTCCGGTTTCTCGTAATATGGCTCCAGATTAGGAAACGGCCACATATGGCTCATCTTAGCACTCACCATCGCCCCCTCATGAATCCTGCACAAGGGAGTTGGCGTGCTGATCAACGTTGTGTACCAGGCAGAGTTCAATGCTGTGGTGGCAGCAACCGTGGGCATTCCATCATCTGATTTTCGGCGGGTCATGGTGAACGGGACGACATCCTCCAGGATCCAGAAAAAAATTGGTTTCCAGCCATAAAGGCTGCGAATCCACTCAGTACCAATCACCGCCTTCCCGGTTGTGGCCCAACTGTACCACCCGTCTCGATAAGTCATCTTATAGAAGACTGCAAACATGCCGACGGATGGTTCAAGGTCTAGAGCTTGACAACATAATTCGAAATGTCGAATCCTCAGCATCCCGAAAGGATGGATTTGCGACAAATGAACCCCGTATGTCATAAAGATCGATTGAACGAACGTCGTCACAAGGAATCGGAGGTTTCCTTAGGTGAAATGTTCTGTGTATACGGCCATTTTTCCTGCCGGAGGATCGGTAGCAATAGAATCTTCGGCCGAACGTTCCGGTTCACCCTCCGGCGCCAGACCATACACGTTGACGAAATCGTTATAATCTTTCTCTTTTAAATTCACAACAACCTCATGAATAGCCGGAGTACTCTTCTTGCCGCCGGCCATCTAGATTAACTTTGTTAAATTAGAAGATGAGAGAGTGAATTCTGGAATTTTTAGGTCTAATGTTTGAGAGAGAAAAGACTCAGCAGATAAGAATGAATTGGAGACCACATGTGATCTATTTATACACATCGCAATTAATGCGATCGATTGACTGCCAGAGGAAAGAGAAAAAGCGGACCATTAGATTATCGACACGTCAGGCGGGAAAGACGAAAAAGTGAGAACAGGCTGTCAAAAGGCGTTGTACATGTCTCGTCAGTTGTCCCACGATGTTTCTCTTTCCGCCACGTCATCACAATCATCCCACTTGCAAAAATTCAAATTGTGGATAACTCGAAATATCTCACAAAATATATTATCTTACATACAATATAATATTCACAAGACAAAAGTTCCTTTCTGTTCATAGTCAAGAGACAGTTACAAAATATGAAAAGAAATTACAAGTCTTAAAGATTAAGTCTATACTAAGGATTAGGAGCTAATGCATCTTCCGAAGGTGTTGGTGGGGTATCCTCAGGAGGAGTAGCCGGGGTGTTCTCCGACTCTTCATCTAGATAGTTCCTCAATTGTTGCACACCGTCGTTGGCTGAGGCAAACTCCGGAAGCATACCTTGCAAAGGGAACACCAAGTCGTCGTATTCTTTAATCCGCATATCGTATTCCTGTTTGACGTCAAGACCATGAAGCAGCTGGTGTTCAATGGAACGACCGGTTTGAGCATACATCATCCCTTTGTTAAACCCTGTCACACGACCGGCCTGGGAAGAGGCAGTAAGAAGGAAGGCAAAGCTGTCAGTTAGCTCAGGACTCCCTTTAATGTGTCGAATGACCTGACAAAGGAAAAGTGATTTATTAGCATCAACAACATTAAATGGGCGATGAAAAATATGTAAAGGAAACTTACGGAGTCAATTCCTTGACCCAACAACCATCGACGGTCTTGCTCAGCATGTTCCGCCCTTTCCTGAAGTTCCCTGAACCCGTCAGCTACCTTTTGCTTGTCATTTAAAGCTTTAGTTGTACGGGCTTCTGCTTCTTCACGCGCTTGCAAAAGCGAGTCATAGGCAGCTTGTATTTTGGTAGCGCCTTTATTCTTAAGCTCAATCTACTCCTTTTGCAGCTTTACTTCTGCTTCAAGTTCGTGAATTTTGGTACCTTGGCTGGTCACTTGGCTTTCCAAAGCTGAATTAGCTTCAAGTTCTTTGTCCAGGTCCTCTTTTTTCCACTGACCATTGCCGCGAGCAGCTTCAAGAAGTTAATTTTGCCTCTCACAGGCTTCCTTCCATTGACGGGCAGCAGTGGAATGCCGGTCTTTTTCATTTTTAAGAGCAATTTATGCATCGGATAATTTCCACTTTGTTGTGTTCGCCACTGAACGATGCTCCTCAGCTTCTTTCTTAGCATCCTCGGCAGCTCGAGTCATCTCACCCAGCTTCCCGCCCATCGTTCGCCATTCGCGTAGTATTTCTTGTCCTCAAGCCAAAGTGTTGGCTAAGGACGAAGAATAATCCGTATGAAGATCATGGCGAGAGCGTCCACGCTGGTGAATTCGCTCCGCGGGTGGCACACATTGGTTAATGAATGCCATACAACGTCCGGGTCAGTAAAACGAGACCCATTAACAATGTCCCAGTGAGGGGTAAACAAGTGATAGTCTTCCCTGGATTCGCCTCTCTGTAATAATCAGAACTCGATGCATGGAGGCGAATAGGGATAGAGGAAGATTGTTGACGAGCACCATGTGTCGCCGCCCCTCCGACGTTCTGAAAAGATCGCCCAAATTGAAAACTCCCCCCCCCCCCCTCACCCGTGGGTAGAGGTGGAGAGGTGAATGAAAATTGTGGAGGAGGACGAGGCGGGGATTCCAGGGTTCTGAAGCCTTCCTCGTTCACAATAGGATCATTCTCTTGGGAACCAGTAGCTTCCCCACTCTCTAAAGGTAATCCAAGGAGTCATTAACCCCCGATTGAAGATTCGGACCCTCTACATTTGTCTCAGCAGGAGGGGTAGGAGGCATATCTTCCTTCTCCTTCTCCGGAAGAGGAGACGGATGCTTCTCAGACTCAGGTGTTGGCGATCGTAACTTATCTGATACAGCATTCCCACCAACAACCATCAACGGATCTGCACAGTAAAACAACATTTAAGTATCGGTCAAAAAAATGAAATGCAAAATGTTAATGCTTACCAGCCATCGTCTTCATACGTTCAGCAAGACTGGCCCTCTGCTTCTTGGGGCTATGGGTCCGTCGTTTCTTTGTCGCCGGTTCTTCTCCGGCATCCACAGAACTTGTGCCCGTGTCACTTGTCTGAGAGGACCGAAGGGTCCTCTATTGCTCCAATTCTGCCAATAGGTGGGAGACAGATGACATTCAGAAGCATCATCATAGCTTCCTTCTTCTTGGATTGCAGAATCGTCACTCGACGATAGAATGACGATTACCCCCATCAGAAGTAAGGGAATTAAGTGGAGGAGGGTTTAAAACATACGCACCTAACTGAAAGGTAGCGTCCGAAACTACGGGTTCGGAAGACACCTTAACAGGAAAAAGGAAGTGGCTCTCAGTCTTCTCAAGAACGGGTTTATCTTTCGCGTCGCGAATACTTTTCCTTGTACAACCCCTGTCCTAAAAAAGAGCGTTTAGCGTATGTCCTGGACCTAAAAGAGAAACGTAAAAAATCAATCAAAAAGTTTCAAACAAAAGAAAAAGAAAGAGGGCAACTTACGATCGTCTAAGCCGATGAAAACAGGCTCCAATTATAGAGATGGCCCCAGACGGCTCATACCCGCCCATACAAGGGCTTCCTCGAGCAACGCCCGCATTAGGGTTGGTTCCAAAACTAGAATGCGGAACCATTCCCGACCCTCATGAGGGGTCGTAACAATCTCAGGAAGAGCCTCGTTCGCCGGACGACGAACCATTATCTCCGGCACGACATCCTCGGAGATCCAGAAAAACTTACAGTGCTAGTTCTTGGTACCACCTTCGGTAACGTGGCCAATAATCCTATCGGATATCGACTGACACTTGAACCACCCACCTCGGTTGATCATCCGGTAAAAAACGGAAAATCGATCAAGCTGGGGCAACATCTCGTGTGCCATACATACAAATTCGTAGTGACGAATCTGCATAACGGCACGAGGGTGTAATTGGGATAAATGGATCCCATAGCCACTCAACACCCTAATGAAAAACTTGGTTATGGGAAAACGGAAATTCCCATAAACAAAGTAATCAGCGTATACAGTCATCTTCCCAATCGGTGGCAGACTAGCGATGGACCCTACAGAAGGAAACTCGGGTTCCCATTCCGGTGGAATACCATAGGTACGAATTAACTCTTCATACTCAGATCGATTCCAATTAACCTCCACTTCGTCAATGTTCGGCGTTAACGATTGACTAGCCATCGGTTCAGTATGGAAAGGAAAGCAACGAGCAATTTTAAAAAATCGAAAGGTTAATCGAAAGCTCAAGGAAGAAAAAGAAGAAGGATACTCAGAGGTCAAAGGCGATAAAACTTCGAAAAGAAGGTAACCTCCACTATTTATACCCACTGCAATTAATGCGATGGGATATGAACAGTGGAGAGAGAACATTGGGATCCAATCGGCTGACGCCACGTCATGCGGGAAATTCGAAAAAGCAAAAAGGTGAACAATCAGGTACAGTGACAGCCGGCATAAAAGTCAAATTCCCTGACACACGCGCCTGCAAGCTGTCACATCGTACTATTGGTATGGTTATCCATTACAAAATATCTTCACCGCAACTTGCAAATTTCAGAAAAATCCCCAAAAACATCCTTAAGTCCAAAATTTCACCCGCATAAAAATGATTCACGCGGAAGAAACACTGGACTGGGGGGACTTATAGAGGTAGTATACCAAAAAGACTCAAGTACCCTTAAGAACCTCCCGCGGGTCAGAGGATTCTTCCTCGTAAGACACCCGCAGAACATATGAATCACCCACATAACCGACTAAGGAAAGAATCCCGTACGACTAATGCAGAAGCATCTTGGCACCCTCAAAAGTCATCCGCAGGACAAAGTATTCGTCCGCCTGAATGACTAGAAGGTGATGCCTCAGGACAGCTGTAATTAACTAATTACTTTCTAGAAGATTTACCAAGATGGTTTCTTGGGCAATACGTGATCTCTCGACCAATGAAAAAGGACACTTGGCAAGGCCGTTATAACCGTGCATATGTCCAGGGTTATTTATTATCCTATCTCATAAAGACGCATGTCTAGGTTGTTATACATGCACGTGCGACATATAGCTGAACCTATCATTTAAGGACACCTGTCCAGGTGGTTACGAGGGCATCTTCTGAAAAGGAAAGCTGGCCCAATCATCTTCCCACATCCTTCGGCTATAAATACCTTCTCAATCTTCATGAGGTATTCATTCACTCTCCACTATATTCTCAATATACTTAAGTACTTTATCTTCATCGGAACTGTACTTATTCTCACGCCGGATGGTGGTTACGTGAAGACCCACCCCCCCTCTTGTCCTTTCTGTAACGAGCTCACGGTGTTGGTTTTGCAGGTTCACGTAACTGAACTTTGGGGAATTGTGCCCGTATCGTATTACTTGTTATCCGTATCCTACCCTGTAGACTCATTGGATCTAAGACCCGTCAAAGAGAGTAGATCCGTGTTTCTTCAATTATAATTTGCAAAAACACTAATTTAGACCAACATCAACTACAAAAACAATAATCCAACGAAACCACCCATTTTTTATCCAAAAGATTCAAAATATCCCAAACACTTAACCTACCATAAGCGATATACAAATATTTATCCAAAAAATAAACCACTAATGTGGGTAAAAAAAGTAAACAAATACCACATACTAAACTACAAATCTATGTCATATTTTTATGTTCTCTATTTGTACATCATTTTTTCAAGTTAAAATATAGTATTAAAGTAATACCCAATTTTCAAAACACTGATAAATTAATTGCCGAAATGGTATGTTGTTGAATCAAAAGTTATTAAGTTTAGGGTGAGGTATAATTAAAACAAAACTAAAAGGGTTGATTGTGTAAATAATAGATTAAATTACAAAATAAAGTACAGGGGCCGGTTTTGCCATTCCTTAAAACTGATTTTGTGTCATCTTCCTCCTCAAAACCCGTTCAATTTCTGACGTACTTTTTCGACGAGGCTAATTTTCCGGCGAGCATTAAACACCACAATCAACTACCAAATTGACCAATTGACGGTGCCGTTTGATTCAATATCATTCACCGATAAATATATATATATATATATATATATATATATATATATAAGTTTTGGGCCCTAAAAATTACGTGCCCCGGCCGAAGGTGCGGCTTGCACACCCCCCGGGGCGGCCCTGAAGTCAGGTTACCCGAGGTAACATAACGACAAAGTGTTGGAATTATGGACCGGTCCGCTTAAGTCAACGCGGCTGACCGGGTTATGACCCGTAAGAGTTAAACCTTGGGTAAAGAGCATGAAATCCGCTTAAATTAGTTAACCCGTATTGACGAATAATTAACGAGTATTATTGTTTATACTAAATATAAACAATAGTAATATTATAGAGTTTGTTTGCTAGTTAAATAAAATTGTAATGGGCTTTTAACGAGTGACGGGCTTAATCAAAATATAGGGCATAAAGTTGGTTATAAAGATACATTATAATTAATATTATAAAAATAATACTCATAATCTCCTTTTCGAGATCGGGATAACCAGCCACCATATTTGGGTGAGCTCCAAGACCACCAAATATATATATTACGATTTTTGACTCATTGTTGTGGGGTTGCCGCTGCTAAAATCCATTGTCACCAGCCACCTTTGTTACAAGTCAACGGGCATCATCGCACGACGTCGCGTATCACGCGTTGTCCTCCGCTGCTGCCGTTAATCTGCCGCCGCCGCTCACGCGCCACAGTCACTCGTTTTGTCACCTAGCGTCGCTTGGTAGCTCTCGGTGTCTCTACCGATTATTCATTAACCGAGGTAAAATTAAATATTGTCGGTTTAGATTTATATTTAATTTAGTTGTTTCGATTTGTACTCGTATTGTATGTAACCGGATCCAGTACGGTTTCGTTAAATGGTGATTACTCGTTTTATATTCCGCTGCGTATTCTATTATTAATGTGATTAATAATTATGAAACCAATCTTATTAAACCGGGTTTAAAAGTTAAACCGTTGACTGATCACCGCTGGAACCCAACAGTGGTATCAGAGCCTTGGTTACAACATACGAGTCGAATCCGGTCTTTTCACCGGATCTACATCATAAACTTCAAACTAGTTAAAGTTTTTGATCTAGATAAGTTTTTTAAAAAATCTTGGTTTGACCAATTTTTATTTATTTTATTTGACCAAAATATTGTTCAATTTTATTTTTTATTAAATAATTAAATATGGCCCGACCTTGTGTGATTGGTTGTTTGGTTTTTGATTTTGGCCATATGGATAGTTCAAAGTTGTATTTATTTTTCGGTTTTATTTTATGGTTTTTGGCCACCTTGATGGTTCAAAATTGTAATAGATAGGGATTGGTTTTTCATTACATGTATTTTAATATTGTAATGAAGAAGACCCGAAGGAAAACCGAGGAAGAGCTCACGAAGTTCTTGAAGTTAGTGGGAGTTAGCTAAGATGACGGGATGCACCAAAAGTCCATTCATGTGGTTGTTTTTGTGTTGTTACCCCTTGACCCGATTGGTCTTGCTAATATGCTCTAGCAAGACCAATCACCTTTTTGGCCATTTAAGATTTACATATTCTTGTTTGCTATTGTGGTTGCTTGCTTTATTATAATAGGTTATAATACCACCAACTTAATACCAAATATATTAAAATAAATTTTAATCAACCAATTGAGTTTTGCAAAATTAAAATTTGATTTTCCAAAACCTTATAACTTAATAGTTTAACTATTAACTTAAAATTGGTTAGTCATATCGCGACAAACTTAGTTTTAATAGGTTATTTAAAACTAAGTGTCCAGAGAGATGAAAGGGTTCATCAAGTAGTCCTGATTAATACAGTAAACTGGACTTTTACTCTATTCGGTAAATTCTAAAATTATTCCCAATTTTAAAATCAATAGTTTATGTCATCCTACTATAAGTCACACTTGAGGCATACTGTGAAATTTCAAGTGTTTGGAGCTACAGCACCGCACTTGTTTTCTAGCCTATCCCTTTAAGGTGAAAGGGTTTCGTTGACACATCCGGCCCTTTCACACGTGACTGTACTAGGGCAACTATTACTTTACTTTTCTGTTACGTGCTACAGCTGTCTGAAGACTAAAGTGGGCATAGATGAGGCTAAACGTATCTACCTAGACAATTGTTGTCTTAATAGGCCTCATAACCAAGAGTTGTTCTTTATTCACAATTGGCAATCGTTATCAGTCTGCCTAACCACTTACTAATGTTGTGTGCTACAGCTGCCATTAATAACTGGAAGCCAGATTCTCAAATCCTTACTTTATTAATGTTAATTGGGTTATTAATAATAGGATTATAACATCGAAAATACTAATTAAAATTACTTTTGCTTATTTAAACATATGTCAACTGATAATAATTCCTCATTCACTCTAAAGACTATTCTTTAGAAAGAAAAGCTGAATGGCACTAATTTTCTTGAATGGCACCGCAACTTGAGACTTGTTCTCAAGATGGCAAAGAAGCTCTATGTTCTCGATGGACCGGTTCCATTAGAGCCTGAAAACAATACAGCTGCTGCCAGAAAGGTTCTTGAGAAGCATAATGACGACTCCTCTGAAGTCGCTTGCATTATGCTAGCCACCATGTCATATGAGCTTGGTAAAGGCTTAGAAGATCTTGGTGCCTATGAGATGCTTGAGCAACTCAAGGGCATGTTTTAGAAACAAGCCTGTCAAGAACATTTTGACACCATGAAACAGCTTATCAGCTGCAAGATGGAACATGGATCTCCTGTTAGTGCGCATATCGTCAAGATGAAAGGGTACATCGACCAACTGAAGAAACTTGATTATCCCCTGTCAGATAAAATGGCAGCAGACTTCATCTTGAACTCTCTTCCCAGCTCTTACGACCAGTTCGTAATGAATTTTAACACGAATGGCTTGGTGAAGACAGTGCCGGAGCTTCATGGTATGCTCAAGACGGCTGAGATGAACATTCCTACTAAAACTAATCAAGTTATGTTGGTTCGATCTGCTGGTGTCAAGAAGCCTAAACCCAAGAACCGGGGTTATAAAGGTAAGGAAAGAAGAAGGTTATTGTTGCTGCCAAGCATGCCACCAACACTAACAGGAATGTTGCAAAGGCACCGCTGCCGCCTCCTGAGGAGCGCCAGTGCTACAAGTGCAACAAGATGGGGCATTGGATGTGTAACTGCCCTGAGCCTCTAGCTGAGCTAGCAAAGAAGAGGGCCAATGGTGAAGGCTCCTCTAAAAGTATTTCCATATACGTTATTGAACTTTTCACTGTTTCTAGCAACACATGGGTATTTGATACTGGATGTGGTTACCACATCGTTAATGTCTTGCAGGAGCCTGAAAACTGGAAGAAACTGCAACAAGACAGCATGGAACTCATCGTTAGTGATGGGAAGAGAGTCCCAGTTCTTGCAACTGGCACGTATCATTTTGCTTGTCCGTCTGGCCTTGTAGTTACTTTAAATAGCTGTTTGTTTGCACCTGGTTTGACCAGGAACATTATTTCTATTTCTTTACTTTTTGGACAAGGTTTTAAGTACGCTTTTAATGGTATTGCTATTTCTGCCTACTTGAATGATATCTTTTATTTTGAGGCTAAACCTCGAAATGGTATTTATGAGATTGATGTTCAAATTAACAATAATGTATTTAATCTTTCTAAACGTATCAGATCTAGCATCAATGATACATTTCTATGGCATTGCCAACTTGGCCACATAAGCAAGGCACGAGTTAAAAGACTCCAATCCGAAAGGATTCTTGAATCCACAAGACCGGACTCTTTTGACGATTGTGAATCTTGCTTAACTGGCAAACTCGCCAAGGACTCCTTCACTCATAAGAATGAACGAGCAAAGGATCTGTTGGGACTCATACATACTGATGTGTGTGGACCTTTCAGAACAATGTCTAGAAACCATGAAAGATACTTCGTTTCTTTTATCGACGATTATAGTCGATATGCTTATGTGTATCTTATGAAACACAAGTATGAAACTTTTGAAAAGTTCAAAGAGTTTCAGAACGAAGTGGAAAAACAACTTGGTAAAACTATTAAGAAGCTTCGATCAGATCGAGGTGGAGAATATCGCAGCTCAGAGTTCATCGCTCTTCTAAAAGAGCGTGGAATTGTTTCACAGCTCACTCCACCTGGCACACCACAACATAATGGCGTGAGCGAGAGGAGGAATCAAACTTTTCTAAACATGGTTCGATCGATGATATGTAGAACCAACTTGCCTCACTCCTTTTGGGGTTATGCCCTTATGACCACTGCCCACATTGTCAATCTGGCTCCAACAAGAAGGTAGACAAAACCCCATATGAGATATGGCATGGGTGAAAGCCAACTTGTCTTTCCTTAGTGTATGGGGATGCGATGCTTATATCACAAATGAATCTGATAATAAGCTCGATCCACGCGGCGTAAAAGTTGTTTTCGTCGGATACTATAATCACAGCGGTTATTATTTCTTTCATCCTGATACAAATTCGATTTCTATAAAGAGGAAAGGCTATTTCCTCTAGAAAGAATTTCTCGTTCGAGGAACTGGAGATAACATTGTTGATCTTGAAGAAATTCAAGACACACAAACAATCGTTGACGAAGTTGGAGCGTCTGATCAACACGTTGTTGTTGCTGATACATCAGACGTGAACACGAGCGTTTGTAGAAGCAGTAGGACTCCCGTACCAAATTCTAGATACCTATGGCATTTAGATGGTCCCGAAGTCTTATTAGTAGCTGAGTCTAATGACGAACCTGCTAACTACAAATCTGCAATCTTGGATCCGGAATCTGAGAAATGGCGAGATGCCATGAACGCCGAGACGCAATATATGCATAATAACCAAGTTTGGAACTTAGTTGAGCTATCCCCCGGTGGTCGGGCAGTAGGGAGCAAATGGATTTTCAAAAGAAAAATCTACATGCATGGAAATGTGCAGACCTATAAAGCACGGCTAGTAGCGAAAGGTTTTACTCAAACTCACGAAGTTGACTATGATGAAACCTTCTCGCCCGTTGCAATGACTAAGTCAATAAGGATATTACTTGCCATAGCCGCGTACTATGACTACGAGATATGTCCAATGGATGTCAAAACCGTTTTTCTTAATGGACATCTTTCTGAAGATGTTTATATGGTTCAGCCTGAAGGTTTTGTAGATCCTAAATATCCTAATAGGGTTTGCAAATTGAACAAGTCCATTTATGGACTTAAGCAAGCATCTCGAAGCTGGAATCTTCATTTTGATGAGAAAATCAAAGAGTTTGGTTTTGTCAAAAATGAAGATGAGCCTTATGTTTACAGAAAGGCTAGTGGGAGCACTATATCATTCCACATCTTGTATGTGGATGATGTACTGATCATTGGAAACAACATTCCTATGCTTAAGGAAGTTAAGCACTGGTTGGAATCTTGTTTTGCAATGAAAGATCTTTGTGAAGCTGTTCATATTCTGGAAATAAGATCTACCGAGATAGGTCTAAGTCAAAGTACATATATTGAAAATGTCATGGCACGCTTCTCAATGGACAACTCCAAGAAAGGAGCCATTCCCATTGCTAAAGGAACCGTGTTAAGCAAATCGCAATCTCTGGCAACGGACATTGAAACAAAGCACATGCAAGCAATTCCATATGCTTCAGCGATTGACTCTATCATGTATGCTATGTTATGCACTAGACCTGACGTCTCATATACTTTAAGCATGACTAGCCGTTTTCAGCAGAGTCCTGGCGTTAACCATTGGACTGCAGTAAAGAACATCTTGAGGTACCTGAAAAGGACCAAAGACATGTTCTTGGTGTTTGGAGGAGTGGAAGAAGAGCTTACTGTAAATTGTTACACTGATGATAGCTTCCAGACTGACCGAGATGATTCTCGCTCACAATAAGGATTTGTATTCACTCTCAATGGAGGAGCTATTTACTGGAAAAGCTACAAGCAGAGTGTGGTGGAAGATTCCACCACTGAGTCGGAATACATAGCTACATCAGATGCTGCTAAGGAAGCTGCTTGGATGAAGAAGTTCATCACCGATCTCGATGTGGTTCCGAGTATTCACAAACCAATCGAGGTGTTCTGTGATAACACGGGTGCTATTGCCCAGGCCAAAGAGCCCAGATCTCATCACAGAGCCAAGCACATTCTAAGGAAGTTCCATCTAATACGGGAGATACAGGAACGAGGTGACATCATAATAAGCAAAGTAGACACAGATCAAAATCTAGCAGACCCGTTCACTAACCCGATGACTCAGGGCAAGCATGACCAACACATGAATGCTATCGGTCTTAGATTAGCTAGTAATTTGTTTTGATTTAGTATTTGGATGTATGAACATTTAAACAGTTATACTTTTGAGTTCACTTTTGATTTAATGGTTAAATGCAAACGTTGAATATTATAACTGTGTTCATTTTAATACGTTTAATCCATGAATATTGTGATCTAAATTATCCGTAGTAGGTCAGACTCGTGGGAGCGATCCTGAATTAAGACTATTCTGACTTTGGACTCAAAGAGTTGACTTCTAAACTCACAGACCTCATTATGAATGACGTTGGATGTTACTCGCATCAAATCACCTTCATGGATCTTAGTCATAAGATGCATTTGATATTGGCATGCTCATTTAGTATCCTTAGACCTGAGATACATATTAGAACTTTCATTTACTAAAGGTATTCTTTGATCAATGTCAACCGCTGTCGCGTAACTGCCAGTCATAAAGGCATTGGTTGGGAGTATTCTGAAGTTTAGTGGGAGTTGTATGTAATCAAGATGGGATTCTGTACTCTTACATGATATGTAACAGTTAGACATCTTGGCGCCTTCGTTGATTCAAACTGGTAAAGTGTGAGACCTCACCCAAACTTACTGTGTGTTTGATTGGACCACTTTGACTCGAGAACGAAAACGATAATGGTTGAACACCATATGAGATTGATCTGATCCATGTCTCATTGTTCAGTTGGTGTCGTATACGGAAAGGATAGATGACAACGATTACTCTAAGTTCATTATCTTGCAATAGTGTATTTCAAGATCTTTTGGTTAATGAATTTAAAATGTCATAACCTGTTAGGGGCAGCCATGTGTAGCTAGAAAACCACTGGTTGTCTGCATTGAGAAACTTAACCGAATTCGTCCAACTGGGAGACTGCTGGAATTATGGACCGGTCCGCTTAAGACAACGCGGTTGACCGGGTTATGACCCGTAAGAGTTATGACCCGTAAGAGTTACACCTTGGGTAACGAGCATGAAATCCGCTTAAATTAGTTAACCGGTATTGACGAATAATTAACGAGTATTATTGTTTATACTAAATATAAACAATAGTAATATTAAAGAGTTTGTTTACTAGTTAAATAAATTTGTAATGGGCTTTTAACGAGTGTCTGGCTTAATCAAAATATAGGGCACAAAGTTGGTTATAAAGATATATTATGATTAATATTATAAAAATAATAATCATAATCTCCTTTTCGAGATCGGGATAACCAGCCGCCATATTTGGGTGAGCTCCAAGACCACCAAATATATATATTACGATTTTTGACTCATGGTTGCGGGGTTGTCGCTGCTAAATCCCATTGTCACCGGCCACCTTTGTTACAAGTCAACGGGCATCATCGCACGACGTCGCGTATCACGCGTTATCCTCCGCTGCTGCCGTTAATCTGCCGCCGCCGCTCACGCGCCACAGTGACTCGTTTTGTCACCTAGCGTCGCTTGTTAGCTCTCGGTGTCTCAACCGGTTATTCATTAACCGAGGTAAAATTAAATATTGTCGGTTTAGATTTATATTTAATTTAGTTGTTTCGATTTGTACTCGTATTGTATGTAACCGGATCCAGTACGGTTTCGTTAAATGGTGATTACTCGTTTTATATTCCGCTGCGTATTGTATTATTAATGTGATTAATAATTATGAAACCAATCTTATTAAACCGGGTTTAAAAGTTAAACCGTTGACTAATCACCACTAGAACCCAACACTTATCAAGTTCTTAATTTCTTAAAACTAAAAAAATTCTCAATTAAAAGCATACCCTAATGATATTAACTCTAACACACATCTCTAGACGTCATAAATCCATCATTATCGAAATGAGATTACATGACAACTTATCCCCTCGTATCACAACCAAAGTAAAATATTCAAATTACTTGTTTTTTAGTATACAATGAATAAAGTCTGGCTACCCGAGTTAACATAACGACAAAGTATGATCTCATACGTCCACGGTTGCTGATAACACTAGGTAGTCCAAGCTCATCGTCTCTTTTTCATAAGAGAAAACCCACCGCCCGGCCTACAACAGTAAAACCTGATTATAATCATATTCGAACTTAACATCATACGATTTTTCTCCAAGTCTTCACTTCAATTTTAATATTATGTTAAAACTCATTGCCAGCCATTATTGACCACATCAAATTCAAAGAGCACAATAATATTTAAACTCTAATGATTACGACAATTATGTTCAATAAAATATTCGTCCAAGGAAACAACCCGTGGCAAACCCATGGCCTCCAAAACCTAGAAAATTAAGCCCTTCCCATTTATTTATAAAACAATATTTTTAAGGTATTTATTGTTTTGTTAGGCTTGTATAAATAAAATAAAATAAAATAAAATATAACAAATAAATATTTACACTTTTATAAGCAAATTAAATAGCCATTATTTAATAATAGCACATTTGAAAATTTTATTTGTATATTATCTAGTTTTTGCCCAGCACCTGCGCGGAGACATTTGGAATATGTTTATATACTTGTCATGTCGTGGTGTAATGGCGCATTAATGCGGATTTAGTTGGTATGGATTAAGTTCGTTAAGATAAAGACACTAAACTAAATAAAAATAACGTGTATGTTAACACAAAAGCAGTAGCGACGCTCGTATAACTGAAAGTTAACATGTTTAAAAGTTCGGTCGGTATCGATTACGTTCGTAACGCTTTCAGAATTACAAACAAAAAATAAACCACCAAATTAACGTATAAAAAGTTAAAATATGTTTAACGATGTTTATTCGGTCAATAAATTTCAGTCGTTGGTAAAACTCGAGCGTTACGACAACGAGTCTACGCTAATTCGGTCAATATCGGTATGTTTGTTACAGTATAAACAAGGTTAATAAAACCCAATCGTTAAAATCCAAAAAAAAAATAATAAATTCGTCAAATTAACATATAAAAAAACAAAATATTTAAAATGACTCTATTTGGTTGGTAAAATCGGAGCGTTGTAGGGGTGAGTTTGTAAAACCTGGGCGTTGGTAAAACATAAACGTTGTTAGACTCAGTTGTTGCAGTGGTAAGTCAATGTAAATTCGGTTTGATTACGTTCATTACGTAAAAACGGTCAATAAAACTCGGGCGTTGGTAATACTCGATCGTTGTCGGTTCCAGACTTCCAGACGTTGTGGCAGTGAGTCATCACGAATTTGGTATGTTTCGGTAACGTTCATTACAATATCAGAATCTAAAAAACATAAAAGTTGGTGTGGCACACTGTGTGGTGCCATTTAAACCAATAAAAGGTCTAGCATTACCAAACTTCGTAATTATTTTATAGTAATAACTACTCCCTCCGTCTCATTATAAGTGTTCACGTTTCCTTTTTTATTTATCCTATTACAAGTGTTCACTTTTAAAATTTATTAGCCAATTTCCACGTTTACCCTTAAACACACACAACTAACATTAATAAACAATACTGATGGACCTACTTTTCATGGCATTATTGTCATTTGGTAAGAAAAAAAATAATCATTCAATTTACCTTAAATTAATTTTGTGTTTTTTAAACCTTCACTTATAATAGAACGAAAAAAGTACATAATAATAAATATAAAAATGAACTTTATTTCTCTTTTTGGGTTAGTGACTTGGTTTAATTTTACTTCCATTATAAGGGGGACAGATTTTTATGGTGGGGAATTAGGATTATCATTTAACTCGTGAATAACATTCATCCAAGTCTTCCCACTACATCCAAGACATCTATGTACGACATAATTTATTGCCTCTTTTAATTTTTAATTTGGAGAGCCTTTTTACTTTTATTTTCATTTTCCCCCTTTTTCTTTTTCTACATAATATTGTAAAGATTTGAAAATATATATCTCTTTAATTGAAATTTTAAGTAAACATGATCGACGATAACCTTATTTGTAGAGATGTATATGAAATATATATTATATATGTAGTAGTGTTACATTATATAAAAAAAAGTCGATGTAGAGCACATGTGCATTTATGTTGTGTTACACATACGTATTAATGTGTATTTGATATGTGTATTATGTTGTATATATACAATAGTGTGTATCAAATATGTGAAATAATATTGTATTCTATGCAACAAAACACTTTTGCATATACGTAATACACACTCACACATGTGCACTACACAAACGAGGTTTAATTCAACCCATATGTGTGTGTGTGCGTGTGGGGGGGGGGGGGGGTTAAGTTCATGTGAAAAGTTATATTAGTGGATGAAATGTGAGAAGTCATTTTAATCAATTAAAAAAATCACTTTGTTTTTTTTTTCTAAGTTTAATCCAAGGGCATAACAGTAAAGATTTAAATTATTATATTATGGTAACTATTAAATTTTTGGAATTTTCAATGTATTCTTTTAGTAATTTAATTATTATTTATTAATTTTAAAAACATTACAAGTTTTTTTTGTAATGATTCATCAGATGACGTTTTAGTCTTTTTTTGATTTTATTTTTGTTTTGGTCTTTTTATTTCATTCATTTATAATTAAGTTTCATTATTATATTTCCATCTTAGTTATATTTATCCTACATATACAAACTTTTCTAGCAAACATATTTATTCAACATACCCAATGCAACAAACATGTTTGTCCTACACACCTGTAAGTTTTTAAATACATTATAATTACTATATAACATATAACAAATCGAATTTATGACATTTACCTTCACCTTTTATTTTCTCAATAGGAGATTGGTTTGCATATTCACGCTAGAAATCGACAACATATTGCTGAAACCTGTAATATACTTATCTACACACCCTACTCATGTAAACTTATTTATCCTACACACCCAACATAGGTAAAACCGAAATTTATCCAGAAAAGTAAACATATTTATTTAAAAGACCCTACACGATAAACATATTTATCCTACACACACAACTGACATATATAGACCTATACAAAATTAACATAATTATCCTACAAAGCCTACATATTGAATCGTTAACTATAATATCCTACACGCCTTAGACAATAAAGAATTTTTTTCGACACACCCGGTATAATGAACACATTATCCTACACACCCTACACATGTTATATTACTTCATATATTTATACACAAATGTATCACGTAATACGAAACACATTTACATACAATTTAAAATGTAGGTTCAGATACTGTACAATAACACCTTAACGTACGATAGGTACGCGAGACGCTCAAAGGCATAAAAACAAAGGCAAAAATACTAAAATGCTCAAAACGCTCAACCAAAAACGTAAAATGCTCAGCCAAAAACTAAAATGCATAAAAACGGTTTTCGTGAAAAAAAAAGTAAAAAATTGATCGATTAACGATCCAAAACTGTTTATTTCGATGAACCAATGATTAATTTGATATATATTGAAGATTTCGAGATCTTGTGATGTGATTTTATAGATCGATTTATGAAAAATAAGTATTCTTGTATTCTTGTACGTTAAGCAATTATCGTATTGCATCTTTTCTTTTAAAATATATATATAAAAGGGAAATTGGTCATCTTTTTTCTCAACAAGAATTTGCTTCCATAAATAAATGTTTCTATAAATAATTTTTTCATTTTAATTCTTACTAAAGTAACTAATCTGAGCATGGCAGTTTAATTTTAAACAACTATACACAAAGACCAAGCTAACATTTTCTCGTTAAAAGCCTTCTGCATTAGTTCTTATTAATTACCAAATTGCCATAATTAATATATAAAATTGATTACATCTAATCAATGGTCTGGATTTATTTATCACACTTCTCACACTAATATGATTTCTCCATCGAACCATCCCCTATATGGTTTATTTATCACACTTCTCACACTAATATATGGTTTGAATCAAATACAAATGAAATTAACATGCTAAACGTGAGAATCAGGTATAGTAATTATATATACGAGTAGAGTAATTACAAAATTATTTTACTTGTATATATGATAACTCTACATGATTCTCACGTTTAACATGTTAATTTAATTTGTACGTTAACTTTCATATCTCTCTCTTTCTCTCCCACTCTCTCTCTCTCTCTCTCTCTCTATATATATATATATATATATATATATATATATATATATATATATATATATATATATATATATATATATATATATATATGAAGAGGATCAAGAGAAATCTCATCCTTAGATAGAAAACTTAAAAACTTATAGAGAATTATTTTTAATTAATAATATAAAAAATTTTAAATTTCTGTTTTTACCATTATTCTTATATTTTGTTACTATTCAAGCGGAAAAAAATAATGAAATGACGTTGTAATGCACATACACATCACTAAGTGATTGCGTATTATTATGTATTTTTTATGTTCAATGGCGTTTAATTGCTTATATTTAGTATTTGTGTATTTTATATGTGTAGTAGTGTTGTATTACATGCAATATATATATATAAATCGATGTAATGCACATGTGTATTAATGTTGTGTTAGACTTATATAGTAATGTGTATTCGATGTGTTTATTACTCTTATATTGAATACATACAATACAGTGTATCAATTATGTGCAATAGTCTTTTTTTTCTATCAATACAACACTTTTTCATAAATGCAATGCACACTACTATACATGTGCACTACATCGATGGTTTTTTTTTTGAACAATATCAACATATAAGAATAATGGAAAAAAACTACAAAAAAGTTTGAAAAAAAAAGTTTTACGATTTTTTAAGTTTTCTCTATAAGTGGAGTTTTCATTTGAACACACCCATGTATATATATATATATATATATATATATATATATATATATATGTATCCTAAGAGAACCCTTTGCAAATTGAGAACTTTGAAAACTATTTTGGACCACTAAAACACCTTTAAAAAAATATTTAAAAAAATCATAAAACAAAAAATAATAAAAATTTAAAAAAAGTAAAAATCCCAAAATTTTTAGATTTCATTTCGGTTTCATTAAAAAAATAAAATTAAATTAAAAAAATTAAGAAAAATGTCGCATTATACACATATGTATAATGTTATATAATCTTTAGTTATGTAATATACACATATGTACAATATCATTTATCTTAAATTAAACACATGTGTATAAAAAAAATATGTAAATGTACATATATGTATATATTATACATATGTGTATATAATTTAACTAAACCGAGTTTTTTTTATTTTTTATGAAACCGGGATGATAAAATAAGAATTTTGGTTTTTTTACTTTTTTCATTTTTGTGTTTTTTTTTATTTTATGATTTTTGGGTTTTTTGTGGTCCAAAATGGTTCTCATAGTTCTCAATTTCAAAAATGTTCTCTCTTGATCCTGATCCTATATATATATATATATATATATATATATATATATATATATATATATATATATATATATATATATATATATATCAATGTGAAACAGTAACGTAATCGAAGATTTGGTTTGATGTATTTATAAAAAATAAACTTACTGCTAATTTTTGGTTTTGTATAGAATTAAACTTAACCGAAACAAATTTGTAGATTTTTCATTTTATTTGAAGTAAGTTATCATCAACTTTAATAAATATTTAACTCAAATATTTTGACGCTGATATATATCAATCAGTTTTTAGAGCATTTGTAATATCGTGAAAATAACGGAACAAAAATACCAAGTCTCTAAAGCCAAAGGATTTAAAACGTAAAATTCTGATTTCCTGAGCCATCGCGATACGCGACGGATCAGAAGACAAGCTCATCGCGTATCGCGAAGGGCTTGGTTACAAACCCAATAAATGGGTACGTAGCGATACGTGATTGCCAAACAACCAACATCATCGCGCATCGCGATGAAGTGGTCTAACATGTGCGACACGTGTTGCCAGCGTGTCAACTGGTGGCATGATTTATCGCCACGTGGCACCGCGTCCGCCATGTGGCAGCCATAGTGATTACTGGCCAACCCTACGTCGCGATACGTGACGGGGTTCTCTGGTGACCATCACGTATCGCGATGGGTCACCAAATTTGCCTATAAAAGGGGGCCATTGGCCTCTCACTTCACCACACCAAAACATCACAGCTCATTCTCTCTCTAAAACACTCTCTCTAGAAATCACCTCGTAAAATGTGCCACAAAGTACCTCGATAACAGTGTCTGTAAACCAACAATACCCGAAGTACTGACGTCGTCATCTTGAAGTTTGAGCCATCACGAGACGACTCGACGACCATCTCGAAGTACGTGCCGTGAAGATTGGGTGCCTCGATAAACATGTCAAAGGAAGGGTTGATCAAGATGATAAAGAAACGAAGCGGTGTCGAAGTGCTGCTCGATTGTGTAGGGTTTCTATAAGCCAACCAAGGTAGGCATAATGCCCGAATTAAATAATGATAAAATAATAAAAGCATAATACGCTAAGTCGAGGATATACTCGATACCTCGATGAATTACAAAAAGAAATCATAACAATATGATTCTTTGTTATAATTATTATTATTTAAGTTTTTTATCATTCTCAGATAATAAGTAAAAGAAAGTATACATTCTTAAAGAAAAAGAAATGTAAGGTTTTAAGAAAAGTAAATAAGTTAAAAGAAATATTTTTAACTTATAAAAGAAAAGAAAGAAATAATACTTTTAAAATAAAGGTTTAAAGTAAAGAAAGAATGTTTTGAACTAAAGGTTCATAAAGAAAATATAATCGAGGTAAAGATTATAAAAAGATACTATAGGCCTTAAGCCGGATTGTATATCCGACTAACAAAAAGTTATACTCGTACTATAGGTGCGAGATAGCAAAGAAAGGGAAAGACCATCGGTCAGTGCATTTGAAGCTAATCAAATCAAAAGAAAGGTGAATACGCCCCAACTTTACAAACTTTTTAATCGAGTCAAAATAAATGAAATGAATTACATGGGACTACGTGTCTCTAAAACGTTATAAACAAAAGTAATCGCTAGCCCTCAGGCTGTCGTGTATGTTTATTTGGATCCTTACATATGTGGTAAAAAGTCGGTTGGCACACCACACCACACTTGGCCATGACTTCCGCCACGATGGGCCGGAGCTAAGTTACGTCCGAGTGAGACTGACCATATGTATACATATGGTACCTAAGTAATGTCGAACGATGTGGTGTTTGTTGGGGTGTCTTGTGTGAGACTTAGTTTATAATTGTGTTTGTTTTAAAAGCTTGATTATTCCTAAGTCACGATGGGCCGGACCTAAGTTATGTCTCGAGGGGTAATCAAGTAAATGAAAATATTTTTGCGTCAGCATATTCACAAGCATATGTTGCTGACGTATTTTCTAAACATTTTGCAGGTAATCAAGAAGAGCTTGGGATGCCGAAGTGTTTAAGATATCCGATGGCTCGGATCATTTTGTTAATATGTTAAAATAGAAATTATGGTTTAATATAAACAATTAACTTTTTTGTATAAACAAATAATATTTAAACGGGTATTTTATAATCCTGTCTTTTGTAATGTAAATATAATATTTTAATCCACATAAATATAACTTCCGCTTTAAAACCCGCTACTATGATTTGTTTCCAAATGTGGTACCAACATATGTGTCACACACCTAGTTCGTGGTTTGGGGTGTGACAAGTGTTGGTATTAGAGCCATAGATCTTAGCGAAGTAGGTATTAATTAATAATACCTAAGCTTTGATCCAAGTGAATAAGATAAATATTTTATTACTTATTTTTATTTATTTAGGGATAAGATAGGTTGGTAACATTTTCTATCCCTCCTCAATCTAAACCACCCATAGATGTCGTTCAAGAAGATGATTAGTGGATTCATGAGAGACGCGAGAAGAGCTGGAATTCTAGAACCCCTGCAAAAGGATAACATGAGCGAGGATTATTACGAAGCCTTCTTCAATCAAGATCAACCGATTGACCGAACCAAACCAATATACTTCCCTGGAACTGAACAATGTCCGATCAACCTACCCGATGATCCACTGATACAAGGGAATGATCCCCCAAGACACTCAAGCTATCATCCATCAAGTATACCGATGTACCATCCGTCCGACATCCCGACATATCATCCGTCCGACGTCCTGACATACCATATGTCTGACATCCCGACAAATCAACCACCGAATCCTCATCCGTCATATGCTTTCCTCTCCAACAAGCAAATCAAAGAGGAACCCGAATCTGATTCGCTTGACTGGATGCAATGCCACTCCGACCACAGAGATGGCATACCGGAACTTCCACTTTCAACGCAGTAGATTCTCACCCCAACTCTTCTAAAGGACTATCCCAAAAGCCAAGAATGAGAGTCATGCTACCATACAAAAGTTTTCGTCTACACCCGATGGTGCATGAGAATGAGAAGTTGATGGAAGAAATGAACCCTGAGGAAGAAGAGGACTCGGAAGAGGAAGAGGACCCGAAGAAGAACCTGAAGAAGAAACAACACCACTAGAAGAACAATCACATTGTGATTGCCTGCCAAGTCAAGGATATGTGCAACCCTTCTTTCACAAGAATCCAAGTTATAGATCTGTAGACCCCTATGTTCAATACCTTCAAAGCATAAGGAACGAGTCTCCACCAAGTTTCCCACCGTATCAAGGCAAGATTCCATCAATCGAAGAACAAGCAAACGAGGCCCGTGAACAAAATGAAGCCGCTAAAGCATTCTTCAACTACCCATATGACGTGACATCATCACCATACCCCAAGAACCAATACGACATCGTTATGATGGGGTACCATGATCCGCCACCTCGATATGGATACCCGAATGAGATCCCGCAATCTCAGGAAGAGCATCTCGATAGGGCCTTGCACGAGACCGACGATCTGAGAAAGAAGGTAGCTGTTGATGGAGCCAAGAAGAAGAAGATAAGAGACAAGCTTCTTCTCAAGTGTAACAAGATGACCAAGATGGTGAAGAAATACCTGAAAAACTGAGAACCCGAAATGAATCAAATAGTGTTATTTTTATGTGTTGTAACCTTGTTTGTGAATAAAGGACGTTGAATCGTCCCAAAAATAGGGATAGGGGTATATATATCGAGTAACGATATATATATATATGTATATATATGTGTGTGTGTCGTAATAATATATATATATATATATATATAAATGTTTAAGTAATGAATAAAATAAGTATTTAAAAAAATGTTATTTAAATTTCAGAAAAAGCATGTCAAACGAAAGTAACGCTGAAGCTTCCTGAAAGGAAGTAGAAAATAAAGTAAATAAAGATAAAGAAAAAGAAAAAGGACGGGAAGAGCAAATACCTAATACATACATGAACCAAATCCAGAAAATGATAAAAGAAGCTGTGAGAGCCGAATCTCACATTAGACATCAAACTAAACAATCTCAATCTGTTGAGCCTTCTCGAAAATCTATCAAATCTCAGCCAAAACCGTCTCATGTGGAAGAGAGTGTTCACGAATCCAATGCTGATGCTGATGTTAAGCAAAAGTTTAAGAAATTGAAGATTGATAGTTGTTCGTTTAAAGACTTCAAGTATTTTGGACCCAAGGAGTTTTATTGCGACAAAGGCGCCATTGCGACTGTTAGATGGCTCGAGGAGGTGGAATCCATTGTGATAATAAGTAAGTGTTCTGAGCAAGAGAAGATCCAATACTCAGCCCAAATGTTTAAGGGCGAAGCATTGGAGTGGTGGAATACGTTAATAATGAGCAAGGGAATACAAGTGTTATACAACATGATGTGGGAAAAATTCAAGGAGATGATGATGGCGAATTTCTGTCCGATGCATTAAACCGACCGGATCCAAAAAAAAGTTCCTTAACCATAGAGTCGTAGGAACCAATCTTTGCGAGTACAACACAAAGTTTCATGAATACTGTCGTCTAGTGCCCAGCTGGTAACCCCCGAGTCCAGCAAAGTCACGCGATATATTTGGGGACTGCCGCGGGAAATCTGCGACATGGTGAGGTCACACCTCCTACAAACCGCCGACTCGTCGATGGAATTGGTTGGATATCTGATGGGCGGCATGATCCGCAACAAAGAAGAAGAAAACAAAGTAGTGCCAACTCATGACAACAAAAAGACTGGATGAAACGCCCGATTCAAGGGCAAAAGTATTGACCAACGCAAGTCTGGATTTAACTCCAGCTTCTCTCAATGCAAGACTTGCAAGAAATACCACAAGGGTCGCTGCCACTTTGCTCCCTCTTCAACCACAACTGTCTGCGACTCGTGTCACAGACCCGGCCACGCAACGGCCGATTGTTGGAAGAAGAAAATGACCTGTTACAACTGCAAAGAAATGGTCATCTGAGCTTTTAATGCCCTAACAACAAACCCGCTACTGGCTACTGGTGGTGCGGGTGGAAGTGGTCAGAAAAACGAAGCCAAGAAAGACAATGCAAGGGTCTTTATGCTCGAAGCCCGAAAAGTGGCCGACATACCGGAAACCATCACTGGCACGTTCCTATTTAACGACACGTATGCTAGAGTTCTATTCGATTCAGGTGCCAACTTAAGTTTTATAGATTATAGATTTTGTAGTCTATTAAACGAACCTTTAATGAAACTTAATAAAACTCTAAGCTTCGAATCCACTAGTGATGAAATTGTTAAAATCTCCAAAGCTCTAGAAAATGGAAAAATCTTATTAGCTGGATACGTTCTACCTATTCAATTACTACCAATGACTATTGCTGATTTTGACATTGTACTTGGTATGGATTGGTTATCCAACAACCATGGTCGTATCATTTGCAATAGCAAAACCGTCGAACTTCGACCCCTTGATAACCATTCGAATTGAAGGGGATAAAGACGCTGGCTAAGTTAGCATAATCTCAATAATTAGGGCTAACAAATGTTTAAATCAATGATACTTAGCATTCATGGCCTACTTCACCGAAGAATCCAATCCCAAAGAAATAAAAGACTTACCTATTGTTTCTGAATTCTCTAATATTTTCCCCGATGAACTTCCTGGTATTCCTCGCGATAGAGAAGTCGAGTTTAGGATTGATATTATGCCTAGAACCGCACCAATCGCCAAGGATCCATACCGAGTAGCACTAACCGAGATGAAAGAACTAAAGAAGCAATTAGACGAACTACTTGAGAAGGGTTTCATTCGACCGAGTTCATCGCCATGGGGAGCGCCAATACTTTTCGTCAAGAAGAAGAATGGATCCATGCGAATGTGTATCAACTACCGAGAGTTGAACAAAGTCACCATTAAGAACCGATATCCACTCCCTTGAATCGACGATCTTTTCGACCAATTTCAAGGTGCAAGCTATTTCTCTAAAATCGATCTGCGTTCTGGCTATCACCAACTCAAAGTCCAATCCGAAGGTATTCCAAAAACCGCATTCCGAACAAGGTAAGGACATTATGAGTTCACGGTCATGCCATTTGGTCTCACTAATTCCCCAGCCGTGTTCATGGACATGATGAATCGAATTTGTAATCCTTACTTGGATAAATTAGTTATCGTGTTCATTGACGACATACTTATTTACTCTAAGTCTAAGGACGATCATGAAACTCATCTCTGAACCTTACTTGAATTACTTAGAACCAATAGATTGTATGCCAAGTTCTCAAAATGCGAGTAAACGCTTCATGAAGTGCAATTTCTTGGACACATCATAAACGTGAATGGTATTCAAGTGGATCCCGCTAAGATTGAAGCTATCTCAAAGTGGGAAATTTCAAACTCGCCAACCGAGATCCGAAGTTTCTTAGGTTTTGCCGGCTATTATCGAAGGTTTATCAAAAATTTCTCTCGTATAGCCGTTCCCCTAACTTCTTTGACTCGTAAAAATATCAAGTATGGATGGGGAATCAATCAACAAGAGGCGTTCGATATACTCAAACAAAAACTCACCCAAGCACCTATACTGGCCTTGCCAGAAGGTACCGAGGATTTTATTGTCTTTAGTGACGCGTCCCATTCTGGTTGAAGATGCGTACTAATGCAACGAAATAAAGTAATCGCTTACGCCTCTCGTCAACTCAAGGTACACGAAAAGAACTACACAACTCACGATTTAGAGTTAGGCGCCATAATCTTTTCCTTAAAGATATGAAAGCACTATCTCTATGGAGTCAAGTTTGTCGTGTTTACCGATCACAAGAGTTTGAAACATATGTTTGAACAAAAAGAGCTCAACATGCGTTAAAGGCGCTGTATGGAAACTTTAAATGACTACGACTGTGAAATCGTCTATCATGAAGGTAAAGCCAACGTTGTGGCTGACGTTTTGAGTCATAAGGAACATGAAAATCCAAAAGGAGTTCGAGCTCTACGATTAGAACTCCAAGTAGATCTAATTGAGCAAATCAAATCCGCACAAATCCAAGCAATCGAAGAAAACAAGATCTCTGACGAAAAACGTACGGCACCATTGACTCTCTAGTCAAGGTTGACGATGGTATACTTAGAATCGGAAACCGGATTTGGGTACCAATCGTTGGGGACTTGCGTGAAAAGATAATGAACGAAGCTCACAAGTCCAAATACATGATGCACCTTGGTAGTGACAAAATGTATCAAAACCTAAAGCCGAACTACTGGTGGAATGGAATGAAAAAGGACATCGCTTTGCATGTTGTAAAATGCTTAACATGTTTGAAAGTCAAGACTGAACATCAAAAACCCTCGGGATTGCTTCAGCAACCCGAACTCCCCGTCTGGAAATGAGAGTTAATAACAATGCACTTCATCACGAAACTCCCGAAAACAACTCGTCAACATGATGCCATTTGGGTTATCGTCAATAGATTAACCAAATCCGCTCACTTCATACCAATCAATGAATCTTACTCAATGGATAGATTAGCGCGTATCTATGTGAACAACATCTTTTCTGTCACACCCTCAAATCCACTAACGGAGTTTTACCGTCAGAGGGCGTGAACTAACAGGATCGGAATCATTAGTTATAATTAAACCATAAATAAAGTTTTCAAACCACGTACGTTTAAGTGTAAATAAGTGCGGAAGCGTAAAAACATTTAAACCCAACAGTTGCGCCACGCAAGACGACTTAAAACCCAATAATAATGACAGTTTAAAAATGAGTTTGCATAACATAAGCGTTCAAAGTAATGCATGATCCTATACCGCGCGCCCGCCTCGGCTACCTGAGAATAACATACTAAAAGTGTCAACACGGGGTTGGTGAGTTCACAAGTGTATATAAAATAAAGCTTTTGCGTTTAGCGTTTTGCGTTTAGCGTTTTGCGTTTAGCGTTACCAGATAGTGTTAAATCAATTATATATCTATAGGTAGTTAGCCTATAAAGCAAGTATTGCTAAGTGTTCGACACCGAAGCTGACTGTTTATCATGTGCCTTGCCACCAGGTCTATGCCGACCATGGTAATGTGTTAGCCAAAATTACACTCACTCGACCTCCAGTCGAGCATAGCGTTGGGTGGGGTTTGTCAAACCCAGTAGTACTACTCAACAATGACTCGCTATTTTCCAATACTAAACGGTTTGATGTGTGAAGGACTTCAATTGTTTCGTTTGCCACTTAGCCTTTACAAGTGATATATAATCTCATAACAAAATCTAAAAGCGTTTCTGAGTATGTTATCTCCCCAAGTGAAAAGCGTTTAAAAAGTTTAAAAGGGGAAGTGAAACTCACTGTTTGCGAAGAATTCCAAAAACAAGTCACCCAAGTGATACGCGTCACAGAAAAACTCTCGCTAGCGTTCTAAAACAACAAGGAGATTTTCTAAGTGTCGGAACAATTATCGAGTCTCTAGACTCGCACATAATACCTATGCACAAGATACGTTTCGTGTTTCGTTTGTGAATCGTGTGTGTCTCAACAAGCACATTAGTGATACGTTACGTGTGTGAACAACTATTTATGTGTCAAGTGTTAATGGTGTACATTACTAGCAATTATTCCCCGCATGGGCAATTTGGTCAAAACATAACAATTATCTAGCAATTAGCACGTTTCATGTATTTTCACATAGTTTAGCAGCTAGTTTCATCAAGACAGAATTCTACTTGAAAGATTACTCTATTCAACAGATCATAGCATCTCAATTAATTCACCAAAAATCGTCACAAAAGCATACATGAATTAGGTTTCAAGAACATATTTTATTGTATTTTTATTCTACATAGTTTACTCATAATGATCAAAACATTACAACAAACTCACAACAGTCAAATTCATGCGCAACAGAATGTTATTTGTTATCCCCGTTAAATGAAAAATACAATTAATGCAAGACCAATTGGGTTAGGTTTTTAACTCAACAAGTTAACTTCCAGAAGTGGAACCAACCCATTTGGTCTTGTATTTCATGAGATATGATATTTACAAAACAACCTAACAGCAGGTCTCACAATTCAGATTTGCACTTAAGTTTTGTAAAATAATAAAAGTTAATCTTTACTTGTCCAAAAATTAAAAACTTGGACTTTATTAAAACTAGACTCATCATAGTATCCTGTAGTGTTAACAACCTCGGCCAATTTCCACATTAACATTTAGTTACAGTTGTCTAAACATAACTTACAATCTGTCCAGTACCAGTTTTGACCTTTAATCACATTTAAATCGTTTGACCAACCAAAACACCTCCAAATTAGGCGTGGTTGGACTTTCTGAAAACTAGACTCAGAGAACTACCTTGTAGGCTCATAAATAGCTCAGTTTGCTTTTATAATTAACAAGTTACATGTCGTTAAAGTTTAACAATTACTGCTGTCAAAACTCAGCAAGCACAAACAATCGTCTAACATGCATCCTAAGCATACGACATAACTCAAAACATGTAATAAACATAATTAATCACAAAAATCAGCAGTAACCCTCTAGGGTTTACAATCAACCAATGATTCATCAATCTTTCACCGTTCAAAATCACATATGATCATCAATATCAATAACCAACACATAATCAATCATCCTCTAGCAATAATCAATCATAAGAACACTTAATACATAATATTCAATAATTAGGGTTTCATATTTATACCTTAAAAACGCAGAAACAACCAAGAGAAACGTGAGAGGTGCTTAGAAACGAGTGTGGGATGCTCCGATTATGAAGAATAAGATCAAACGGGTGTGATATGTGTGTGTGTTGTGGCTGCCGATCGCGAAGAGAGGGAGAGAGAGGGCTGCCGTCGGGTTTAGAGAGAGAGAGGGGAGAAAGAGTTAGGGTTTGGTTAATATTATTTAATAATAATATGTTACATCAAGACCCCTCCACTTCTAAATATTATTTTTCTAGCTTAAATTAACTTGTTTGCATCTTGAGTTAACGTTTCATACAATGTTATCACATAACACATAAGTCTAACACATAATTATCACATAATTATTGTTTTGATGTTTTTCGTTTATTCACCAATGGTTTGCGTCAACTCGTTTGCGTTTCGGTGCAATCCCGAAAGACTACACATGTAGTAATTTGTCAAGCGTCATTTAAAACCTTATTTTAAATGTAATGAGATGTGCGTTCTAGATCAAGTGATCTTAAGTTTGAATTGACGGAGTTAACCTGAAATTGACGAGTGTCACATTTTCTTTTCATGGAGTACCGTTATCTATTATTTCTGATCGAGACAGCCGATTCACGCCTCATTTCTGGAAAAGCTTCCAACAAGCGTTAGGCACAAAGCTAAATCTAAGCACCACCTATCATTCTCAAACTGATGGGCAAAGCGAAAGAACGATTCAAACGTTGGAAGATATGCTCCGCGCTTGTGTGATAGACATAGGTGGAAGTTGGGACGATCATTTACCCCTAATGGAATTATCGTATAACAATAGCTATCACACGAGTATTCAAACTACATTGTTCAAAGCGTTGTATGGTGGTAAATGTAGAACGCCCGTGTGCTGGTCTGAAACCAGAGATAATCAGTTGTCTGGACCCGAGATAGTCCAAGAAACCTCCGACAAGGTGGTGCAAATCCGAGAACAGCTTAAGACTGCGCGAGACCGCCAAAAGACTTACACCGACGCCCATCATAAGCCATTAGAATTCAACATAGGTGAAAAAGTTTTATTGAAAGTCTCGCCATGGAAAGGCGTTGTTGGCTTCGATAAGAAACAAAAGCTAAGTCCTCGATTCGTTGGACCTTTCGAGGTACTCGAACTAATCGGTACTGTTGAATACCGCTTGTACCCGAGGAAATGCAAGGAATACACGATGTATTCCACGTTTCTAATCTGCAAAAATGTCTCCCATAAAGATGTCGAAATTAATGAAAATTTAACATTCGTAGAACGACCAATACAAATCGAAGATTCCAAAACAAAGAAATTAAAGAGACGAACTTTGAAAATCGTGAAAGTAAAGTGGGACTCACAAAAAGGCCCCGAATGAAACATCGTGAAAATAACGGATCAAAATACCAAGTCTCTAAAGCCAAAGGATCAAAAATGTAAAATTCTGATTTCCTTATCCATCGCGATACGCGACAGATAAGAAGAAAAGATCATTGCGTATTGTGAAGGGCTTGGTTACAAACCCAAGAAATAGGTACGTAGCGATACACGATTGCCAAACAACCAACGTCATCGCGTATCGCGATGACGTGGTCTGTCATGTGCGACACGTGTTGCCACGTGTCAACCGGTGGCATGAAGTATCTCCACGTGTCACCACGTGCCACCGCGTCTACCACGTTGCAGCCCTAGTGGTGATTGGCCAACCCTATGTCGCAATATGCGACGGGGTTCTCTGGTGACCATCGCGTATCGCGATGGATCACCATATTTGCCTATAAAATGGGGCCATCGGCCTCTCACTTCACCACACCAAAACATCACAGCTCATTCTCTCTCTAAAACACTCCCACTCTCTCTAAAAATCCCCTCGTAAAACGTACCATAACGTACCTCGATATCCGTGCCTCTAAGCCAACAATACCCGAAGTACCAACGACGTCATCTTGAAGTTTGAGCCATCACGAGACGAACCGACGACCATCTCGAAGTACGTTCCATGAAGATTGGGTGCCTCGATAAACGTGTTAAAGGAAGGGTTGATCAAGAAGATAAAGAATACGAAGCAGCGTCGAAGTGATGCTCGATCGTGTAGGGTTTCTATAAGCCAACCAAGGTAGGCATAATGCCCGAATTAAATAATGATAAAATAATAAAGGCTTAATACCCTAAGTCGAGGATATACTCGATACCTCGATGAATTACAAAAAGAAATCATAACAAAGAAAAGAAAAGAAAGAAATATGATATCAATATGATTCTTTGTTATAATTATTATTATTTAAGTTTATTATTATTCTTAGATAATAAGTAAAAGAAAGTATACATTTCTTAAAGAAAAAGAAAGTATACATTTCTTAGAAATGTAGAGTTTTAAGAAAAATAAATAAGTTAAAAGAAAGATTTTCAACTTATAAAAGAAAAGAAAAAAATAATACTTTTAAACTAAAGGTTTAAAGTAAAGAAAGAATGTTTTGAACTAAAGGTTCATAAAGAAAATATAATCAAGATAAGGATTATAAAAAGATACTAGAGGCCTTAAGAAGGATTGTATATCAGACTAACAAAAAATTATACTCGTACTATAGGTGCGAGATAGCAAAGGAAGGGAAAGACCCTCGGTCAGTGTATTTGAAGCTGATCAAATCAAAAGAAAGGTGAATACGCCCCAACTTTACAAACTTTTTAATCGAGTCAAAATAAATGAAATGAATTACATGGGACTACGTTTCTCTAAAACGTTATAAACAAAAGTAATCGCTAGCCCTCAGGCTGTCGTGTACGTTTGTTTGGATCCTTACATATGTGGTAAAAAGTCGGTTGGCAGACCACAACACACTTGGCCATGACCTTCGACACTATGGGCCGGACCTAAGTTACATCCGAGTGAGACTGACCATGAGTATAGATATGTTACCTAAGTAATGTCGAACGATGCGGTGTTTGTTGGGGTGTCTTGTGTGAGACTTAGTTTATAATTGTGTTTGTTTTAAAAACTTGATTATTCCTAAGCCACGATGGGCTGGACCTAAGTTATGTCTCGAGGGGTAATCAAGTAAAAGAAAATATTTTTGCGTCAGCATATTAACCAGCATGTGTTGCTGACGTATTTTCTAAACATTTTGTTGGTAATCAAGAATAGGAGCTTGGGATGCCGAAGGGTTTAAGATATCCGATGGCTCGGATCATTTTGTTAAAAAGTTAAAATAGAAATGATGGTTTAATATAAACAATTAACTTTTTGAATAAACAAGTAATATTTAAACGAGTATTTTAAAATCCCGTCTTTTGTAATGTAAATATAATATTTTAATCCATATAAATATAACTTCCGCTTTAAAACTCGCTACTCTGATTTATTTACAAATGTGATACCAACATATGTGTCAGACGCCTAGGCCGTGGTTTGGGGTGTGACAACATTCTTATCCCTTCCCCCTTTTTAAGCAACCAAAGAATCCTTAAAATGCACTACTAGTTAAATTCAACAGATCGGTATACACTCGTCTTTCAGTTCGGGGAAAACCTTTTCCTAAGGCCAACGCCCGCGAACATTCGCCTGAAGGCACGAAAGTGCGGTGAGATAAAAGTCGTTATGTTCAAGGATCCATCTAATGAACACCACTTACTCGTCTAGTCTCCCATCATCACCTTATGCCTCTGAAATTAAATAATCGGAGCAGGGATCGAATATGTTTCACACGGAACATCAAGTCTCTTTCTTACCACTTCACCACAATTACATTAAAAATTACTACATTATCTCTAATTCAATTAAATAATTCTTTTTTTTTATAAATTTTTATCTTTACCCTTTCTTTCTTTTTTACTCACTTTCACTTTAAAAAATATTATAAAAATTATAGGGTGTTACATGAACTTTTAAGGCCTCGTTCCCGTGCCCTACATTAGATGTTGGATTTACTCATAAACACAGTTCTAAATATTAGAGTTAAATAAAACTTCCACTGTATAGATAAAAGAAAAACATTTATTACATAAGTCTTTAGGATTTTAGACCACATAAAACATGTCTTAATTTAAAACATCATAAAATCAAGCCCTCAGATGCCTGCCTCTTTATTCCTTTGCCATGTGCCCTCTTCAAGCCAGCTGTCTCATTCTACTCACTTGCGTGCATACTAAAAGTCAGCTACGTTGAGTGAGTTTTAGTTAATCAGGCAACGTACAATACATTCACCAACTTACTTATATGTATCCAAAGACACATATTACTTTCTTAATATGCTTATGCTTCATTCATACATACTTTCATTCATACTATATACTTTCATTCTATTATACTTAAATACTTTCTTTCTTTCACACTTTCATACTTTCTTTCTTTCTTACTTTCTTTCATACTTTCTTGTTTTAGTCTATTAATACATACTTAATAATCTTTACGTTTTAAAGAGAATTTCGCCCTTCTTCCTCGAGTATTAATATTAGGGCCCGGTTCCCTTTTTTCCTTGAGTATTATTACGGCTCGGTTCCTTTCTTCCTCGAGTATTATTAGGGCTCGGTTCCCTTTTTCCTCTAGTATGGTTAGGGCCCGGTTCCCTTTTTTGCCATACAACCATACCTTACCTTTCTTTATCTTTATAATTATAAACTTCCATACATACTTTCAGTCCTTACAATAGCATGCATACATCATTCATACTTCATATATCATACTAACACATATCATACACTTACCACTTAAGGTAAGTGTATTAACTAATCACATTGAGTATGCACACAACCCCGAAAACTTAACAAGGAAATGGGGCTAGAAACTCACCTGGATTCGGTTACGCTTGGAGCCGATAGTAATCCCTCTCCTTAATTGTGCATGGCTAACTGATAAATATATATTTGTTAAGTAACTATATAATTATTAAGTTGGTATTTTAGTTAACCAACGTACTTGCTAAGTTAGGCTCGTTTTCTTAACTTATACTGTAGGGCTAGCTTTGTTTTAAATGAGCTTAGTTAGATCAGGCCCAATAGTCAATAATGGCATTTGGGCCCAACTAGCCAGGCCCAAAGCCAAAACAGAAACTGAGTGGTCGAAAACTAGTAGCCGAGAACTCAATAGGCCGAGAACTCAAGGTAAACGAGAACTCAAGGCGACCGAGAACTCAAGGTGACCGAGAACTTAAACTGACCGAGAACTCCAACAAAGAACATCATGACCGAGAACTCTAAAAAGGGAACCCATGTCTAATGCTCTCAACCTATTTTTCTATCTTTTCAATCATTTCTTTTCTTAGGTAGCTGCTGATGATTCTTATCATTAATATTAATAACATTTGCTACTTTTATTATCCATTTCACACCCATTATTATTACATCATCAAGATCTAACCCGTTTTTGGTATAAAGCTTGATCCTCTAAGGATTTCAAACTCGTTTTAGCTAGATCTTTAACTAACGAGTTGATTAAGTAGAGTTTTGACATCAAGTTCACATTTTTATTGCATAAGGATGGTGGATTTGTGATGTGATGCGTGTAGCTTGTAAAATATAAGAGATTGGGGTTTTAGCTTTCGCACAAGATGGTGTTTTAAATTTATAAAAGTGATTTCTACTAAGACTAAACACACACAAAATAGGCAAGTGTACCTATCGTATATGTAGAATAGTATTGGTAAGAACCAAGTATCGATCCGTGGACACAAATGTTTCTAATAATAATTCTTTGTTTTAGTTTAATAGGAGAGTTTTAATCATTTTGAGGATGATTTTTAAACTTTTATAAAATAGAAATATATAATATATGTACATATATAGGTGACAAGAAGAGAAATTCTAATTGAGTAATTCAATTATATGAAGGGTTACCGTCTAATATCAAGAATCCACTCCGTTATTCCTTGATTATTAATAATTAAACATGTGACAAACTTGTCCTAATAATATATGAGAGAATAGTCCCTCATTTCTAAGTGAACATATTCTATGACATAAAAGAAAGAAGCATGAGCATTTAAAAGTCCATCATTTCCTAATGTCATGTTACCACGAGAATGTCAATTTAAGTAGACTAGCAGTTTGGTATAGTAGAACGATTAGGATTGACTTCGATTTCTCAAATACAACTTCGAGTGATTGTAGTTAACCGACACAACCTCCCATTGGTTGATTAGATTTGATTATAATTACACATTTCATTGACATATGATTTCTTTAACTAATATGATAACCTAAGCAATCATGTTAACAATGTTATTTTAGAATTATCAAAACCAGAGAAATAGATCATAGCTTACATCTCATCATTTCTAAGTACAACATAAGGATCCATATTTTATCTTGAATAAAGTATCAAAGTATTCTTTTTACCATTTATAGTTTCCAAGAACATGAATTACCATGAATGATTATAAATCATCAACCTTGATGTATTGGATTAAAGTGATATAACATTTCTTCATCAATAGATAATTGAAAAATAACCATGTACTATACAAAACTAAACCACATGTTTCGCGTAATCATCATGTAAAACAAGGCTTCTTCATAGATTATAGATGGTAATAGGATTTTAGCTCATAATGAGCATTGTTATGAACATAAGAGGTGATAATAACAAACACATGATTAAACATAGAACAATCTAACCAAATGTGGATGAGTCTCCTCTATTAATGATGGATTATGATGGTGTTGATGATGATGGATGATGATGATAGCCTCCAAGCCTTCAAACTCCTCACAAGATCTTCAATATGAGTGTAATGTGGGTGTTTTATAAGTGAAAATCGTTTAGAATTCTTTTTCAAGCACACCACTCAAATGCCACAAGTGCCTCTATTTATAGACTGTCTGGAAGGAAAAGCACGGCCCCGTGCTTCATTAATCATGGCCCCGTGACTACGTGTCCCAGTTACATGTTGTCAGATCGTACACGAAGACTCACCACGGGGGTGTGATTTCAGAGGCACGCCCCCATGATTTTAGGGACACGTGATTTAATTCCTTTTGTCTTTAGCTGGAGGTGACCACGGCCCTGTGGCCAAAGGAGCACGGCCCCGTGCTTTTGTTGACATGTGCTTAAATTCTTGTATATTTTTGTCTTTTCTTGTTTTCAGAAGCATGGGGGCGTGTTTCTTGAGGCACGGGGGCATGTTTCTTGTTTTTCTTTTGTTTTCTTCTGTTTTTCTTCATCTTTTCGCTTATTTCTTCGTTTGAGGCTTGGGTTTACCTGAAATTACATTTAGTTAAGATAAGTAGCCTTCCGTGCAATATTATTTTAAAGAAGTTGCAGTTTTTAGAGATTATTTGATATGTATATAAAATTATACATCTTTTGTTTTTAGAGATTATTTGATGCTTAAAAGATGTATAATTTTATATACATCATACATCCCCACACTTGAACCTTGCTTATCCTTAACCAAGCTACTTATAAGCATTCTCTAAAAATAGCAAGTTAGGATCATAGCTTGAACATCCCCAAAATATTTCCAAGAAAATGGGAACAAAATAACCAACCTCAAATCATAGGAGTATATGTAGTGATATATAAAAAGGATGAATTATTTTCATCAGCTTCCGCTTATGCAAAACGTCACGTTCTCACAATGTTCACCCACACTCGGTTTATATATATATATATCTGATCATACACGTGATCCATGTATGTGAACACTCTTAGCAAAATGCAACTTTGTGAAAAATAAGCTTGTAACAATTTCGAATATCCACCTTTGTGAAGGGTTGCATAGATTAGAAGGTAATATGGGTTGGTTTTGTTTGAGTAAGGATTTGGTTTTTGATTCAAGGGTTTAGGTTAATGAAGATAGAAAAGGAAAATAACACTTCTGTTGGTTCTCGGGAATCTTGAGATGTCTTCGATGTTTAGTTTCTTGTTTCCTGGATATATATATATATATATATATATATATATATATTAAAACAAACCTAGTGACTCTTTTAAGGTCAGATTGTCAAGACCAGTTTTGTCGAGGATGTGGATAAGTTCTTCCTCAATCATGTTCTGAACATAACTCCCAACTCTAATGGATCGTTCGGCTTTGAGCCTAATAGCCCCCACCATCATTAGTTCGGTATATTCATGCTGAGACTGAGTTTGACTTTTTCTACATCTTTCTTCGTGAGACCAGTTTCTGCAACCTAAGCATCGTTCGTATCTTTTTGCTCTTCTTTTCATTGCGCTATTGGAAACTCTACAAAATGGTGGCCTTTGTTCGTTTTGGAACCACTTTTTCCTTACCTCATTGCTAAAGAGAAAGATCCTCTCCCTAAGTTCTGGAAGCAACCTAGGTTTTGAGAAATGTATGTAGCAAAGGAAATTGAAATCGAAAGAATTCATTTCCAGTTCTTTAGTGTCTGGTGGTAAAAGACCAGTGCTGTATTTTACCGGTGATAAGGATAAAGTGGTATCGTAAGGTTTTGAGGTTTTTGAGTTTTGTAATTTGGAGAATGGTTTGAGGTGTTTGGAATGAAAAATATTACCTTCTTCGTTATACAACGCTTCGTTCGGTCTTGAAATGAATAGTTGCGACAAGTTCTATATCACACGAAAAATATGGCTCAATCAAATCTCCCGAAAAAATATTTATTTGGCATGAGGTTTATCTCACGGTAACGGAGGAATTAAGTTTAAACGCCATATTTTGCATAAATTTATTCTCAATATTACAAAACTTCTTTTTACTTTTTCACGTTTTTGTTATAATAGATTTGTAGTTGGTTATTTGCAAAAAATTTTATTGGATTTTTCTTTTGATTTCGTTACAAAAATAGTCCTTATTTGCTACCAAAATTTATTATTTAGAGATTTTTATAATTAGTTGAGCAGCAATTGGTCAAGTAATTCCCCTCCCCACACTTGAATCTCACATTGTACTTAATGTGAAAAGATTCGTAAAAAGATTAAAATTCTAATTAAGTATGGTGGGTTAAAAATGGAGTGGTACTTCCCTATAGGTTAACGAAATTTTGACAGAGCGTCCCTTATTTTTCGTCCGTTTTCATGTTTTGTACCTGTATAATGTAAAACTACAAACAACCAAGCATAATTTTGCTGAAAATTGGGTATGGAATCATCCATTCCCTGCCCATACGGGCTAGATAAGTATCTAATATAGTGTCTTGGCACCCACGACCATAAACGTATCCAACCAACCAAACAAACAAATGACATAATGTAAATTGTTTAAACAAGCATAATAATAATGTCATGAAAATACTACCAACCCATCCATGCCCATACCCGACCTACCATTGTCGCTGCTCATCAGTTGCCCGTGTCCGGGTCAAATGGTCCCCACTGTCTGTCCATGCGATATCCTAGACGGACAATTTCTCGCCCCGTTTCTACATACTTAGCTGCCCTCGATGCATTGGAGGCAGCCATATGTTATGTGATTCTTTCAAATGAGGTGATAGTGTTTGCTGAGAACTGATCAATTAGGCCGTATAGGCCCTCGAATGAATATCGGCTATCACGTGACGAGCTGGGGCCGGCCCTTGATGAAGATGGGCCTCCCTACTGATGATAGGTGCGACGGCGGTTCTGTGGTGGTGGTGATCCTCCTCTCCTCTCGGGCACGTCCTGGATCATCATCTCTGTCAGGTCCTCGGGATCCGGAACCTGGTTATAGGAATCATGTATTCTCCACACCTCTGGATCGTGGCTGATCAATTCGGCCATCTGCATACTTATACAAAAACCAAGGTTAAGAGCAATCGGGTCTGGGCTGCGGGTACCTTCTATGTCTGTAATGTAAGCTCCATAAAGATTATATATCCACGGGCCACCAAAGATCGGGGTGTTTCGGCTTTTGGCGTTTTCATTAATTATGAAAAGTTTGCAGAATAAATAAGTGATATTGCACGGTATGTCATTCTTCATGCAATACAGGGCCCATAAGTCATTCAGGTTCACAACCCCCTCACTTTGACCACGGGCAGTGACATTGTGGCTAAGAAAATGGTGAATGTATCTCATAAGCGGGTCACGTAGAGCCGTGCTCTTCGAGCTGCTTACAATGTAGGTTTCATTTCCGTAGCTCAGTTGTTCCCATGCTTGTAACCGTGTGTTTACATCCTTTGCGTCATCAACACCATCTTCATCCGGGAATGTTGTTGCGGCTTTGTACCAGATTTCATTGTCTATTTCCTAAGTAGTGTAAATCCCCAAATCCACCCCCAGTTGGGTGATTGATGTAGTATACCACTCACCCCCAAATCTGAACTCCACTGCTTTTTCATCCCATACGTCTAAATTCTTTGCCTTAAAAGAGAAAGAGGCTAGGAACACCTTTGTTAATTCTGTGATAGCCTCCCCTCTTTGATTAAAAAACCGTCTCCATGGTTCTTTCACAATGGACTTGAACCTATTCCACTGATTAACTTGCCTCAATGTATCCCTGCAAGCATAAAAGTTTGGTTATGGTAAGCGTCGGTTAAGGTAGGTCATTCTTGCTTGGGATCTTTGGTCCCTTGCATCGCGTCCTTGAAAGACTAGGAATGCATGTATGGCGTCTCCATACTCGCCCATCTGCAATTTGTTCCCAAATTAGTCCAAATTTTAACAAAATTCTCAAAATGCTGGAACAGAAGCAAAACCACGGTATTGTGCTTTCAGAAGCTCGGCCCCGTGCTGCTGTTGTTCATCAGTTTTTACCAATTTTGACTTTCTGTTGACATATGTTTGACCATGACTCGTGTTATTCAAAGCACGGTCCGTGTTTTTAATCCTAATTTCAAACTTATCAAGACTCAAACCTGTGTTTTTACCCGGTTGTATATCAATTGGGTTTTGATTTGTTAAATACTTTACCCAAGATCCTAATCTGAATGATTTCTTCCAACCAATCTTTGTTTAAAACCTATCCAACAAATCATTATCTCAAATCTAACCGAATAACCCATCTAATTTTCGGGTTTAAACCCGATTCAATCAATTGGTGAGAATTGTGGGTTAATCTAGACCTAGAAAGATTAAATTGAAAAATAGATTTGTTAAATTAACATACCTTTGGTTGGAATTCGTAGAATTGATGCAAAGATTTGTCAAATTGGTGAAAGGTGGGCGGTTTTCGGTGTTAGAACGAAGTGGTGTTAGTGTTAATTGTTTGGAAAATGTTATTTTATTAGAGAATACGTAACTGCACTGAACACAAAAGCACGGCCCCGTGCTGCATATAGCAGTCAGTTTCTTTTTGTTTTCCTGTTTATTTGTCGGGCTGGTTCATTTTTAACTGAATTTCTTTAAGGGTTAGATGTAAGATAGTAATTAAATGTCCTAATTTTCATTAAAACATTAAACATAGTAGAAAGAAAAGTACAATAACAATCCCGAATCACAAAACATAACACTAGCAAGAGTAAATTCTTAACAACACAAAGTGAGAACTTCAACGACCACCATTCCCGAAGAGGTCTTGAATGTGTGGTGGGGCTCGTTTAGCTTCCAAGATCTCAGAAAGCTTTTTATCGAGCTTTGCGATCTCCCGGTTAAGATAGTTGAGCTTAAAAGCCACATCCTTGTTGTGGCTATCCACAACATGGAAATTCTCAAAACGCAGTAGTTCAACTTTGTTGAATAGCTCGATTAGGCGAGCCTCAGTTTGGACGTTACTTTCGACTTGGTCTCTCATAATGCATTGGAGCCTCATGATTTCTTCCTCAAGGTTTGAGGAAGAATCACATTGCTTGCCTTTCCTCACTGGCCTCCATTCAACTTTTTTACTTTCCATTTCTGTAAACTTGTGTTTGGTGTGAATGGAATAGTGAGTTCTTGCATGCATTATATTGAGACTGAAAAGTAGAGCACGGCCCTCTGCTTCTTGAAGCACGACCCCGTGCTGCTAGGAGAATAAATGTTTCTGATTCAGACAATTGTACGGAGTAAGCGCGCATCATGCTGAAGATTCTAAGGTGACCACGACCCCGTGCTTCAAGAAGCACGGCCCCATGCTTTTTGTCAATGAAATTTTCTTTGATTTTTGAGCCAAATGCGAGAGCCAGAACTTTTAGAATGATGTTTAGTATATTATTTCAAGGGTTTGATCATCCTAAAAATTACTTTTCATTAAAATTAAAAGTCCTAAAACAAATATGAGATAATCCTGGTTTTCCTAGAAACATAAAATTACTCGGGTTAAGCCCGAAGATCCTAGCACGATGTGCCTAGTGCACTTGTTTACACAAGAAAACATAAAATTAAGGTTCCTAGATTTCTCCGAATGGTCCTGGTGGTGGAAAGTACGTGAAACCGAGAACTTGAAACTGGAGTTGTTCGTTAATGGCTCGATGTTACATTTTCATGTTCTCCACCGATTTGGGGAGTTGAATGAGTCGCATTTCTGCGGGGAGACTCATCTCGGTGAGCTCTTTTACGAGTTCTTGAAGTTTCAAAAGAAGCTCGGTTTTGGATACGTGTCGGGTTTCGTTTCTCGGTTGTCGAGGAACGGGAATCACTTCACTCATCTCAGTAGGCATGATAGTGTTTTTGGTTTGGGTTGGTGCAATGAATGCATTGACAAATGGTGTCTTTTATAGCCAAACAGAAGCCGGACATGGCCCCGTGCTTTTAGAAGCACGCCCCCGTGCTTTTGGTCTTACAATTATGTTATAAACCAGTCTGACTGAGATTTTTGTAGCGAAGATTCCGGCCCGGACTTTATGGTACGGTTCTGTGCTTTTAAAAGAACGCCGCCGTGTTTTTAGTATAATTTTAAAAAGATTATTACCTCCGAAACATCTTCATGTGGTCCATCGATATATGGTTTTAATCGATGTCCATTAACTTTGAACTTGTGGGCATCAGAATTTGAAATCTCGACTGTCCCATAGTCAAAAACTGATTCAACTACGTAAGGGCCTGTCCAAGGAGATTTCAGTTTTCCTGGGAAAATTCGTGTAAACGTGTGTTATATAACACTACACGATCACCAACTTGAAATTTCTTGTTTCCTTTTAAATGGGCGTCATGTAAACGTTTATTCTTTTATTTGTATGACCAAAAATTTTCATAGGCCAATGTTTTTAGCACTTTGAGTTTGTGAATTTGATCTTCTCGGTTTTTGTCGGCTGACTTTAGATCAAAGTTTACTGTACTTAGAGCCTAATAGGATTTAAGATTAAGTTCTACGGGTAGATGATATGCTTTTCCATAAACGAGTTTGAAAGGTGTTATTCCTATGGGGGTTTTGTAGGCTGTCATTAGGGCCCACAGAGCGTCATCTAACATTTCCGCCCAATTTTTGTGATTCATTCCTATGGTCCTTTCAAGGATCCTTTTTATTTCCCGATTTGAAACTTCTACTTGCCCGCTGGTCTGAGGGTGATATGGTGTTGGCAAACGGTGGTGAACTTCATATCGCACTAAGACTTTTTCCATTAAGGTATTGCAGAAGTGAGTACATCTGTCGCTGATTAAGGCTTTTGGAGTATTGAATCGTGAGAATAACCTTTTCAGAAATCGTACAACTACTCGAGCATCATTAGTGGGAAAAGCTTGTGCTTCTACCCATTTTGACACGTAGTCGACTTCTACAATGAAGTATTTGTTTCCGAATGAGTTAGAAAATGGGCCCATGAAATTTATTCCCCATACATCAAAGACTTCACAAATTTGAATGCCCTTTTGAGCCATCTCATTTTGGCTGAGATGTTCCCGACTCTTTGAAAAGCATCGCATGCTTGGATCAAAGCATGTGTGTCTTTATATATGGTGGGCCAGAAGAATCTTGCATCAAACATTTTTCCGACCGTGGTGGCGATACTATGGTGTCTGCCAGTTGGTCCTTCATGACAATGTTTGAGGATATCCAAGGCTTCTTTTCCTGAAACACACCTATGAACAACCTATTCGGCTCCTATTCTAAACAAGTATGGGTCTTCCCATAAATAGAACTTAAGTTCTGAAAAGAATTTATTCCGTTGTTGATGAGTAAGCCCTTTACTTAAGATTCTACAAGCCAAATAGTTTGCGAAATCGGCAAACAAAAGACTTTCATCTTCCTCTTGCATGACTGCTTGGATGTGCATGAGAACTTCATGTGGAAAATTATCATTGATAATTTCCTCGTGATGTTCTTCTGAAGCTAGACATTCTAAGCGAGAGAGATGGCATGCGGCTACATTTTCTACTCCTTTCTTATCCTAGACTTCTATATCGAATTCTTGGAGTAGTAGAATTCATCGGATGAGTCTTGGTTTAGCATCTTGTTTATTGACGAGGTAGCGTATGGCTGCATGATCGCTGTAAACTATGGTTTTGGAAATAACGAGGTAGGATCTAAATTTTTCAAAGGTGAAAACTACTGCTAGTAACTCTTTTTATGTTGTGGTGTAATTTTTCTGTTCATCATTAAGAGTTTTACTAGTGTATTAAATTGGGTGAAAATGCTTTTCTTTGTGTTGTCCGAGGACGGCTCCAACTGCAATGTCACTTGCATCGCACATGATCTCGAATGGAAGGGTCCAATCGGGTGTAGTCATGATTGGTGCATTGACAAGCTTGTCTTTTAATGTATTGAATGATTCAACACATTCTTCAAAGAAGACGAATGGTGCATCTTTCTCCGGAAGTTTGGTCATAGGTCTAGCAATTTTAGAGAAGTCTTTTATGAAATGACTGTAAAATCTTGCGTGACCTAGAAAACTTCTGATGGCTTTGACTGAAGTTGGTGGCGGAAGTTTAGAGATGGTTTCTATTTTTGCCCTATCAACTTCTAGTCCTTCTTAGGATATCTTGTAACCGAGAACAATGCCCTCTTTGACCATAAAGTGGCATTTGTCCCAATTGAGTACTAAATTCACTTCTTCACACCTAGTCAACATTTGTCTAGGTTTTTCAAGAAATGATCGAAAGAGTCCCCAAAGACAGAGAAGTCATCCATGAAAACTTCCATAGAGTGTTCGATCATTTCATGAAAAATGGCCACCATGCATCGTTAGAAGGTGGCTGAAGCATTACATAGTCCAAATGGCATTCTTCGGTAGGCAAAAGTTCCATATGGGCATGTAAAAGTGGTCTTCTCCTGTTCTTCAGGAGCTATGGGAATTTGAAAGTATCCGGAGAATCCATCAAGAAAACAGTAGAACATTTTTCTAGATAGACGTTCAAGCATTTGATCGATAAAAGGAAGTGGAAAATGATCTTTTCTTGTGGCGTCATTAAGCTTCCGGTAGTCAATACAAACTCGCCAGCCTGTGATTGTTCCCATTGGTATCAGCTTGTCCTTTTCGTTCATTACAACCGTTATTCCTCCTTTCTTGGGTACTACTTGAACTGGACTAACCCACAGTGAATTTGAGATAGGGTAGATTAACCCGGCGTCAAGGAGTTTGATTACTTCCTTCTTCACTACATCTTGCATGTTGGGATTAAGACATCTCTGATGTTGGACCACGGGTTTGTATTCTTCTTCCATGAGGATTTTGTGAGTACAAAAGGAAGGACTTATGCCCTTGATATCCATGATCTTCCATGTGATGGCCTTCTTATGATTCTTAAGAACCTTAAGAAGTTCGTCTTTCTCGTTTTTAGAAAGGTGAGATGAAATAATTACTGGAAGTTGAGAGTCTTTTTTGAGAAGGGCATACTCAAGATGGTTTGGGAGTTCTTTTAATTCTAATGCTGGTGGTTCTTCAATTGATGTTTTTGACTTTTCATTACATTCAGTTGTCTCATATACTACTTCTGATGTTTCTTGATTGTTGTCATTGTATTGAGATGTTTTTGTTTTCTAAAATGATTTTGGTGTCTATATCAGTTAAGATTTGTGTTTCTAATGGTGTGTTGATGAAAGATTTCTGCACATAGCAACTCACGTTAGAATCGATGATGTCGACACAGTACAATGTGTCATCGTGATGTTGCGGATGTTGCATAGACTTTCCTATGTCAAAAGTGATAGCCTCGTCATTAACCCTTAGTGTGAGTTTGTCGGTGCAAACATCAATGATAGCCTTTGTAGTGGCTAAAAAGGGTCTTCATAAAATCAGAGGTACACTTTTGTCTTCCTCCATATCTAGAATTACAAAATCTACTGGGAAAACAAATTTGTCGATTTTGACAACCTTGTTTTCAACAATGCCCTGAGGATATTTAACGGATCTGTAGGCTAACTGAATGCTCATGTGGGTGGGTTTTGGTTCTCCTATCCCTTGTTTTTCAGAAACCGCATATGACAGTAGGTTGATACTAGCTCCTAGGTTGGCCAGGGCATTGCTAACAGGAAAATTTCCTATGAGACAAGGGATGTAAAGCTCCCTGGATCGGTCATTTTTGTTGTCAACTTGTTTTGGAGGACTGCTGAACATTCTTCACTTGGGGTGACGTTTGATAGTTCCCCCAGTTTCCTCTTGTTTTTTCAACACTTCTTTGAGAAACTTGTCATATTTTGGCATTTGAGCGATGGCTTCGATAAAAGATATGTTGATGTGGAGTTGTTTGAAGAGTTCTAAAAACTTCCCGTACTGTGCTTCCAATCTCTCCTGCTTCAGTCTTCTTGGGTACGGAATAAGCGGAACATAGGTTCTGACTGGTTCCTTAGGTTGTACGGTTCCTGTTGGAATCAGTACTTCTTGTGTTTTGCCAATGGTTTCCTTTTCCATAACTGATTCTGAAGTTGGTGAGGCAATGGTGGTTGTACCACTTCTGAGTGTAAAAGTGTTAGCTGTCGCATTAAGGGTTGGTGATTGTGCTACTTGGGAGAGTGCCAGGTGGTCTTTCGGATAATTATCGGGCAATTTGTCCGATATGAGTTTCTAGATTCTGTAGCGATGCTTGTTGACTTTTTAGGTCAGCTTCATGCTTTAACAATACTCCGTTGATATCAACAGCTCTTGAGTCGGCCTTCTTTTCTGCTTCATTTGTTTTGGTCATGATTTGGATTAACATTTCTTCAATTTTTTAGTAGCTCGGATTTTGATGGCTACTAGAACTTTGATTTTGAAATTGTGGTTTAGGCTGGAAGGATTGATTCATCGGTCTTTTTTCGAATCCAGGTAGGCGTTGAGTGTTACCTCCGTCATTCCAACTGAAATTCGGGTGGTTTCTCCATCCTGGATTGTAGTTGTTGCTGAAAGCGTTGTTCTGACGGGCGATGAAATCGACTTCTTCCATGGCTATAATGACTTGTTTGCAGTCACTTGTCTTATGAGCTCCTCCACAGGTGTCACAGGTTTCTTGGTTTTCAATAATTTGGCTTGAAGTTGTTCGAATTTCTTAGAAAGGGCTTCACCTTGTGCGGTGACAAGAGTGTTAGAATCGACGGGGTGTATTCCTTTATGGGTTGGTGTAGATCTTGGTGGGTTGTAAGCGAAACTCTTTTTTTTTTTGCTTTTTCCAGGACTTAAAATGCTTCATTAGGTGATTTGGATCCCATGTCTCCACCAGAGATTTCGTCGATGGCCTATTTGTTTTGACTGGATTGTGCGTCAAAGAAGGTTTGTACTTGTAACCACACGCTCAGTCCATGATGTGAGCATCTTCTCAGAAGACTTTTATATCTCTCCCATGCCGCGTGTAATGATTCATCATCATCGGTCCGGAATCCGATAATGTTGGCTCGGTATTTGGCTGTTTTATCAGGCGGAAAATATTTGAGGAGAAACTGTTCAACCATCTGGTCTCAAGTGGTGATGGAACCAGAAGTGAGAGATTCTATCCATTCTAAGGCTTGACCCTTTAGAGAGGAAGGAAAGAGTTTGAGTTTGATCTGATCTTCTGAACAGTTTTGGATTTTAAAGGTTCCGCAGATTCGTAGGAATCGAGATATATGAGAAAGAGGGTCTTCGTCGAGGAGACCATGAAATTGAACTGAATTTTTCATCATATGAATGGTTCTTGATTTGATTTCGAAATTTTCGGTGATTTCGGGTGGAGCCACTCCATTTTCGTAGCCATTGAGAGTTGGCTTGGCATACTGGCTCATGTTTGGTTCGTTGTTTTGGGCCGCCATCATTTCTTCGGTTTGATTTTCTCCTGATGTGGTGGCGTCTACTAACTCGTCTTTGATTGTATCGGCGGTTTATACAGTCTGTTTACGTGCTCATCGACGAAAGAGTCGTTCCGGTTCAGAAATTGGAGAAACAAGCTCAGGCTCGAATGTAGAGGACATACATGGGGTTAAATCAAATTCAAACTGTTTAAATTAAACTAAAGGTCATTTGAGTTTAAACTAAAAGTTAGTCTAAGTTATTCTAAAAACTAAAATAATATATAAGCTAATTAATATAAGTTAGGCTAGCCTAAAAAAATGAAATGAAAGTAAAAAATCTGTACAATTATAAACAACGATTAAATTAAAACTTGGATCGTTCTTAGAAACGTACTGTGCCCCAGCAACAGTGCCAAAAACTTGATGTGATGCGTGTAGCTTTTAAAATATAAGAGATTGGGGTTTTAGCTTTCGCACAAGATCGTGTTTTAAATTTATAAAAGTGATTTCTACTAAGACTAAACATACACAAAATAGGCAAGTGTACTAATCGTATATGTAGAATAGTATTGGTAAGAACTAAGTATCGATCCGTGGACACAAATGTTTCTAATAATAAATCTTTGTTTTAGTTTAATCGGAGATTTTTAATCATTTTGAGGTTGATTTTTAAACTTTTATAAAATATAAATATAGAATATATGTATATATATATATATATATAGGTAACAAGAAGAGAAATTCTAATTGAGTAATTCAATTATATGAAGGTTTAGCATCTAATATCAAGAGTCCACTCCATTATTCTAATTGAGTAATTCAATTATATGAAGGTTTATCATCTAATATCAACATGTGATAAACTTGCCATACCAATATATGATAGATAGCTCCTTAAACCTTAAGTGAGCATCTTTGGCATAAAGGAGATAACATGCTTATTTTAAAGTCCACCATTTTCTAATGTCATGCCATCTCAATGATGTCAATTTAAGTTGGCAAGTAGTTTCGTAAAGTAGAAAGATTATGATTGACTTCGATTTCTCAAATACCAATCCTAACAACTTCTAGTGATTGTAGTTAACTAACACAACCTCCCCTTGGTTGATTAGATTATAATTACACATTCCATTGACATATGATTTCTTTAACTAGCATGATAACCTAAGCAATCGTGTTAACAATGTTATTTTAGAATTATCAAAACTAGAGAAATAGATCATAGCTTACATCTCATTATTTCTAAGTACAACATAAGGATCCATATTTTATCTTGAATAAAGTAGCAAAGTATTCTTTTTACCATTTCTAGTTTCCAAGAACATGAATTACCATGAATGATTATAAATCATCAACCTTGATGTATTGGATTAAAGTGATAAAACATTTCTTCATCAATGGATAATTGCAAAATAACCATGCACTATACCAAACTAAACCACATGTTTCATGTAATCATCAAGTAAAACAAAGCTTCTTCATAGATTATAGATGGTAATAGGAGTCTACTCAGAATTAGCATTCTTATGAACATAAGAGGTGATAATAAAAAAAACATGATAAAACTTAGAACAATCTAACCAAATGTGGATGAGTCTCCTCTCTTAATGATGGATTATGATGGTGTTGATGACGATGGATGATGATGATAACCTCCAAGCCTTCAAACTACTCACAAGATCTTCAATATGAGTGTAATGTGGGTGTTTTATAAGTGAAAACCGTTTAGAATTCTTTTTCAAGCACACCACTCAAATACCACAAGAGCCTCTATTTATAGACTGTCTGGAAGGAAAAGCATGGCCACGTGCTTCATTAAGCATGGCCCCGTGTCTACGTGTCCCAGTTGCATGTTGTCAGATCGTATATGAAGACTCACCACGGGGGTGTGCTTTCAGAGGCACGCCCCCGTGCTTTTATTGACATGTGCTTTAATTCCTTTGTCTTGACCCTGTGGCCAAAGGAGCACGGCCCCGTGCTTTTGTTGACATGTGCTTAAATTCTTGTATATTTTTGTCTTTTCTTGTGTTCAGAAGCATGGGGGCGTGTTTCTTGTTTTTCTTGTGATTTCTTCTGTTTTTCTTCTTCTTTTTGCTTGTTTCTTCGTTTGAGGCTTGGGTTTACCTGAAATTACATTTAGTTAAGATAAGTAGCCTTCCGTGCTATATTATTTGATAGAAGTTCTTTTTTTAGAGATTATTTGATGCTTAAAAGATGTATAGTTTTATATACATCAAATTGCCTTCATTTCAACCCTTAGGTCAAACGGATTTTAAAACTGGAATCTTTAAACTAAAACGTACCTTTTTAGGTTCACTTCGGCTACGGGTTATCTTGAATACGTGATCCTAGACTTGTATCTTGTTTGTATAATCAAATTCTATCACAAATCCTACTTTATTTGGATTTGGATATAGGCCGAAACGCCAGAGGAGTGTTTGTGTGTGTGTTTTTGAAGATGTAGGCTATGGTGTAGAGATGGATGGAAATGGAAAGGATTAGGGTTTAATGGGTATTTATACTCCCCTAAGCCCATGGATCTAAGGCTCATCTTTCCTTTTGGGTCCATAATTAATTCCATCTAATTAGCCTACTTATCCTTCCATCTTTATTATTTTATTATTTTTCTATTAACTCAAGTAGACTTTTCCACCATAAATAAATAATGTATTTAACATTATTTTTATAAATTTTGGGATGTTACAAGTCTACCCTCCTTACAAGAGGTTTCGTCCCCGAAACCTAACTCTTACTTAAACAATTCTAGGTAAAACTTGCGCATCTTTTCTTCAACTTCCCAAGTGGCATCCCGATCCCTTACGATGCTTCCATATTACTTTCACTAAAGGAATAACTTTATTACGAAACTGCTTTTATTTATGGTCCACTATCTCAATAGGCTGCTCGACGTAGTTCAACTTCTCTTTAACCTCGATGTCTACTAACGGCACGTGGGACGTGTCATCAGCCAGACATTTCATTAAGTGAGAAATATGAAAGGTAGAGTGAATCCCTTCGAACTCTTTAGGTAAATCTAATTTGTATGCCACTTCGCCCACACAATCTACAATCTTAAATGGTCTAATGTACATTGGACTTAACTTCCCCCTCTTTCTGAAACGAATAATTCCCTTCGAAGGCAAGACCTTGAGCATCACATTGTCACCAATGTTAAACTTGATTGGTCATCATCGCTTATCAGCATATGACTTCTGACAGTCTTGAGCAGCTTTCATTCTTGCCTTGATCATATGAAACCTTGAAGAGGCTTCTTATACAACTTCCAGACTTCCAATATTTTTCTGACCAATCTCTCCCCAACATACAGAAGTTCTATAACGTCTATCATACAACATCTCAAACGGTGGCATACCAATACTTTAATGGTAGCTGTTGTTATAAGAGAATTCCGCAAGATGAAAATGATCATCCCAACTTCCTCCAAAGTCTAAAACACAAGCACGTAGCATATCCTTAAGGGTTTGAATCGTCCTTTCAGACTGCCCATCTGTTTGAGGATGATACTCCGTACGGATGTTCAGTCTTGTTCCCATGGCTTCATGGAACTTCTTCTAGAATCTCGAAGTGAAGCGAGTATCTCTATCAAACAGAATCGATAAGGGCACTCCATGTTTAGCCACAACCTCTTTAACGAACACATTTTCCAACGTTTCTGACGAGATAGCCTCTCGTATAGGCAGAAAGTGAGCACTTTTAGTCAAACTATCCACTATCACCCAAATGGTATCATGATATTTAGCTGTACGCGGTAGCTTAGTTATGAAATCCATGGTGATATGTTCCCATTTCCTTTCGGGTATTTCTAAAGGCTGCATCTTCCCATAAGGTTTATGGTGCTCTTCTTTGACTTGCAAGCAAGTTAAGCTCTTACTGACATAATCTACCACATCATTCTTCATACCCAGACACCAGTAGTCCCCCTTCATATCTTGATACACCTTGGTGGATCCCGGATGAATCAAGTATCTTGACTTGTGAGCCTCATCTAAGATTCGACCTCTAAGATTTCCATGGCGTGGAATAACATACGGTCAAACCTAGTATTCACACCATGAGTGTTATCTATCAGCTCGTCTTGCTGTCCGAAAATTCTATTAACCCTTCATTGCGAGCACCTCAGACTCCACCTTGATTATTTCTCCGAAAAGGTCTGAGTTAATGAGCAACTAGTACGACTTCACTGTTACAATGACTTCTTCATTTTTACGGCTTAGCGCGTCGGCAACCACATTAGCCTTGTCCGGATAGTATTTGATGTCGCAGTCATAATCCTTTATCAATTCTAACCATCTTCTATGCCTCATGTTCAACTCCTCTGTTCGAAGAAGTACTTTAAACCTTACGATCTGCATATATAGTACACTTTGTACTATACAGATAATGTCTCCATATCTTTAGAGCATGCACTACTGCTGCTAGGTCTAAATCATGCGTCGGGTAAGTAGCCTCATGAACCTTCAACTGTCTGGAAGCATAAGCTATAACCTTTTCTCGTTGCATTAACACGCAACCTAACCCACGATGCAAGGCATCGGTACAAACTACCAAATCCTCATCACCATCTGGTAGAGTAAGGATTGGAGCTTGCGTGAGTCTCTTCTTTAATTCTTCAAAAGCCTCCTCTTGAAACTTTCCCCAAGTGAACACTACAGACCTCCGGGTCATCCGGGTCAACGGTGCAGCTATCTTGGAGAAGCCTTCGATGAATCTCCTATAAAAGCCAGCCAACCCCAAGAAGCTTCGTATATTAGTCGGGTTTTGTGGAGTCTTCCAATTTGTTATCGCCTCAATCTTAGCTGGGCCCACAGTAATTCCATCCGGATTGATCACGTGACCTAAAAACTATACCTCATGCAACCAGAATGCGCACTTTGAGAACTTAGCATACAGTTTCTATTCTTTTAGAACCTCCAATCTTCTCTTAGGTGATCCGCATGGATAGACTCTCTCTTTGAATAAATCAATATATCGTCAATGAAAACCATAACTGGTTTGTCTTGCATCGGTCGACATACCCTATTCATCGTATCCATAAATGCTACGGGAGCATTTGATAGACCAAAAGACATCACGAGGAACTCGTAGTGTCCATACCGCGTTCGGAACGCTGTCTTAGGAATGTCTGCCTCTTTCATCTTCAGCTGATGATAGCCTGATCTAAGGATTATTCATGAGAACTAACTCGAACCTTGTAGTTGATCCTACAAGTCATCAATCCGTGGCAACGGATATCTGTTCTTCACCATAAGCTTGTTCAACTCATGATAGTCTATTCACATTCTCATACTTCTGTCCTTTTTCTTAACAAACAACACCGGTGCGCCCCAAGGGGAAACACTCGACCTTATAAAACCTATGTCGAGGAGTTCTTGCAGTTGGGTCATCAATTCTTTTATCTCGGACGGCGCCAGGCGGTAATGTGCTTTCGCGACGGGCTGTGCTCCTAGTATTAAATGTATCTGAAATTCTATCTCTTGCTCCGGTGGCAACCATGAAGATCCTCAGGGAACACTTCTGGGTAGTCGCACACAATAGGAACATCTTTCACTTCTTTCGTCTCTTCCGTAGCTTTGACAACGTACGCCAGGCAGGCACCGCACCTTCGCCTTATCAAACCCTCGGCTTTTATCATCGAAATGACATTAAGCCCATAACTTTCCTTTTCGCCATAAACCGTCACCGTACCACCATCCAAGGACTTTAACCTTATTAACCTACTCTTACACACTATCTGAGCTTCAAACTCATATAGCCAATTCATTCCCAAAACTACATCGAACCCTCCTAAGGTCATAACATACAGGGTAACAGGGAACTCACGTCCCTCTAACTCTATCGTACAATCCTTAACCATTCTCATTATCCTAACCGTGGTTTTACTAGCGGTTTCTACGGTAAAAGTTTCAGGCACACGACAAAATTTTAGTTTGGCTAACTTACTAAATGTCGTAGCTACAAAACTCCTATATGCACTAAAATCAAACAATACAGAAATAGAAATAACGTTTAGTAGAAACGTCCCTGTCACAACATCTGGAATCTGCTTGGTTGGTTCTTGAGTCAACATGTAAGCTCTGGTCCTTGGCCTAGTCTGGTCAGCAACCTTCTTTTCGCTTCCTCCAGCTTCCCCATCAGTGCACTCCCAAGCCATATGACCCACCTTCCCACATTTATAACCCGCAGGCTTCGCACTGCATTCATTAGCATAGTGTCCCACTTTTCCACACTTATAGCAAGCATTCGAACCAAGCTTGCATTCCCCAACATGGATTCTTCCTCACTTGTGACACGTATCAGACCAACCCCCACCCCCCACCCCCCCCCCCCCCGCCCCGTACACTCACCACCGAGTACCTTACCACACGTTTTACAGGGCTTTCTCTCCCACACCTTCTGTTTCTTATCTTTGGGATTCCACAACTGAGTACCAGGTCGTTTAGCAGGAACAACACATTTCGTCTCTTTCTTCTCTTCCACCACCACCTCATCCACAGCCAAATCATCGTAAACCATCTCTGCGAGTTCGATAGCAGAGTTGAAAGTAGCAGGCTTACTTGTCTTGACCAAAGTGTGGACGTTCTGTGGTAGTCCTCTTATATAACACTTCATCCTTTTGGCTTCAGTATTCACCATGTCAGGCACCAACCTCGTTATGCGGTTGAATTTAGTAGTGTACTCGCGGTGTGTCATTTTACCCGCCTTTAAATTTAGAAACTTCATCACAACACTTTCAACTTCAGCATCAGCACATAATCGCTTCATCACCAACTCCTTCAGGTCGTCCTACCTCATCGCCTTAATCTCTTCTTGAGTCTTTCGCTGCTCCATAGTCTCCCACCAGTACATAGCCTCTTCACCAAATGACTGAGTGGCATAACCCATTGCTTGGTCAGGACAACACTCGCTAATACGTATAATCTTGTCCATTGTGGTTATCCATTGGAGAGTAGCAATTGCGTCTCCTAAACCAGTCAGCTTCGGCGGGTTGCAACCTTTGAACGACTTGTAGTTACACCCACCTCAACCTCTCTTTCTCACATCAACTTTAATAGATTGAACTTCACTTGAGTCACCTCTCTCATCCTCATCACCCTTATTGCCCCTCTCTCCTACTCTCTCAGCGATTCTTGCATGGCTTCTAGCGGACCCTTCTGGATTAAAGTTCTTCACGGCAGTAGCTACAGCTTGGGTAATGGCGGCGTGAACTACCGAATCAAGATTATAGCCTTCATTGTTGCTTGGCCCTCACAGAGTTTCACTTCTTTCTTCTCTGGAGTTAACAATCGGTTCTACAGAAGGTTCTCGAACAATACGTGGCCTACCACGATGTCCCATACAACCTCCTTGTCCAGCAACTTTCCTAGCTCCAGCCATTCGTATTCTATAAGGAAACACAAACGTCTTCATTCCATGGACTATTTAGTACAATGATTGTATGGATAACAGGTAATAATAGTGGCCAACTGTGATTAGCTTATCACGTTACTTTTTGTGCACTATACACTTCCTTTCATGAGTTTATTTGTGCTAATTCTACTTTTAAATAGTTAGACAATCAAACAGCTCAAGTAATCATATACTCTTATCTCTCTTACTTACAAATTCTTAAATCACTCTTGAAATAATCATGTAGATTTTTCCTTTTTGGTTTTGTATAGAATTAAACTTAACCGAAACAAATTTGTAGATCTTTCTTTCTAATTTAAGTAAGTTATCATCAACTTTAATAAATATTTAACTCAAATATTTTGGCGCTAATATATAATAATAAGTTTTTAGAGCATTCTCATCCCTTCCCTTTTTTAAGCGACCAACGAATCCTTAAAATGGACTACTAGCTAAATTCAACACAACGAGATACACTCGGCTTTCAGTTCGGGGAAAACCTTTGCCTAAGGCCAACGTCCGCGAACACTCTCCTGAAGGCACGAAAGTGCGGTAAGATAAAGTCGTTATGTTCAAGGATCCATCTAATGAACACCTCTTACTCGTCTAGTCTCCCATCATCACCTTATACCTCTGAAATTAAATAATCGGAGAAGGAATCGAATATGTTTCACATGAAACATCAAGTATCTTTCTTACCACTTCACCACAATTACATGAAAAATTACTGCATTCTCTCTAATTCAATTAAATAATTCTTTTTTTTACATATTTTTATCATTACCTTTTCTTTCTTTTTTACTCACTTTCACTTTAAAAAATATTATAAAAATTATAGGGTGTTACATGAAATTTTTAAATGTAAGGCCTCGTTCCCGGTGCCCTACATTGGATGTTGGATTTACTCATAAACAACGTTCTAAATATCATAGTTAAATAAAACTTTTGTTGAATAGATTAAAGAAAAACATTCATTACATAAGTCTTTAGAATTTAAGACCACATAAAACATGTCTTAATTTAAAACATCATAAAATCAAGCCTTCAGATGCCAGCCTCTTTATTCCTTTGCCATGTGCCCCGCTTCAAGCCAACTGTCTCATTCTTCTCACCTGCGTACATACTAAAAGTCAACTATGCTGAGTGAGTTCTAGTTAATCAGGCAACATACAACACGTTCACCAACTTACTTATATGTATCCGACGACACATATTACTTTCTTAATCTGCTTATGCTTCATTCATACATACTTTCATTCTATTATGCTTAAATACTTTCTTTCTTTCACACTTTCATAATTTCTTTCTTTCGTAGTTTCTTTCATACTTTCTTGTTTTAGTCTATTAATACATACTTAATAATCTTTACGTTTTAAAGAGTATGCACACAGCCCCGAAAACATAACAAGGAAATGGGGCTAGAAACTCACATGGATCCGGTTACGCTCGGAGCCGATAGTAATACCTCTCCTTAATTGTGCACGGCTAACAATAAATATTATTTGTTAAGTAACAATATAATTTAAGTTGATATTTTAGTTAACCAACTTACTTGCTTAGTTAACCTCGTTACTTGTGCCTCACTTTTGACGTTGGATTTACTCATAAACACAGTTCTAAATATCAGAGTTAATTAAAACTTTACGCGTAATATAAACCTTTCATTAAATATTGAATATTACTCCATGAAAATGTCTTAACAACATTCTTATCTTTCAAAATAAACATTAATAATATTAAAACATCTTGAGTCTTCGGATGCTAGTCTCTTATCCATCCACCATGTGCCCGCTCAAGCTAGCTGCCTCATTCTACTCACCTGCGTGCATACTAAAAGTCAGCTACGCTGAGTGAGTTCTAGTTAATCATGCAACATACCATACATACACATATCATACATACTTACATATTCGAAGGTACATATCAATACTTAACCAGTTACCTTTCAATCATACATGCATACATACATACTATCACTTACCTTAGTCCACCGAGAGTATGTTCATAGTCCGCCGTCTATACCTATACTCAAGGTCGTGAACACGTAAAAGGTCCGCAGTCCTTACCTATGTTGCAACCTATTTCTTAGCACGTATGAGGTCCGCAGTCCTCCCCTATGCTACATTTACAGCACGTATAAGGTCCGCAGTCCTTTCCTATACTGGTTCCTATCCGAGGTACGTATAAGGCCCACAGTCCTTAACTACGTTCTCATCTATCGTCAATAATTCGTATAAGGCCTGCAGTCCTTAACTACGCCATCACAAGCCTATGTCCAATGGAAGTTAGAGGGATTTTCCATCCTAACTTACTACGTCAGACATAGAACTCATACATCATTCCTGTACCTTCATACACTTACTTCGCATATACAATAATTACATCATAGCATAAGAACACTCTAGGCGTTCTTCACATCATTCATATAACAATCATACTCCTTGTCGATACATGTAATATCTGAAGATCGTTCATGCCCCGAAAAGAATTCATTCATAACGTTCATACATCATCCATACATTACATATAACATTCATATCTTTATAACCTGATAGTATGCGCAACATCCGAAGATCGTTCACGTGGAGACATGCAATCCTTCATAGATATCACATATATCATACACTTACCACTTAAGGTAAGTGTATTCACTAATCACATCGAGTATGCACACAGCCCCGAAAACATAACAACGAAATGTGGATAGAAACTCACCTGAACTCGGTTACGTTCATCGTTAATGGTTATTCCTTTCTTGAGCTGTGCACGGCTAACTGTATAATAATTACATGTATCCATTAACTATCACTAATCATATCATACTTCTAGTTTAATTATAACCCTCAACGAACGGGGGTCCGGGGGCAGAACCCCTGGTAGCAGGGTTCTAGGGGTGGTAGCCCCTAGCAGGGACTAAGGGGAAGAGCCCCTGGCTGGTTTCGAGATGCCAGGTCAGCTTGGAAAAATTTTATTTACATTAACTGGTCTTAACACAATTTTCATTAGAATTTTAAATTATTATCTAATTCGCCATCTCATTCTCTATAACGAATTAAGCCTAATTCGTTATCGTAACACAGCCTAATTCGTTATCCGAACACGGCCTAATTCGTTATCTACACATGATCTGATTCGTTATCCTTCTTCGTTGCCCAGATTCGTTATTTTTTATCCTGATTCGTTATCTTAATTCGTTATCTTTCCTGATCTGATTCGTCAGCTTAATTCATTATCTTTCACCACTTGATTCGTTATCTTATCATAACGAATTTGTGAGTAACAAATCACCTGATTCGTTATCTTGACATAACGAACTGGGTAAGTAACGAATTACCCGATTCGTCATCTTGATCCGTTCATACTAACGAATTAGCATTTGTTCTTATACAAACTTTGACTAAGAACAGCATGATTTTGGTATCATTGGATTCGTCTAACCAGCGCCTACAAAACCCGACCGTCCAAATACTTAAACATCTCGCTTTAAAAAGAGCGATTTATGTATATAGGTGCGGCTCGTTTATCTACTGATTACCCCATCAAATATAAACCAATTTCAGTAAGTTTTGTTTCATTGGATTTGTTTTTACCACGCATACTCAGATCTAGGATTTTTACACGAATTCGAACCTAAGTGAATGATTTCTAACTATTAACGTACCTTAAACGAGTCGGTTTACGAAAACGGTCTAGTCTCGATGTTCTTTTGGTTCGTTACAATGTTCAAGCACCAATGGGTTCGGGTTTCCACCATTGGATCTTGGCTCGGGATATAGGAGAGTGTTAGTGTGTGTTTTTGATGGTGTAGGCTATGGTGTAGATATGGATAAAAATGGAAAGGATTAGGGTTTAAGGGGTATTTATACACCCTTAAGCCCATGAACCTAAGGCCCAAATTTCCTTTTTGGTCCATACTTATTCTTATTTAATTAGTCTGCTGACTGGTGGTCCATGGGACAACCCTTAAGTGGTTTAAGTTTGATAATAATCATGCGTTTATTTGGTTTATCTTGTTGAATTAGATAACTACGTTTACACGTATAATGACAGGTATGAGAAGATAGAAGATGGAATTACAAGAGCGTGGGCGAAAACGATGAAGAAAAGGGACTTAGAACGAGGAAGTTATGGCAAAAACAAGAAAAAGAGTTTATAGTGAAAGCCACCGTAGCTTACGGTATCCACCGTAAGCTACGGTGGAGCCTGAAGACAAACAACTGTCGTAAGGCAGTTGTTACCCACCGTTGGCTTTTTGGAAGCCACCGTAAGCTACGGTGGCCACCGTAGCTTACGGTGGACGCGGCGCTGTAGTTTGTAACTGCCATATATGATTGTATTTTAAACGGATTTTGGTTTTATTATCATATATTTTCACCCTAGAGCGACCAAGAGGCGATTTTGGAGTGCAAGAACATTATTTTGAGTGTGGTAATCATTAGAGACTCTTTTTTGATTCATATGCAAACTTTAATTGAAGGAATGATGAACCGAATTATGCTCGGCTAAATCCCTTTGTGTTTTCCCTCGGATTGTAAGGTTTATTATGTTTGTTTGGTTGAATGTTTAGACAATTTCTGATATAATATTTGATCTTATTGATTTCATTATTACGGTGTTTATGTATTTGTTGATAGATTGTTAGTTTATCGATTTTGTGTTCTAAACCGTCAGTTCTTGGTTCTTTAAGTAATCGAGATTTGTCGGGAGGGATTTAGGGTTGGATAAACTAATTGGTTTTTGAGTGATTACCTTGGGTTTTATAATCCAAGTACTTGATCTTCAATTATCGCAATCGTTTACATAAACACAAACTTTATCTATTGTTCATCTCAGTTAAACAATAACCGTAACATTCATGGAAACCTGAAACCGAAGGAAGGCATATTTTCGCATATTGATTAAAACTCGTTTAATGCTTTAGTTATTTTTATTAATCAAAACTAAACAACCAACTCTTTGAATTTACTTTTGCACTTAGTTTAATTTAAATAAATTTCATAGCTACTCAGTAACGCATTTTCCACAAACTCTGTGTGTTTGATACCCGCTTACCGCTATCTAACTAGTTGTATTCCGTTTATATTTGAGTGAGTCTTCGACCTCACGTCAAATTTTGGCGCAATTGCCGGGGAGTAGTGCGCAACGTGTGTTAACTTTAGTAGTTTGTGTTTGTTATTTTCGGGTTTATGCTGGTTGTGTTAGTGTGCAGGTATCTACAGGTGTATGCATACTAGAAGCTCTAACAGGTCATCACCGCTAGTTATTGATCCCGAGATTGACAGAACACTTCGAAGAAACCGAGTCCTACTTAGAGAGAACAAGCTTCTTGGTTCTCCAACTGCATCAAACAACAGCATGGATTCACCAGTTCCCACTTCAGGTCAAACAATCCCGACTACACCGCCACCAAATCCACCTCCACAAATCACTACTAATATACCTACAACATCAAGTGAACTCCAACCACCACCCACAACTGAACCCATCAATGGTCAATTCACCTATGCAACATCATCCACATTGCCACCAATTACCAACCTTTTTCCTAACTTTGGTGCGTCATCATCATCTCAACAACATCAACAACCACCCTTTCAACAATCACAATCAAGCTACCAATACCAACATCAACCTTTTATGCAACATTCAAGAACACAAGGTGACGGATACGGATATGGGTTTGACAGTGAATTTGGGGGGTATGAAGTAGAAGGTTACTACATGGGAGGTGATGGAAGCAAAATGGTAAATCCAGGAAATTTTGGTTATGGTTAATGGCATCAACCGAAACCGTTGCAAGAGCTTAATCAATAACAACCATTGTCGGTTGTCTAACAACAAGCTCAACCACCAGTTCAACAACAAGCTCGACAACAACCACCAGTTGTTGTTAATCAAGTTCAATCGCCAACGATTATTCAACAACCGCAAGGGCAACCTCAAAATTCAACAATTCCAACCGCAAATGCCCCAACCACAGTTTCAACAACAATTTGCGCAGCCAAGGCCCGTTTATAGGCAAATGGGTCAACCAAGGGTACTAATGGGGGTACCAAGAAGGCATGCAAGAGAGATGGTAAGGGGGATTGAAGCCCATTTCCGACCGATAATCACAAATAATCCGTCTCCAGTAGTTATTCCTCATAACCAACAAGGGAGGACTTTTGAGGTGCGAACGAATTCCCTCCAAAGTCTTCCGAAGTATAAGGGTCTAGCAACTGAGGAACCTTACTTTCACTTGGAGGCATATGACTCCATTAGCAACACAATTGGGGGTCAAGGTTTTACATCGGATGAGGTTAAGTTGGTTTTATTTCAGTTTTCGTTGGAAGATAAGGCAAAGAGATGGTTTTACACTTTGCCTTCAGCATCCATTTATACTTGGGCCGAAATGCAACAAAGATTTTTGGAAGAATTTTACACGGCCCAAAAGACCAACGATGCGAGAAGAAGTTTGAGAACCTTCCAACAACAATCGGGGGAAATGTTTCATGAAGCATTCTAGAGGTTCAATATGGGAAATTTTGAATGCGTTTCATGAGGGTTTGAGTATGGAAGATGAACGGGATTTGCGGTCGATCACTAATGGTACATTTGGTACCAATTATGAACAAGATGATTGGGCATATTTGGAAAAAATGGCGGTTACATCGAAGAGAAAGGCTCAAACCGGACGAAGAGCAAGACCGGCGATTGGTAGACCACAAGTGCAAGCCGTTGAAGAAGGAAATGTACAAACCACTAATCAAGTAATCAATGTTTGCACAAATTGTAACGAGTTGGGTCATGCGTCGGAGGTGTGTGTGGTAGGTCAAGAACCGGTGGAATAGGTAAATGCACTTCAAGGGGGAGGTGGTAGGAATTACAACATGAACTCCAACACCTACCACCCCGGGTTAAGAAATCATCCGAATTTTCGATATGGAAATCCGGCCACTCAATCTGACCCGAATTTTCTGTTGGTGCATAAATGTCAGTAGTTCATAGTCTAGTGTCTGTAATCGAGTCTGTAATGTTATTTATGTTTTTGTTTAAGCGAAGTTGTTAACAAGTTCGCCTAGGCGAACTTGTTGAACAAGCGAAGTTATGGACAACTTCGCCTGAACATATCAGGCGAAGTTGTCGTGTATATATAGTCCTAGGTTACGGGCTGTTTAGAAAATCGTTTAGTTGATCGAGTTGATCTAAGCTGGTTTGAGTTCATTGTAACGTGAGGACGAGAGTCTGTATCAGTGATTCATATCACGTGAGTTCAGTTATTAATATATAACGTGTTTCGGTTTATTCGTGTGTGTTCGTTTGGTTTGCTTTCTACGCTCGTAACGATCTACGCAGGGATTCCGCACCTGAGTAGACCGAGATATCTCGTGTGATCCATCCAGGGAACCTACATTTTCAAGACAATTATGTTCCTCGCCAATAATACAATAACCAAGGTAATTTTCATGGCGGGAATAGTCAAGGGTTTCAAGGTCATGGAGGTGGCGGTTAAAGTGGGTTCGTGGGTCAAAGTTCATCAAGTGGGAATGAAGTGATGGACATGTTAAAGATGATGCAACAAGACATGCAAAGGAGAAATCAACTTGATGAAGCTCGAATGCAAAAGGATGAAGTCCGAGACAAAGCCATCCAATCATTAACCACTCAAATGGGCCAACTCGCAACTGAAGTGTCAGAGTTGAAGAAAAATAAAGGTCAATTGTCAAGCGAAACAAAGGTAAATCCTTCTCATAACTCTTCTCGTAATGTTCCAATTAACCACGTTAGTGTTTTAAGAAGTAGTAAAGAATACAAAAAAGATTTATCATCGGGTGTGGTTGATGGGGAAGTTGAGGATATTACGGGTAATGAAAGTGATGATGAAATAGTAACAAATAAACCCACTAAACATGTCACTTTTGAAAAACCGTTACAAAATCCGGGTCAAACTTCAAATGTAAAAGGTAAAAATAAGGAAGTGGAACCAAATGCGGTTCCATTTCCCTCGGCTTTACTTGACCCGAGTAAGAAAAATATCATTTCAAGAAGGGGTCCTCAAAAAGAAGAGATGTGGGAAGTTTTTAAGCAAGTCAAAGTGAATTTACTGCTACTTGAGGCAATCAAACAAGTGCCCGCGTATGCTAAGTTTTTAAAAGAACTATGCACTCAAAAGAGGCAACAAAAAGTGCCTCTACGAGTGGATTTAACTGAGCGGGTAAGTGCGGTTTTAAAAGGAGATCTTCCCCCTAAGCTTCAAGATCCGGGAAAGCCCTTAATTAACATTCAAGTAGGCGATTTTCAAATGTCTAAGGCGTTACTAGATCTTGGGGCAGGAGTAAGTATTCTTCCGGGGGGTTTATACGACCAATATGATTTTGGTCCTTTAGTATGAGTTGAGACAACGGTGGTGTTAGCTGATTTGTCTCATAAACTCCCCCGAGGAATTGTGCGGTACGTGAGAGTAAAAGTTGAAGAATTTAACTATCCGGTTGACTTTTTAGTCTTAGACTACTCATCGGTTGATTCGACCCAACAACAAAATGTTATATTGGGTCAACCGTTTACAAACACCGCCCATGCTATTATTGACTGTCGATTGGGCACGGTTAATATGGCTTTTGGAAATAGGAAAATGAGATTAAATGTGTTCACTAACGGATCTAATGTTTTATGTGGTGATGAGTGTTTCATGGCTGATATTGTTGACATGTGTGAACCGCATGATTATAAGAAAGATGCTTTGTATGCATGTGTTTGTGATTTTTCTGGACAGGTACATCTTTGTGCATTGAGGATGGAAGATAAAAATCAAGACGTGTTGGCGGTAAAAGAAGGACGACCACTATGGACTCATCAAATTGAAAGTCTGCCAGCTGTGATCGATTCGGGTACAAAACCGTCGTTAGAAATCCCACCGAAATTGGAACTGAAGGATTTGCCAAGCCACTTGTAATATGCGTTTTTGGGGGATAATGACACATTACCGGTCATTATTGCATCTAATTTAGAAGAGGTCCAAGAACAAGAATTGTTGAAGGTGTTGAAGACGAACAAGGCGGCCATAGGTTGGACAATTGTTGATTTAAAAGTCATTAGTCCATCTATAGTTATGCACAAAATCATCACCGAGGAGGCAAAACCAACTCGAGAGACTCAAAGGAGGTTGAATCCCAATTTGAGAGAAGTTGTGAAGAAAGAGGTAATAGAGTGGTTGGATGCGGGAATCATCTATCCCATTTCGGATAGCGCATGGGTAAGTCCTACACAGGTGGTACCGAAAAAAGCAGGTATACAGGTAATTAAAGATGAAAGCGGTGAACAAATTGCCACCTGACCGGTCACCGGGTGGTGAATTTGCATTGATTATCGCAAATTAAATGCCGCTACATCTAAAGACCATTTTCCATTACCTTTTATTGACAAAATTATTGAAAAATTATCGGGTCAAAAGTATTACTGTTTTTTGGATGGGTACTCGGGTTATAACCAAATTGCTATTCGCCCGGATGACCAACACAAGACCACCTTCACCTGTCCGTATGGCACTTTCGCTTTTCGGCGAATGCCATTCAGATTGTGTAATGCCCCGGCCACATTCCAGCGTTTTATGATTAGTATTTTTTCGGATATGGTCAGGGAGTCACTTGAGGTATTTTTGGTCCAACTTATGAAACTTGTCTCAATGAATTAGAAAAATTTTTAAAAAGGTGTGTTGAGACAAATTTAGTGTTAAGTTGGGAAAAAAGTCACTTCATGGTGCAAGAGGGTATCGTGTTAGGTCATGTTATTTCAGAAAAGGGAATGGAAGTGGATAAGGCAAAGGTTTAGGTATTATCATCTTTACCTCCACCTAAAACATTAAAGGGTTATGGTCATTTTTGGGGCATGCGGGTTTTTATAGAAGATTTATTAAAGGCTTTAGTGTGATCACAAAACCTTTATGTAATTTATTGTTAAAAGATGCTCCTTTTGATTTTACTAATGAGCATTTGCAAGCATTTAATGTTTTGAAGGAACAGTTGGTGAAAGCTCCCATTCTACAACCACCGGATTGGTCAAAGCCATTTGAGATTATGTGCGATGATAGTGATACGACAATCGGAGCGGTTTTGGGTCAACGAGTTGATAAAAAAACCGGTGGTCATTTAATATGCGAGTAAAACATTATCTGAAGCACAACTTAATTATACAACCAATGAAAAAGAATTGCTTGCGGTGGTGTATGCTTTGGTAAGTTTCGCTCGTATATTTGGGGGAGTGAGGTGGTCGTTTATTCTGATCATAGCGTGGTTTGATATTTGATGGAGAAGAAGGATGCAAAAGCGCGGTTAATTCGATGGGTATTGCTTTTGCAAGAGTTTGATTTAGAGGTTCGGGATAAAAAGGGGTGTGAAAATGTCATGGCGGATCACCTATCCTGAATTCCATTGGAGGGTGTCGATGACCCGATGGAGATAAACGAACGGTTTCCCGATGAACAATTGTTTTTCGTGTCGACCACACCATGGTATGCCCATTTTGTTAATCCAAGTCATTGAGTGATGAAAAGAAGACAACGGTTCATGGCCCAAGTTAAACAATATATTAGGGATGAACCAGACTTGTTCAAGATTGGTTCGGATCAAATGATAAGGAGGTGTATTCCCGATTCTGAGGTATGGGAAATTTTGACTCATGCACATGCATCAGCATGTGGAGATCATTTTAGTGGTCAAAAGACGGGCTACCGGGTACTTCAATGTGGGTTTTATTGGCCCACCATTTTTAAAGATGCAAGTGAGTATGCCCGACATTGCTTGAATTGCCAAAAGTTTGGTAGTATCTCAAAACGGGATGAAATGCCATTGCAACCGATTTTGGTGTTAGAGATTTTCGATGTAATTGACTTTATGGGCCCGTTTCCAAACTCAAATGGATTTTTATATATCTTGGTTGCGGTCGATTATGTGTCCAAGTGGGTAGAAGCGGTAGCAACAAGAACCAATGACCATTCGGTAGTTTGCAAATTCGTTCAATCCAATATCTTTGCTCGATTTGGTATTCTGCGGGTTATTATAAGTGATGGTGGATCGCATTTCAAGAATTTTAACTTTGGGAAACTTTTAAAAAGGTACAATGTGAATCACCATATTTCTACTCCTTATCATCCACAAACAAGTGGACAAGTTAAAATGTCAAATCGCCAAATTAAAGAAATCGTGATGAAGACGGTGCGGGTCGATAGGAAGGATTGGTCTTCTAAGTTAAATGAAGCATTGTGGGCGTATCGGACCGCCTACAAAACAACTATTGGCACAACCCTTATCGGTTAGTTTATGGGAAAGGGTGTCATTTACCAATGGAGTTGGCACATAGGGAGTTTTGGGCGATCAAGAATGAGAACGCGGATTATAAGGAAGCGGGTGAATTGAGAAAGATGAAGTTGAACGAAATTGAGGACATCCGGGATGAAGCGTATGAATGTGCTTCCGCATACAAAGATAAACTAAAGAAAGTCCATGATGCAAAGTTGAGAAAAAGGACTTTTGAAGTGGGTCAAAAGGTGTGGTTGTACAGTTCAAGGTTGAAGTTATTTCCGGGTAAACTAAAGAGTAAGTGGATGGGTCCATATATCATCACAAAAGTGGGCCAACTTGGTGATATAGAGATAGAAGATGTTCAAGAGCAAACGAAACAAGTGGTGAATGGTCAAAGACTTAAACCTTATTTCGAAGGAAAGGATATCAATATGCTCGATGTGAACCGGGTAAGTTACTTGTTAAGCTCACCGGATGAGGAAACAAATTAAGAGGCCAAGGTATGTTGTATATTTTAGTTTTGTTTAATTTAGTTTTTATTAAGTTTGGTTTTAAAAATTACCGTTCTCGTCTTTAAGTAAGTTCGACTCAAGTGCGGGAAATTTTAACAAATTGAGGTGGTGTGTAACACCGATATCAAAAGTTACCAACCTCCAAAACCAAGCAACGGACCTGCTGAGTTTTTCGACTATGTTAAACTTTTTAAGTCTTTTAACATACCGTATTTGGATATTGCTGAAAAAGAAGAGAGAGTTGCTACGAAGATGATCCTTGATGAGGAAGAAAACCTATTGCAAAGACAGCTGATCGATAAATGTCAACCTTCCTCATCAAATGTTGTCGATACCCCTGCTACCTCGACTGAAGAAGAATTTTACAATCCATTTCACTCTCAGCATGAAACAACCATTGACGAGCTCTCTTCTAACTTGGAAGACAATTTGCATGTCGGTTATGTTCCGACCACGAGAATTCATAAAGATCACCCTTTGGAGAATGTGATTGGTGATGTGTCCTCCGGTGTACAAACAAGACGTAGCTTGAATGAGCACACCTGTGTTTACATAAGCATCAAGGAGACAGGGATAATCAACGAATGCTTGTACACCTGCTTTATCAGCCAGATTGAACCGAAGAATTATCAAATGGCTCTCAAGGACAGCTCGTGGGTCGAAGCTATGCAAGAAGAGTTGGCTCAATTCAAGAAAATGGAAGTTTGGACTTTGGTTGAAAAACCGAAGCATGTGCATGCGATAGGCACAAAATGGGTGTTTAAGTGCAAGAGAGATGAGAAAGGGATTATCATAAGAAACAAGGCGAGGCTAGTCGTTAAAAGTTTTAATCAACAAGAGGGGATTGATTATAATGAAGTGTTCGCTCCTGTCGCAAGGTTGGAAGCCATTAGATTGTTTTTGGCGTTCGCTGCTTATAAGAAGATGAAGGTATTTCAGTTGGATGTGAAGAGTGCGTTTCTGAATGGGAAAGTTGATGAGGTAGTGTATGTTGAGCAACCTCCGGGTTTTCCTGACCCAGACTTTCCTGATCACGTGTACAAGTTAAGCAAGGCATTGTATGGACTACATCAGGCACCTCGTGCCTGGTATTCAACTTTATCAGATTACTTGCTTGAAAATGGGTTTGAAAGAGGGAAGATAGATAGCACGTTGTTCTTCAAGAGAGATGGTAGCGACTTCCTGCTAGTGCAAGTCTACGTGGATGACATCATCTTTGCTGCATCAAGAGTCTCCATGTGTCAAGATTTTGAGGTCGTCATGAAAAAGAGGTTTGAAATGAGTGCTATGGGTGAACTAACTTTCTTTTTAGGATTGCAGGTTGATCAGAAGAAGGATGGGATGTTCATTCATCAGACCAAGTATGTCCATGATGTGCTCAAACGCTTCAAGATGGAGGACAGCACTCCATTCGACACTCCAATCTGCGTCAATCACAAATTGGGTGCTGAGTCAGACGGTGATGCAGATGTGGACCCAACTCAGTATCGGGCTATTATAGGTTCTTTAATGTACTTAACTGCTTCTAGGCCTGATATAATGTTTGCTGTTTGTCTTTGTCCTCTTTTTCAGGCAAACCCAAAGGAATCTCACATGAAGGGTGTGAAGAGGATCTTGCGGTATCTCAAGGGCAAACCGAAGCTGGGGTTGTGGTACCCGAGAGGAGGAGACTTGGAGCTAGTCGCTTACACAGATTCTGATTACGGAGGGTGCAATCAGAGTCGGAAGTCAACAACTGGAGGATGTCAGTTTCTTGGTGGCAGATTGGTGTCGTGGCAATGCAAGAAACAGACTTCGGTCGCAATTTCAACCTGTGAAGCAGAATACATGGCAGCATCCAACTGCTGCTCCCAGGTTCTTTGGATTCAACAACAGTTGCGCGACTATGGTCTGAATTTCTTACTTACACCTATTTGCATTGATAACACAGCTGCTATCTCAGTAACTAACAATCGCGTGAAGCACAATAAAACTAAACATATTGACATACGTCATCATTTTATACGGGATTGTGCTGAGAAGAAACTGATTGTGCTTGAAAAGGTGGATACGCTTGATAATTTCGCTGATCTTTATACTAAAGCGTTTTACAAAACAAGATTTCAAAACCTTATCGAGCTGAATGGGATGATCAATCCCGAGTAACCATGCTTTTCATGCTATGTTTAAAAAAAAAAAAAAAAAAAACGTCACTATCGCTTAAAATATGTCGGTTACCTCAGTTTGAAGGACTTGTCTTCGGATATGTTTTGGTCCTCATTTTCTACTTGTAGAATTTGAGGATAGCCATTAACCAGATGACTGAAAGTGACCGGGGCACTTTATGATGAGTTTTCATTCTTTCGCTTAAAATTAGTCGATCATACTTAGTTAGAAGGACACATACTAGTATGTGGTCGGTCCAGCTGATCCATTGGATCTTCGGGATAGCCGTTTACCTGAAGACCTTGTTTTGGTCGGGGCGATTAATGTTAAAATTTTTAAAGGGAAATGAAATTATTTTTCAAGTCAACTACTTCGTAAGAAGTTCGTTAGCTATGTTTAACAGAAAATTGATCCAACCTTTGAAAATGATAGATATACTGATTCTGTGTGCTTAACTAGTAAAGTTATTAGGCTTAAAAGGCTTTAGGACAGTCATTGTATGTCATGGTAACTTTTTATGGTGCGTAAAAGTAGATGTAATACAAACTAAAACTACTTGATTTTACGTGGAAACTCCTTATGAGTTTTGCATGTCTTCATATATATCTTTCCGAATGATAGGCAGAAAAGCGATTACCCTGTCATACACGAGCCCGTAAGTGTTCTGATTCCCGTGAAGATAGCGTTTCAAGAAACTGCAGTGATCCAGATTCGGGACTTGCAGTTGTTTACTACTCTGAAGTCTATATGAATGTTTGAAAAGAAAAACAAAAAAAAAAAAAAAAAAAAAAAACTTATGTGTTATTGAAACATTCTAGAGTTCAAAATATCAAGACTTCTTAATCATGAAGTAAGAAAGAGAACGGAAAGCAGATGAAGAGTAATTACAAACTTAATCAGACACTAAGGGTCGAACTCAATTCGGGGTGACTTGGGGAAAGCCAAATACGCTTTGAGAATAGATAGGAGGCATCATAATCTCTGGGTTGTTGCCCACTTAAATTTTGAGGCTTAATTGAACCTAACTCGTATCACAGAAACGATGAAAACCATCTTAAGTATATTACCTGCTTACACCCTGTTTCTTTATGTCATAATACAGCTAAACACGAATCTATGTGACAGTCACGTAATTAGTATGATTCCTGTTCGGATCTTTTCTAAAACGTAGTAGTCCCTATCGAGACTGAAATTTGATCCCTTATACTTTAATTATTAAAAGTTTCTTGTACTTAGGTAGTTTTATAATTTTGTATCTGGTTACTTGGACTTGATCGTGTCATTTAATTCTTAAAGGGAAGTTTTGGAACTTAATTGCAAAATGTTCAAAATATAAAGGTTGATTTTGTAAATATAGGCGATGTTGTTAAGCAGGCGAACTTATGAATAACTTCGCCTAGGCGAAGTTAACCGTAACTTCGGCTGTATAACTTCGCCCCTATATAAGGATTTTCAAGAGTCAAAACTGTTCATAATTTCTAAATCTCAGCGAACTTATTATCGATTTTCACAGCGAACTTATCTCAGATTTTCATAAGTTTATCTGTTTCCGATTTCAATCAGTATTCAAGGTGTGTTTGGGTTCTATATCTTATACTCGATGTTCGATGTTGTTAATCCTAGGTTGTTTCGACACCCGGTTAACGACCTCGGACGTTCGAAACCTATACCCGATTTCAAAACTTGTTTTACGTGTTCATGAGAAAACTGATCGTCCGGACTGCCTTAATACCATGTGTTTTAGTCTCCTAAATCGTCAAAATTGGCCGAAACACCAGATTTTCGATGTTTGAATCAAACTCACTGTCGCCGATTCAGTTTCAGGCGAACTTAAGGTTTAGGCGAAGTTATCCGTAACTTCGCCTAATGCTCAACTTCGCCTGAGGCGATGTTGTGGTGAGGAGAAGTTGTCATTAACTTCGCTGGACCTTTTAAAATTTTAAATTATTAGACGAACTTAAAGATGAAGCGAAGTTGTTCCCAACTTCGCCTCAACTTTAACTTCGCCTATACAGAAGTTATCACAACTTCGCTCATGGTGATAAGCGAACTTGTGTTAAACCTTAACGTGTATCTAACTTGGTTCGTTTGTTGCAGATATGGCTGCAGTAGCAGGTGCTGGAGGTGCTGGAGGCGATGACGGAGATAACCCGAGGCAATTTTTTCCGGGTCACAATATGTACATTACCTTAGACCCGGAAGCGAGCGGAGTTGAAGACTACCGTGAGATCATCACATTCCTCATTCGCTCGAGGATATTCCATGCAATCACGACGACTCTGCCGATATCCTTACCCAATATCGAGGATTTCTGGCAGACGGTGGAATACGATTGCCGCGTTGAGCCCCCGGTTATGCGAGCAACCGTCAACAACCAAGAAGTTCAGTTCTCGTCTGAACAAATACGGGTGGTATTACGTTTTGGAGAGGAGACTCGGCACGACCCAACTGACTTTGTGGCTCCGTTTCGTGATGGAGCATTCCTACGAATGGGATATTCTGGTCCCTTGGGCGATACCCAGAGACGGAAGGGGTTCCTACTCGATCAGTGGCGCTTCCTCATGCACGTCATGATTGTGTGTATGTCTGGGAGGAAGGCGGGTACTGACGGAATGGGTGCGACCATGCAGTCAGCAATGACTGCTCTGACTTATAACAAACGTTATAGCTTTAGTCAGATGGTCTTTTATGAGATCGACAGACAGAGGAGGGCGATGGCTCGTGAGCGGTTCATAATGTATCCAAGATTCATCCAGATGATCTTGAACCATGTGGCTCCAAATTTGCCTCAACGACGTCCAATACGATACGTGGAGAATGTGAGCAAACGTATCTTCGCTCAATGCCGCACATCCAGTGCGAGGAGCAAGCCTGAACTGCGTCCAAGGCATACTCCACTGTTTGGGTATTTAATCAACCCGGAGTATGTTCCTGCTACTGGGGATGAGTTCAGAGACCCTCAACCACTACAGGTAGGAGCACCTCGAGATGTACCTGCTGTGCCTGTTGTGTCGGCTGAGGAGGATGTAGACCTTGATGCCGCATTTGGCGGCCAAGGATTCTTCGACATGGACCGATTTGATCCACAAGAAGAGGTGCAAGTCTCTGCTGCACAGGTTCGGGAAGTGAATGTTACTAGAGCAGCTACGACGGTGGCTGACTCAGATCTTGATGATGTTATGGATGAGGCGAGAAGGATGTTGGTGAGACGAGAAAGGACGATTGGGAAGAGGAAGAGGACAGTTGATGATACTGAGTCAGAAGAAGAAGAGGAGGATATTCACAAGCTGATTAGACGATCAAGACGTGAAAGGACAGGTGCAGGTATGGGAGCTGGAGAGACTTCAAGAGTTATACGGTTCGCTCCATCCGCACTGTCAGGTATGTCGATTTTTCCTACTTCTGTATAGGTTACAAGCGCCGCGGATGTTCCCGTGGTGGCTACATCAGCTGTCGGCATCCCATCCATCACACTTCAGACGACGACTCCGGAGATTGTGTCGTTACCACCTCCAACGCTTACTCCTTCAGAGGTGGTGGCACAATTTGTAGAGTCTACCGTCGTTGCAACTGTCGGTCACGATACCACCTGCGGTTACGTCCACAACTGCTTCTGATGTCCCGGTTACATTCGAGATCCCTGCTGAGTATACTCAAGACACATCTAACATGAGGTTTGATTTCGATGCAACCCTCTCAGACTCGGAGAGAATAGCTGCACTTGAACGGGTCGTGGCAGAGCAATCGAGGATAAACTTTATCCAGACCCAGGCTATTCAGCGCCTTGTAGCAGAGAATCAACTACAGTCGTCCCTCCTGGTTGAACATGGGAGAATTATAGATGCTATGAAGGAGTTCTTGTCATCTCAGGGGGAGATAGGCTTTAGAGGCGACGAGTTAAGGACGAAGAAGAGAAATGACAGAGACGATGATCCCAATGCACCGAAAGGTGCAGGTGGTGAGTTGCCAAGAACTACTCAAGCTCTTGGGACTTCCACAGCTCAGGGGGAGTCTGCAGGTGCAGTTGGTGGTGATGAGGTGGTGATGGTTGATGATGATGATGATGATGTGATCGATGCGTTGAAAGAATTGGATGATGATATGCTAGAGGATGATGTGATGTTTGATGATGATGTGCTGCCTATTGAGGAGATTGAGAAGATTGGAGCACAGATTGTGATTGAAGATGAGATTGAAGAAGGTGAAATAATTGAAGAAAATGTTGAACACGAGATCCCAGATGTTGAGAAAGCCGATATGGGTACTGAGATGGAAAATGATGAGACTGAGTGGGAGGAGCAGCCTAGGTGGAAGGAAGGATGTGCTCATTGGTTTATTAAAACTAAGAAGCCTGCTGTTCCAACCATGTTCAAGAAGAGTTATAATATCAAAGGCTATGCTGAGTCGAAGAAAGGAATTATTTGTTGGCTATATGATGAACAGATAAAGTTGTTTGTGGTGAAACGTTTTGATGGGATTCAGTATTTTGAAAGAATGTTGAGATCTCTCAATACATTGCCTGAATGTGAGGTGAAGGATTTGGCTAGATTGGGGCTGATCAATAGAAGCGACGACAACATGGCAAGGGTTATTGGGAAGATCGTGTGGAAAGAAAGCATAAAAGAGAAGAAGTTTGAGTTATTAAAGCCACAGAAGGGAAAGCTAGTGGAAGATAAAGAAAGGGGAATGAGAGCAGATGGCAAGCCATGGATGGTAATGAAGTACAAACCGATTCGATGCATTAAGGAGGTTCCAATGAAGATTATGCCTCAAGATGTGTTGAAGAATCTTAAATGGTGGTATGTTGATTGCCAGACTGCTGAAGCCGTGATGGAAGACGAAGACGAACAAGAAGTGCTGAGGGTGTATGATCCGATGCATCTTGTTAACTTATCGAAAGCTGATCTGCAAGTGTTAAATGAAAAGAAGATATTCTATATTCCTGCTTGGAAAGACGAAGCGAGGAAGTATCAGCGAGTAGTCACGGTATGTGTTAGAGAAGGAGTGCATGCGTGAAGATTACAAGACAAGTGCTTAAAGATCAAGATATGAAGCGACTGCCAAGGGGGAGTCTGTTGGTGCATAAATGTCAGTAGTTCATAGTCTAGTGTCTGTAATCGAGTCTGTAATGTTATTTATGTTTTTGTTTAAGCGAAGTTGTTAACAAGTTCGCCTAGGCGAACTTGTTGAACAAGCGAAGTTATGGACAACTTCGCCTGAACATATCAGGCGAAGTTGTCGTGTATATATAGTCCTAGGTTACGGGCTGTTTAGAAAATCGTTTAGTTGATCGAGTTGATCTAAGCTGGTTTGAGTTCATTGTAACGTGAGGACGAGAGTCTGTATCAGTGATTCATATCACGTGAGTTCAGTTATTAATATATAACGTGTTTCGGTTTATTCGTGTGAGTTTGTTTGGTTTGCTTTCTACGCTCGTAACGATCTACGCAGGGATTCCGCACCTGAGTAGACCGAGATATCTCGTGTGATCCGTCCAGGGAACCTACATTTTCAAGGCAATTATGTTCCTCGCCAATAATACAATAACCAAGGTAATTTTCATGGCGGGAATAGTCAAGGGTTTCAAGGTCATGGAGGTGGCGGTTAAAGTGGGTTCGTGGGTCAAAGTTCATCAAGTGGGAATGAAGTGATGGACATGTTAAAGATGATGCAACAAGACATGCAAAGGAGAAATCAACTTGATGAAGCTCGAATGCAAAAGGATGAAGTCCGAGACAAAGCCATCCAATCATTAACCACTCAAATGGGCCAACTCGCAACTGAAGTGTCAGAGTTGAAGAAAAATAAAGGTCAATTGTCAAGCGAAACAAAGGTAAATCCTTCTCATAACTCTTCTCGTAATGTTCCAATTAACCACGTTAGTGTTTTAAGAAGTAGTAAAGAATACAAAAAAGATTTATCATCGGGTGTGGTTGATGGGGAAGTTGAGGATATTACGGGTAATGAAAGTGATGATGAAATAGTAACAAATAAACCCACTAAACATGTCACTTTTGAAAAACCGTTACAAAATCCGGGTCAAACTTCAAATGTAAAAGGTAAAAATAAGGAAGTGGAACCAAATGCGGTTCCATTTCCCTCGGCTTTACTTGACCCGAGTAAGAAAAATATCATTTCAAGAAGGGGTCCTCAAAAAGAAGAGATGTGGGAAGTTTTTAAGCAAGTCAAAGTGAATTTACTGCTACTTGAGGCAATCAAACAAGTGCCCGCGTATGCTAAGTTTTTAAAAGAACTATGCACTCAAAAGAGGCAACAAAAAGTGCCTCTACGAGTGGATTTAACTGAGCGGGTAAGTGCGGTTTTAAAAGGAGATCTTCCTCCTAAGCTTCAAGATCCGGGAAAGCCCTTAATTAACATTCAAGTAGGCGATTTTCAAATGTCTAAGGCGTTACTAGATCTTGGGGCAGGAGTAAGTATTCTTCCGGGGGGTTTATACGACCAATATGATTTTGGTCCTTTAGTATGAGTTGAGACAACGGTGGTGTTAGCTGATTTGTCTCATAAACTCCCCCGAGGAATTGTGCGGTACGTGAGAGTAAAAGTTGAAGAATTTAACTATCCGGTTGACTTTTTAGTCTTAGACTACTCATCGGTTGATTCGACCCAACAACAAAATGTTATATTGGGTCAACCGTTTACAAACACCGCCCATGCTATTATTGACTGTCGATTGGGCACGGTTAATATGGCTTTTGGAAATAGGAAAATGAGATTAAATGTGTTCACTAACGGATCTAATGTTTTATGTGGTGATGAGTGTTTCATGGCAGATATTGTTGACATGTGTGAACCGCATGATTATAAGGAAGATGCTTTGTAAGCATGTGTTTGTGATTCTTCTGGACAGGTACATCTTTGTGCATTGAGGATGGAAGATAAAAATCAAGACGTGTTGGCGGTAAAAGAAGGACGACCACTATGGACTCATCAAATTGAAAGACTGCCAGCTGTGATCGATTCGGGTACAAAACCGTCGTTAGAAATCCCACCGAAATTGGAACTGAAGGATTTGCCAAGCCACTTGTAGTATGCGTTTTTGGGGGATAATGACACATTACCGGTCATTATTGCATCTAATTTAGAAGAGGTCCAAGAACAAGAATTGTTGAAGGTGTTGAAGACGAACAAGGCGGCCATAGGTTGGACAATTGTCGATTTAAAAGTCATTAGTCCATCTATAGTTATGCACAAAATCATCACCGAGGAGGCAAAACCAACTCGAGAGACTCAAAGGAGGTTGAATCCCAATTTGAGAGAAGTTGTGAAGAAAGAGGTAATAGAGTGGTTGGATGCGGGAATCATCTATCCCATTTCGGATAGCGCATGGGTAAGTCCTACACAGGTGGTACCGAAAAAAGCAGGTATACAGGTAATTAAAGATGAAAGCGGTGAACAAATTGCCACCTGACCGGTCACCGGGTGGTGAATTTGCATTGATTATCGCAAATTAAATGCCGCTACATCTAAAGACCATTTTCCATTACCTTTTATTGACAAAATTATTGAAAAATTATCGGGTCAAAAGTATTACTGTTTTTTGGATGGGTACTCGGGTTATAACCAAATTGCTATTCGCCCGGATGACCAACACAAGACCACCTTCACCTGTCCGTATGGCACTTTCGCTTTTCGGCGAATGCCATTCAGATTGTGTAACGCCCCGGCCATATTCCAACGTTTTATGATTAGTATTTTTTCGGATATGGTCAGGGAGTCACTTGAGGTATTTTTGGTCCAACTTATGAAACTTGTCTCAATGAATTAGAAAAATTTTTAAAAAGGTGTGTTGAGACAAATTTAGTGTTAAGTTGGGAAAAAAGTCACTTCATGGTGCAAGAGGGTATCGTGTTAGGTCATGTTATTTCAGAAAAGGGAATGGAAGTGGATAAGGCAAAGGTTTAGGTAATATCATCTTTACCTCCACCTAAAACATTAAAGGGTTATGGTCATTTTTGGGGCATGCGGGTTTTTATAGAAGATTTATTAAAGGCTTTAGTGTGATCACAAAACCTTTATGTAATTTATTGTTAAAAGATGCTCCTTTTGATTTTACTAATGAGCATTTGCAAGCATTTAATGTTTTGAAGGAACAGTTGGTGAAAGCTCCCATTCTACAACCACCGGATTGGTCAAAGCCATTTGAGATTATGTGCGATGATAGTGATACGACAATCGGAGCGGTTTTGGGTCAACGAGTTGATAAAAAAACCGGTGGTCATTTATTATGCGAGTAAAACATTATCTGAAGCACAACTTAATTATACAACCAATGAAAAAGAATTGCTTGCGGTGGTGTATGCTTTGGTAAGTTTCGCTCGTATATTTGGGGGAGTGAGGTGGTCGTTTATTCTGATCATAGCGTGGTTTGATATTTGATGGAGAAGAAGGATGCAAAAGCGCGGTTAATTCGATGGGTATTGCTTTTGCAAGAGTTCGATTTAGAGGTTCGGGATAAAAAGGGGTGTGAAAATGTCATGGCGGATCACCTATCCTGAATTCCATTGGAGGGTGTCGATGACCCGATGGAGATAAACGAACGGTTTCCCGATGAACAATTGTTTTTCGTGTCGACCACACCATGGTATGCCCATTTTGTGAATCCAAGTCATTGAGTGAAGAAAAGAAGACAACGGTTCATGGCCCAAGTTAAACAATATATTAGGGATGAACCAGACTTGTTCAAGATTGGTTCGGATCAAATGATAAGGAGGTGTATTCCCGATTCTGAGGTATGGGAAATTTTGACTCATGCACATGCATCAGCATGTGGAGATCATTTTAGTGGTCAAATGACGGGCTACCGGGTACTTCAATGTGGGTTTTATTGGCCCACCATTTTTAAAGATGCAAGTGAGTATGCCCGACATTGCTTGAATTGCCAAAAGTTTGGTAGTATCTCAAAACGGGATGAAATGCCATTGCAACCGATTTTGGTGTTAGAGATTTTCGATGTAATTGACTTTATGGGCCCGTTTCCAAACTCAAATGGATTTTTATATATCTTGGTTGCGGTCGATTATGTGTCCAAGTGGGTAGAAGCGGTAGCAACAAGAACCAATGACCATTCGGTAGTTTGCAAATTCGTTCAATCCAATATCTTTGCTCGATTTGGTATTCTTCGGGTTATTATAAGTGATGGTGGATCGCATTTCAAGAATTTTAACTTTGGGAAACTTTTAAAAAGGTACAATGTGAATCACCATATTTCTACTCCTTATCATCCACAAACAAGTGGACAAGTTAAAATGTCAAATCGCCAAATTAAAGAAATCGTGATGAAGACGGTGCGGGTCGATAGGAAGGATTGGTCTTCTAAGTTAAATGAAGCATTGTGGGCGTATCGGACCGCCTACAAAACAACTATTGGCACAACCCTTATCGGTTAGTTTATGGGAAAGGGTGTCATTTACCAATGGAGTTGGCACATAGGGAGTTTTGGGCGATCAAGAATGAGAACGCGGATTATAAGGAAGTGGGTGAATTGAGAAAGATGAAGTTGAACGAAATTGAGGACATCCGGGATGAAGCGTATGAATGTGCTTCCGCATACAAAGATAAACTAAAAAAGTCCATGATGCAAAGTTGAGAAAAAGGACTTTTGAAGTGGGTCAAAAGGTGTGGTTGTACAATTCAAGGTTGAAGTTGTTTCCGGGTAAACTAAAGAGTAAGTGGATGGGTCCATATATCATCACAAAAGTGGGCCAATTTGGTGATATAGAGATAGAAGATGTTCAAGAGCAAACGAAACAAGTGGTGAACGGTCAAAGACTTAAACCTTATTTCGAAGGAAAGGACATCAATATGCTTGATGTGAACCGGGTGAGTTACTTGTTAAGCTCACCGGTTGAGGAAACAAATTAAGAGGCCAAGGTATGTTGTATATTTTAGTTTTGTTTAATTTAGTTTTTATTAAGTTTGGTTTTAAAAATTACCGTTCTCGTCTTTAAGTAAGTTCGACTCAAGTGCGGGAAATTTTAACAAATTTCTTAACCGTGTTGGGGACAACTCGGATTTTTCAAGGGGGGTAGAGTAATTTTAATTTTGTAATTTTTGGTTTTTGTAGGTTTTTGTTTGTGCTTTTATAAAAAAAGTTTAAAAAATATATAAATAAATAAATAAGAAAAATTTTGAACTACAGCTTCCACCGTAACCTATGGTACCCACCGTAGGCTACGGTGGGGTTGAAAAAAGCTACGTTGGCCAGTAACTGTTTTACAGTAGGTGTTTTTGAACCAAGGCCACCGTAAGCTACGTGTCCACCGTAGCTTACGGTGGACCCTGGAGCTGGGCGACGGGAACCGGGTTTTATATAAAAAAAAATTTACTTTCACATTTAGCCTACACCACACATGAGATTCCTATCTTTTTCACCACTCATTCCGCCAACATCTTCCTCATCATCTCTAAACCTTAAAACCCTAACTCCATACATCATACCATAACTTTCTTATTTCCTAACCAAATCAATTGATTTTTAGGTCTAAATTGGCTAGAATTTCACAAGGGTTTCAATTACACCATTGTATTTGAGAGAATCTCTCGTTTTGCTGGTCAATTTTGGACAATCAAGTCCGAAAATTTTTTTGGGTTTTGGTGTATTTTGAAGTTTTGTTCATCTTCATCTTCTACAATATCAAGGTATGTGATTTATTATCCTTCTTGATGGTGTATTGCAATAAAATTGTAAGTTGTTCATAATTGTTTTTATAACCACACTTGCTTGAATTGTTGAATTGTTGAATAATAAGTTTGAATGGGTTATGGTTGAAGATGATTAATATGATTTGAAAGATAATTATGGGCATATCGTTGGTCATTTAGTGGACATAATGTTTAAATTTTGTGAAATTGTTTGAAAAGTTGAATAATATGTCTAAGCAACATCTTCAATCATAATGTTAAGCAAGTGTGGGGATGTTTAAGGTTGAAAAGTGAATAACTTGCTCTTTTGTTGTGGTTTGTTGTGTTCAGAATGGATAGAAAAGGGAAAGAACCGGTTGGGTCTTCAAGCAACCCGGCTGACCAACCGAAAAGAAGAAGGCTAGTTCTTCAAGCGGAGGACCCGGAAAGTGAAGAGGAAGAAGATCAAATAGAGGAAAGGCCAATTTGGAAGTCAGGGTCTTTGGCAGATCAACCTCAATAATGGCAAGCGATACTATTTCATGAGCAAATGAACGCGTTAAGGCAGCGAACTGATGTGTTTATTTGCGAAAAAGAAGTTAGAGAAGATGAGTTTGGACCATTTGGGGTTACCGATAAATTCAGAGAGTTGGGTTGGGAAGCAGCTCTGAAGTGTTATGACAAAGAGTCAACTAACCTGTTCGATACAGGTAACCATCCATCAAAGGACAGGTTAATTGGTACTGTGAATGGGGTTCTAGTGGAAATGACGTTTGATAGTTTAAAAGGGTGGCTAAAATTGATAGTAAACCGCATAACCGATATTTGTTTCCAAGCTTGGATGATTTGTATTTGGCACCCGAGAAGCACCCGATGTGGAACACAATGTTGGATGATCTGTTTTTGCCCGGGACATACGCCGGGAAATTATACCAAAAAAATTTGAAGATAGAAGCAAAATTGATGTTAACGATAAGCATCAATAATGTCATCCCGCGTCGGGGTGATAGGGTTGAGGTACGATATCCCGAAGTTCCAATATTATACACGTCGTTACATGGATCACCGCTTATTTCATATCGATTTTTGGTAATGAGTAATATATGGATAAGCCGAAATTGTGTGGACCGGAAGATCATACCGCATTGTCGATTAATCACGGAATTGTTAAAGAAAAATGGGGCTATTCAAGTAGGTGCTAGGGTTCTTACAAGAAGTTCAAGCCATTTGACATTTCACATTTGGGATCCGGTTGGGTATACTCACAATCCGAATGGTACCATAAGTTGAAAAGTGATGGAAGGAGATGGAGAGTATTGAAGGAAGATGCAAGACCATTGAATGCGGGTGAGGAGGATGAACCAGAAAGTGCAGATGAGGTGAGTGGTAATGAGGCGTGTCATGATGATCCAAATATAGCTCACATGAATTTGGATCAAGCGGGACCGAGTGGGGATGGAAGGCAACCGGGGATGCAATTGGGTTATATGGGAAGTGCATTTGACTATGCACAAAGGCTGTATGATTCGAATTAGGCTTATCAAGGAACGATGCAAGAGGGTAGAAAGACAAAGACCGCCCACATTTGGGAATTGGCCCGAATCTTCCCAAACCATCTTTGATCAACAAACTTTCATGGGGGCGAGTATGGAAAGGGCATTAAAACAAAATTATGATCGACAAGAACAGTGGAACTGAACCCATACATATGCGTTTGAGAATGACATGAACAACCGATACCTTGATGATCGTCAGTGACAGATGCATGACGCGTGGCATGCGGGACAGCCGGTTGTGGTCAACCCGCCATATGTGGATTACACCACTTTGCCAACGTATGATGGTAGTGTGTCATACCCTACACCGCCATTGCATCACTCTATGTGGGTGGATCCCAACCAAGGCTCAAGTCAAGGTGCCCCGCAACAACAACAAGGCGAGCAAGGTGGTGATGATCAAGGCACGTTTGGATTCGGTGAGTTCTCGGATGTGATGACATCCATCTTCGGGCCTGCCCGACCGCCCTACTTCTGATGGAATCTTGTGTTACCAGGTGAACATCATTTTGTATATTATTGTATAAGTTATATTTTGTGTTTCTATTTGTTTGGGTGGATGGGTGGTGGACAAAATACTTTTGATTAAGTATTAAAGGGTTGTGTTGAAAAGAGAGTTGTGTTTTTGAAGTAGTTTGTTTCTTTTGTCCCTCAAAGAAAAACCGTACATTGGGGACAATGTATCCCAAGTGTGGGGATGAGAAAAATTTTGTTTGTTTTGAAAAATTTTGTTTAAAAAAATCAGAAAAAGTTAAAAAAATCAGAAAAATAGAAAACTTAAAAAAAAATGTGTTTAATAGAATTGGAAAGTGGTAAGATGGCGGGGTAAAGTTTTGGTCCCTTTTCATGGTCACAATTCCCTAAATAACATGTGCCTAGTTGTTTTTAAAAGGAGATTATGTAGTTTTCTAATCAAGGTTAGCATGCTCTCGGTGTAATAACTTGCATAACACGGTTATCTACACTTGAAAATTGAGAAAGTAAGGATTGGTGGAAAGGTTGATATTCTCCGATAGAACTTGTACAATTAGTGCATTTCAAGATCTTAGCGTGGCATGAGTGCAAAAGTGATAGACGCACTTAGGTTAAGCCTCGTCTGGATGAGCGAGAGTGTGGGTTTTGGGGGGTTGGGCCTCGTACATTACATATATGAGGGAGGTTATGTGAGGGGCGGTGGGTTGGTTCCTTTAGAAGACTTTATTGGGCCTATTCTTTCATTCAATCAACCTCGGTGTTATATTGCGAAACGATCCGACTTAATAAGTTTCTATGTAATTGTTTTAGTATTTATCAGTTAGATATGTGAAGCATTATGTTTATCATGCTAGTATGTAATGTTCAAGTATTATATTAGTTCATTGAAAAAAAAATTGTATTAGAATTGCAATGTTTATGTATGCAATGTTCAAAGTATTATGTATTGAGTGAAAAAAAAAGAAAAAAGAAAAGAAAAAGAGAAGTTAGTGATGTTTATAGTTGTGTATTTTATTATTTACTTAGTTTGTTTGTAATAAGTCGGATCGGATCGTTTGAGCTACTTTCAATATTCCATTCCATACCCGTACACTTGGCCCCATTACAACCCATTTTAAGACCTCTTGTTGTATTCATGTCAAAAAGCATTTACATAGGTAGAGATTTGATGATTGTACAAGCTTATGCGAGGAGAATTGATTAAATATGAAATGTATGGATGATCACCAATAAAAAGGTTAATTTGTAAATATGTTATATATAGGTAAAAATCGAAAGCATGTTAGGTTTGGTTAAAAATCTATGGTTTAAAAGGAAAGCAAAGTGAACTAGTGCAACCGATAAAAATAAGGGAATAGGGTATGACTTGGGACCTTAACTGAACCGGTTTTGTGGTAAGATTGGTTGATACAAGTTGAATGTAATAGAAAGTTTTTGTTTAGATGTTGCTTGAGGGCAAGCAACATGTAAGTGTGGGATGTGACGGGTGGTCCATGGGACAACCCTTAAGTGGTTTAAGTTTGTTAATAATCATACGTTTATTCGGTTTATCTTGTTGAATTATATAACTACGTTTACTCGTATAATGGCATGTATGAGAAGATAGAAGATGGAATTACGAGAGCGTGGGCGAAAACAGTGAAGAAAACGGACTTAGAGCGAGGAAGTTACGGCAAAAACAAAAAAAAGAGTTTGTAGTGAAAACCACCGTAGCTTACGGTATCCACCGTAAGCTACGGTGGAGCCTGAAGACAAACAACTGCCGTAAGGCAGTTGTTACCCACCGTTGGCTTTTTGGAAGCCACAGTAAGCTACGGTGGCCACCGTAGCTTACGGTGGACGCGACGCTGCAGTTTGTAACTGCCATATATGATTGTATTTTAGACGTCTTTTGGTATTATTATCATATTTTTTCACCCTAGAGCGACCAAGATGCGATTTTGGAGTGCAAGAACATTATTTTGAGTGTGGTAATCATTAGAGACTCTTTTTTGATTCATATGCAAACTTTAATTGAAGGAATGATGAACCGAATCATGCTCGGCTTGTAAGGTTTATTATGTTTGTTTGGTTGAATGTTTAGACAATTTCTGAGATAATATTTGATCTTATTGATTTCATTATTACGGTGTTTATGTATTTGTTGATAGATTGTTACTTTATCGATTTTGTGTTCTAAACCGTCAGTTCTTGGTTCTTTAAGTAATCGAGATTTATCGGGAGGGATTTAGGGTTGGATAAACTAATTGGTTTTTGAGTGATTACCTTGCGTTGTATAATCCAAATACTTGATCTTCAATTATCGCAATCGTTTACATAAACACGAACTTTATCTATTGTTCATCTCAGTTAAACAATAACCGTAACATTCATGGAAACCTGAAACCGAGGGAAGGCATATTTTCGCATATTGATTAAAACTCGTTTATTGCTTTAGTTATTTTTATTAATCAAAACTAAACAACCAACTCTTTGAATTTACTTTTGCACTTAGTTTAATTTAAATAAATTTCATAGCTACTCAGTAACGCATTTTCCACAAACTCCGTGTGTTCGATACCCGCTTACCGCTCTCTAACTAGTTGTATTCGGTTTATATTTGAGTGAGTCTTCGACCTCACGTCATCTACTTAACCTTTCATCTTCACTATTTTATCAATTCCCTGCTGATTCAGGTCAACTTTTCCTACATAGATAATTAATACATAAAATATTATTCTTTGAAATTTCGGGATGTTATAAAACTCAAATGACAAAACCGAAAAAACTGAACCTATCCAAAAAAGCAAAAACTGAAAAACCAAAATTGAACAGTTTTTGAAAATTCAGGAAACCTAAACTTTATTTTGTTGATCGTTTTAGCCTGACGACCCAAACTGAACCATGCCCCCCCCCCCCCCTCCCCACCCCGGTATTTGGATTCTGTTATATAATTTGTTTTACTCAATAGATACTTGAATATTTCCCACAATTCCCAAATGACTCAACCTTTCTAAATATCTGGCGGATAGTAACGCGATGATTAACAACACATAAACTAGCAACATGTAGTCTAAAACAGGAACAAAGGTGCATCTTATCACTGACATCATTAATATGGTCACTCATTCTCATGCATGCACTAGGATAACTAGATGGGTTTGTTCACGTTGTGAATGAGTTTATATTTCTAAATTTATACTTATTTTTAATAGGTAGAGATAATGTTCGGTTACCTAATTCCATTATATTTGCACCATTTTATATTTTTCATTGCGATCTTTGGGCGTCACCTATCACAAGTGCGGTCATGTTACACACTATGTTTGGATTTACCCCTATGATAAAAATTTGAAACCATTATCAACTTTACCAAATTCCATCAACTAATCCACACTCAATTCAACTATAAATTAAGTATTTTCAAGATGACTTAGAGGAAAATTTGTGTTAAGGATTTGCGATCTTGATAGAATGGTGGGGGGGGGGGGGGGGTATTATGCAATAGCCTTAAAAGTCAAACCTATTTTCCTTAATATCTATTCAACCACGCTCCTAAATTATCTTCTTCCACAAGGGTTTAGAGAGAAAAGGATGTGCGTGTCTGTGGAGAGAGATAAAACTACAAGAAAAGTCCCAATGATCAACTTTGAAGGCTTAAACTTGATAATTTGGTTTTGTAGAGAGTTCCTGGTGGTTATTCGTTGATGGAAAACAGCTCTATATAGCTTATAATGCCATCATGAACCAGTACAAGCTTGATACTCACTTCTGAAGGTAAGAACTCATTTAAAGTTCACATATATGCGCCTATATCGATAGAAATGCCATGGATCATTATATATTGGTATTCTAGTAGTTTGGGTTCATAAAATTGAAAACTTGGTGTGATTACAGGGTTCCATCGTTAAGCCTCCATTGTCAAGCTCGATCTAGAGATTCAAAGAATAATTGGTAAGTTCTAGGATCCTGTACATTATCACATAAAGTGTACTAACCGCTTAGTTTAGTTATCACTTAATCGCTTATAACATTTATCAGCTAGTACAATTTTCACATAACATGGTTCTCACATAGGGTAAGTATTTTCATGTTAACTGAATGTAAGGCCTCAGTCCCAATGCCCTACACTAGCGTTGGATTTACTCATAAACACAGTTCTAAATATGACAGTGAACTAAAACATTTCGCGGAATATAAAAACACCAAACATTCATTACAAAATATTAAAATCTTGCCTTTAAACTTTCAGATTATCTTAACATAAAGCATCATCAATTTTCTTCACTAGATGCCAGTCAGCTCAGTCCATACCATGAGTCCCCCCTCAAGCCAGCTCCTTCATCCTATTTGCATGCGTGCATACTAAAAGTCAGTGTAAGTCCCCGGTGCGATGGTGATCGATACGAGATCCGCACGAGTTCTAGGAGTGCGGAATCCTCCTAGACTCGATTAATGGGGTAGGAGACGAAGAACACGATTACACACAAACAAACACAAGAATGAAATAAACAGATCTACAGACCGCTTTATATATTAATCAAAACACATTACATATCGAAAGAGAAAACATGTTACGGCCGACCCGAGGTGAGCTCTACCTCGGGTCTGCCCACGAGATTCTCACTATCTGTTTTTCTCTAGACAACTTTACTGCTCTCACTCTCACTTTTCTAATCGACACCTTAACCCTAAACATAACACACATATATATAGATAAACATCTTTACGGGCTTGGGCTTGGGCCAAGGTGTAAGGCCCCGTTACCGGTAGCTCTACTTTAGCGTCGGATTTACTCATAAACGCAGTTCTTACAAATCAGAGTTAATTAAAACTTTTCGCGGAATATAAAACATCATCCTTCTTTACAAAACATTAAATCTTTTCTTTGATATTATAACCCAAAACATTATATTTAAAACACATTCTCTTCTGTATTCGGATGCCAGCCGTTCAATCAATGTCAGGTGCCTTCCTCATGCTAACTCTATAATCAGCTCACCTGCGTGCATACTAAAAGTCAGCTACGCTGAGTGAGTTCTAGCTAATCAAGCAACTTATCATACAACCACTACATGCAATTATATACGTGTCCGAAGACATGTAGTCCACTGTCTAACCTGCTTACCTTACCGCTTAACCACTTAACTGCCCCTTACGTCTTAGCCACTTGTTTACGTAAGCACATAGAGGCTTACCCTCTCATGCACTCACGTTATGCCACTTAATAACGAAGGCACGTATAGGCTTGCCCTATCACGCACTCACGTCATGCCACTTTAATAACGAGGGCACGCATAGGCTTACCCTACCACGCACTCACGTTATGCCACTATTACTCTTACTAAACCCTTGCCACTCCTATCACACTCTACCTCTCCTCGTCTACAGCACACTTTCTAACATTTCATCATTTACATAATAAGCAAATCATAGCATTCACACACACTAATCAACTACTTGGCAATCACTATCCTTGGCGATACGTGCAATATCCGAAGATCGTTCACGCACCGACAAGCATTATATAATAGCTAACTTATATATCATCTATAGCATACACTTACCACTTAAGGTAAGTGTATTCACACTTCACGTCGAGTATGCACACAGCCCCGAAAAACATAACAAGGAAATGGGCTAGAAACTCACCTGATCTCAGCTACTTCTTCTACTAACGGCTACTCCTTCTCGAGCTGTGCGTGTCTAACTGTTTAATATTTACTTGTATCAATTAACTATTTCTATCCATATCGTATTTTCTAGTTGAACTACAACCCACAATGAACGGGGGTCCGGGGGCAGCGCCCCTGGCAGTGGGGTCTAGGGGCGGCAGCCCCTAGCAGGGTCCAAGGGGCAGAGCCCCTGGCTGGGGTCGAGCTGCCAGGTCAGATTTCCACTACGATTTTAAATTATTATTTTATTCACCATCACATATTCCATAACGAATTAAGTGTAATTCGTTATCAGATTACACTCTAATTCGCTATCCAGATCACATTCTGATTCGTTATCCTTCCTAGCCGATTCGTTAATCTAGTTCGTCATCTTCCATATTGGACCTTGTTAACGAACTGGTCCCTTAACGAACTGAACCCTTAACGAACTGGGGGTTCATTCGTCATCCTTGACTTAACGAATTGACACAACGAATTAAGGCTAATTCGCTATCTTCCCATAGCGAACTGGCATAGCGAACTAAGGCTAGTTCGTCTCCCTTCTGCTAACGAATTAGGTTTAGGTCAGAGAATCTCTGACATTTACCTTATCCTCGTACCAGCCAACTCCGGCGCCGTCTTTCCGGCGGCACCTTCGGCGGAAAACCGTGCGGTGGCCGGAAAAACGCATTCCAGCACCGTTTTCACCGTTTTTCGTCCCGTTCGATCCAGATCTGAGCAAGGGTGACCCCTAAGATCATCTTAGGTTTGGTTTATACCCGAATCCACCCGGATCTCGTGGCTCTAACGGTTTAACAGTGTCGGCTCTTCGTTTTGTTACTAAACCTAACGGGTTTGGGTTCATACAACAACATACTAATCTTACCTCGGGTTGAAAACCGATTCTCCTTCTTCTTCCTCTTGGTTTCGGCTAGATAGATAGAGAGTAGGATGAGAGAGAGCTAAGTGTGTGTTTTGGTGGTGTATGGAATATGTGTAAATGAAGGGATTTGGGCATAATGGAGGTATTTATATGATGGGTCATGGGCTTGGGCCCATGGTCGATCTTCCTTTCATTTTAACCCAAGTCCATTACCCATATTACCTAACCCAACACAAACCCGACTCGTATTAACTCCTACTTCATTTAATTATTTCTCCGCTAACCCGAGTAAACTTTCTCACCAAAAATAATTAATATAAAGGATATTATTTTAGAAATTTCGGGATGTTACACAAGGGTAAAGTTGTCCTAACTTCACCAACACGTGAAGTTGTCCTAACTTCACCAACAGGTGAAGTTTTTCTAACTTCACCTATGGCGAAGTTGGCTCCCTCCACAACTTCTCCCCAGCTGATCGGAATTGCATAGCGACGGTCACAAAATGCACCAACAGACCCTCCTTGACCGTTGCTCTCAATTCTAACAAACACAAAAGATCATCTGTTACAAAACATGCATCAACGGACTCCCCATTTTCCTTTGCTCTTCTGTGTTCTTCTTCTGGTAGGACTCGATCTTCAGACATTGCACTGTGATCTTCAAGGTTGAACTTCACATATACATACAACATCAATCCTGTCTTCAACCAGAAGTGTCTGAAACTGTCTTGTAGCTTCACAAATCAACCAATCACCCGACGTCTTCCATATCAGATCTCCCCTTCAGTGTAATCCCGTCCAAACTATATAGATCGAGATCTTTGATCTACATCCCGGTTCCTAATCAATCATCTCAACCATCCGGTTCGTAAGATAAGGATCAATCTTCAACTACTCAACAGCAAATGATCAGTTTCATCAGAAAACCACCTTGACAGAATCTAACACACATGCCCTGTAATAATCATCAAAATATTAACCCATCCTCCATGATCTTAATTACCCGAGCATCCATGATCTCCAAAAATATTGTTACCAAATTTTTCCTCAATGATCCTCCTTTCATATGAATGACATACGAAAATTTTCGTTCAAGAAATTTCCCGATTTTTTTTTTCTTTTTATAGGTTTTTTTTTTGGGATACCATATCTTGAACGTAGGATGAAAAAGGAAAACATATCGATAACTTCACCTGATAACTTCACCTAATAACTTCACCTGATAACTTCACCCCTCTTTAACTTCATCAGCTGATAACTTCACCACCAGATAACTTCACCATCTGTTAACTTCACCACCAGATAACTTCGCCCTTTGTTAACTTCGCCCTTCAATAAATTCACCAAACTTTAACTTCGCATGGTTTTAACTTCACCTGACTTTAACTTCGCCTGGCTTTAACTTCGCCAACTAATAACTTCGCCAACCAATAACTTCGCCAACCAATAACTTCGGCCTTTGTTAACTTCACCTTCCAGCAACCTCGCCAAAACCCTGTAACTTCGCCGTTGCCGTCTTCCCCAACAAAAATCAGATCTGAAACGGGCCAAAAACACCAAAACGCAGATCTCGAACCATAGCATAAGAGTCTAAGGCTTTGATACCAGCTATGCTAAGTGAGTTCTAGTTAATCAAGCAACATACGCTAAGTGAGTTCTAGTTAATCAATACCTATATATATATATATATATATATGTATATACGTATCCGTAGATACATATTACATACTTAGCCTGCTTCTTTCATTCATATGTACATACATACATACTTGCATTCTTTACATTCATACTTTATTCTTTCATACTTACATTCTTTCATACTTTCGTTCTTTCATACTCTCTTGTTTTAATATTTACAAATACTTACATAACTATCACTACATTATAAAGAGCATTTCGCCCTACTTCCTCGAGTATATTAGGGCCCGGTTCCCTTCTACATCGAATAACCATACAACCATACCATTGACATACATATGTTCATATATGTTCACTTACATATTTCTAATTCCTTTTACATTCAATATCATTCATATACCTCTAACTATATCATCCAACCGAATCAACATTATAATGGAAACATCATTCTAATCAAATCACCATTATAATCGAATCACAATTCTAATCGAATGACAGTTCTTATCGCATGACAGTTCTAATCGAATTGCATATTCTAATCTAACGACAGATTCTAATCGAATGACGGATTCTAATCGAATAGTGGATTTTAATCGAATGGATGATTCTAATCGAATAGAATTTGATTCGATTACTTTGTTCATTCGATTCGATTACTTTGCCCATTCGATTCGATTACTTTGCCCATTCGATTCGATTACTTTGCCCACTCGATTCAATTACTTTGTTCATTCGATTCGATTACTTTCTATTTTAATATGACTTTATTTCCATTATTTTCCATCCTTCTTTTCGACTTGTTTTGCCCTTCTTGCATAATAAATGAGCCTTGGACTTTAACCATATTGTTTCTTTGCACTAACTCGGTTCAAACATTACCCGTTTTTCCCGTTTCATTCCAAAGAACTTGTTTATATTCAAGTTTACATTTTTCTCACATGATAAGGTCCTATTTACTATCCTACCAAGTTTCATGCAAAACCGACTTCATTTAGCCGTCCTTTTCACGAACCAAACACTACTCGTTTTACCCGAAACAAACCAACTAGCCCGTTTACTAGCAAGTTCATTACTTTATAAATAATCTTGACATGTTCTATCATCCTACCAATTTTCATGCAAATCGGTACACGAAAAGTAAACCGTTTTAACAAAAACGTACCTTTGAGGTTTATGTTCGAAATCACTCGAGACCAAAACCATATCAAACGAACTAGGCATTGAGTGATTCAAGCGGCCACAGAACCTTCTCACCCGATCTACAAACCCATCAGCTCGCCGTTGCAGGAAAACGCTGCTACAGTCTCCGGAAAAGCTTAACAGTTGCCGGAAAATTCCATTTTTAGATGTTATGGTTTTTCTGATAAAAGCCGGACTTCCCGACATCTAATCAAACATCTGATAGGTGGGAGTATTCCTTTATATTCTATAAACACTTAGTTAAAATTTGAGACCGATCCGACGGTTAGATCTCCGGGAATCGTTGTATCTTTGTGGGTTGTTTTCTCAAACATAGGAATTTGGTAAAGAATGAGTTTGGAGGCTAGGATGTGTATGAATGAGATGATGGCTACATTTATTGGAAGAGGGTACAGTTTCATGTTTAACTTTTCATCTAATGACAATTATTCCCCTCATACTTTAGATAATTACATTTATCTTCTATATTTCATTTAAACCCCGATTCATTTAAATATTAAACGAAATTTGGGATGCTACACAGAATGTGTCGTCTATGCGATTACTAGGGTGATGAGAGTACTTGATTGAGCGAATACCATAGAATACGACTGCGTGCTTAACCTAGAGCATTGAAGAGCGATAAATCTTGATGGGCGAGTACTCAGAGTTCTCACATTAGGTTATAGTTCTCGCATACAGTGGAAATTGATAGTTTCACTTGTGAACCTTGTACAAATGTGGAGTAAAGTACTGTGATAGTTTAGCATACTTAGTCAGGCCATTATGTGAGTTCTAGATACCATCTTTTACATGTTTTCGGGGATGTATGCATGTTTTATTAAAAAGTAAAGCGTTCTAGTAAAGTAAACATGTTTTATAGTAAAGTAGCAATTTAGAAGGTATATAAAAATGGTAATGATTGGTAAAGTAAATATGGTATAGGGTTAAGTTTGGTGTATCCCTTTTCTAGAATGAATTGTAATATTGAATGTGTATAGCTTCCTCGGGAAGCATCCAATTTTTTCAGTGATGTTGTATATGTCCCGAGGGGAAGAGTCCCGGATAGTCGGTTACCAACGGGGCCGTAATTATAAGGCACTACTTTTGTGGTTTGTGACAATTCTACAATTTCTAATGAATTATGGTTCAAACTTGTACAAATGATAAGCCCACTTATGTGTATAGTAACAACATGACATTATAGTGCTATAGTCTATAGTAGTATGTCCCCGTTATGGGTGTGTATGAAACCGAAAAAACATACTCAAAACCCAAAAAACGAAAATGAATTAGAAACTGACGGTCGATTTTGAATTTTAGCAAAAAGTGTAATATCGGTTTTGGTTCAGTTTTGTATTTCGTGAAAAAATCGAAAAAACCGATGTGTTAAACTAATTTTTTGTTTAATCATTCATGTTTTATAAACTTGGATATTTGTTGTATTTTTAACGTTAATCGGTTATGTTTTGTTGATTATGATGAGATTTAATCATTTTAAATGTAAGTATATTTTATTAGGTATTAATAATCTAGGTCAAAATGGACAATATTATTTCTTAAAAAGAAAAATTAGTCTCAATTTCAAAATATAATGGCACAAATTTCTTTGGCTGGAAAATTAATATCCCGATTAGAAAAAAAAAAACTGAATACAAAATTGAATCAAGCTCGAAAATCAAACACCCAACACCCAAAACTGAAAAAAAAAATTAAAACCAAACGGTTTTAAAAAACAAATAACCAAAATTTGGTTTTAGGTTTGGTTTTAGCCCAAAACCGTACCAAATCGCATCATCCAAACCCATAGTATACCACTTGCGGTTTTGCTAAAGTATATGATGATACAATTACCTTTACAGTTTAAATCCCTTTTTATTATAAAGTAAATAAAGCTAGAACTCTCTCAGCAATGCTGACTTTTAATATGTATATCAAGTAAAGTTTAAAACACGTCTAGGTAGGGATGAAAATGGGTCGGGTTTGGGACGGTCTTATGTATTCCAAAACCCATACCCTATTATTATAACTTGTCCCAAACTCGTGGGGTATTTATCGGGTAATTACCTGTCAGGTTTCATGGATACCCATCCGTTTCAGGTTTCCTATCATGTTTTCAAAAAATATTTTTCAGGTATACTAGGACTAAAACCCGTTGGGTTTCTTATCGCAATCGGCCTTGGGGAGCCTAGACGTGTGACGAATAGTCGGTACCTCTTTTGTAAATATATCAGAGTTGCTTTCTTTTAGCATATTTTATTTTAGGGGTGAGCAATAACCGAATAGTTAACCGAAACGAAACCGAAAAATGACAAAACCGAACCGATATAACCAAAAACCGAATTGACCGAAATTAACCGAACCGCACCGAACTCTTCGTTTTTTAATATTTTTGAAGCCTTTTCTCCTCTATTTTATGTATTATATGTATTAATAGTTTAATACTATCATAATCATGTATTTATATCTCCATTTCATGTAATAATTTTACAATTTCATATATTGATACATTCATTTCATGTAGTTATGCACTCATTTCATGTATTTATACATTCATTTCATGTATTTTTAAGCAAAAGTTGTGCCTAAGTTTGATACCGGTTATTTACCGAAATTAACCGAATCGAACCGATAACCGATCGGTTCGATTCGATTAATGCTAATAACCGAACCGTGCACACTCTTATGTCATTTACAAAAATATTTGTTTTATATAAACACATGGATTTAAATACCCATATTTTATTACCAAAAATATCTTTGATTTGAAATACATTATTTACTAAAATTTGAATCTCTGAGCCATCAGATATTAACGAGCGGATATATCTCCAATCTTCTAATAGGTCTTTTCTTACCGATTGCATGTAAAAAAAATTTTAAAAATTTGTCAAAACACAACTAGTGAATGAAGTTTTGACACAGTAAATGTTTTCATTATTGACATAATACCCTATATCAGAAATCAACTCGTACATGCTCCCCATATCCGAATCTGGGTTCAGTTATAACTGTTTATTGGATCCAAGTACATGCGTACTTCATGATTCTGAGTTATTGTTTTGAACTATAATGCATGTCACTAAAATATTTTCTAACTCTTTAAATCATAAAATATTTTCTGTGTAACGGGAAACAAATTCCCAATATGAAAAGTTTCTACGTAAACAGCTAAGTTCTAGAAAGATTAGGCATGTTTGTAAAATTCGTTAATTTTCAAACCTGAAATCTAACCCGTTTTGGTTTTTTATATGATCTGAAACATCTTTTAATTATTGAAATGTTAGATGTCTATGTTTTAATCATGTTATTAGTCATTGATACTAAATTTATATCATACTTACTATGAAAACATATTCGCAAGTCTTGATGAATCGAAAACCGTTACCTCACGTCGTTACTTACACTACGTTACATGTTTAAAGCATTTGGAAACTCGTATAACCTAACTCGATATTTGGAGTCTCTAATCTATCCATCTATATAAATGCCTACAAAAAAAACATGTGTCACACTCTAGATGCTAACCACCCCTCTCAAGCCACTAGATTGCTTGATTTGTGATACGAGGTTTCTCATGCATTTAATCCGAATTCACGTGCATGAGTCTCACCAAACCTAGATAGTCTTAAATAGCATATAACATCTCATTTATTTGTGAAACCCTTCATAATCAAGCAATAACTTTCACATGTCATGGGTCTCACAACCCTGGATAACCCTTAAACGGGTTATAGCTTCTCATTAATTTGTAAAATAACATCTTAATCATCAAACAATAATTTTCGCCGGTCATGGGTCCCACCAAACCCAGATAACCCTTAAACAAGTTATAATATCTTATTTATTTGTTAACCTCTTTCATCATCAAACCAAAGTTTAATTTCTCTCCTCTACATATTCTCCATCGTTGAACTATCCTCTCCACCACCGGTTTACTTTCAATTGCCACCCACCATTGTCAACCTCCCTTTTCATGCATCAACCACTATCGTCACCTACATCATCCGTCCATGTTTCATAAGACAAGTATTTGTGTCCATATTTGTTTGTTTAGAAAAATCAACATGTTCGTGTTCGTTTATGTTTGTTCGTTAAAAATCTAAAAACCTACACATCTCAATTGAAAGAGCCAAAATGTCATATATATATATACTTATATATATACATATATATATATATATATATATATATATATATATATATATATATATTAATTAACTTAACAAACTAATATATACATGTTAAATCGAAACAAATCATTACAAAATATAAAATAGCAAAACGATTAAAATAAAACCTCGTACCGCTGGGGAACTCAAACTAGTAAGTTATATATATGTAATTTGCCTATACATAATAAGTTATAACTCATAAGTGTGTTTCTTTAATTTTATATTATAACACAATAAATTACTACATGGACCTTTAAACATGTAAGTAGCCTAAGTATTATATCTAATTAATTCTCGTAGCAATTGTTTCTTTCCATATATTAAATATACAAAATTATCCAACCCTCCCCCCCCCCCCCCCCTTCTCTTTCCCCAAGTTTTACAAAAACAATTTTTCTTAAGTTAGCACATCCAAATCTTGTTATTTATAGGAGATTATCATCCCCTCTTTTTCTTTTGCACCGTTCTTATTTTTCTTTTAAATTCAAAGAATAAAATTTATTCTCTCTCTCTCTCTCTCTCATCACCATCTACATTTTTCTTATTATTAACATTCATATATTTTGTCAAAAATTAGGGTAATCAAGTTGTTATGTAACACTAGTTGTACTATCTTTAATGTTTCTTTTCTTCTTGTTCATCTGTTTTGTTTACATGGTTGCAAAGCTATCATATCAAGGATCTCACATAATCTATACACCATGGCATGTGTTGTGGAGGAGACACAGAACTAAAGGTTGGAAGATGATCTTTAATGGTCACATCTTAACAAAGTTCTTACATTCCTTGTAACTTTATATTTTAATTTGATTTTATACAATAACCGTAAGGGTTTGATGATACATATTATTTATATGATATATTCATCACCCCATCATTGGATTATAATTTATTTCCATCAAAAACCATTTCAAAATGTCAAGAACATTACTAATTGTAATGATTCAGAACTGACATAATTCTTGGACAACAAAGGTTGAGCCATAACTTTGTCATAACAAATTGAAATGGTGAAGACCAAAACCTGTGAATAAATTCATTAAGTTTTGGCCCAAAGGACTTTTTATTTGCATTTTAATTCCTTTCTATGACTCCGTAGTGGTCAAGTTAAAATTAGTGCACATATATGTACCTTTTAGAAGAATGGTTGTTTTAGCAAATCTCAGGTCTGAATCTGACCAAAAATTCTAAATGAAAGTTGTTCCCAACACATAAATTGAGTTTACTAGATTTTTTTTTATAAATTATGGGATTGTTTCATATTTTTTAAAAATTTATTTATTTTGTGACAGCAAGCTATCCAATTATGTTTTCATCTTTCTTTTTTTTTTCAAGTACAAGTTATCATATCATCATACCATTATAAACCTTAGTTAATTATTCATCACACACAAACTAAAACTAGGCTTATTAATTTTATTTAGGGTTTACACGTTAGGATATTCAGACGTTTAACCAAGATCTTAATCTTTCAACCCACCAAATTCAAGGTGAGTTTACATACCCCTTTTCATCTTTTATATATTTTGGGGGTAGCATGCATACCTTTGAACTATTCAAGTTTTATTACCACATATTCAAAACACAATTCGATTTATGTTTATGTGTGATTATTGCATACTCTATGATTATGTTCTATGTACTTAATTGTTTATTTTATTGTTTGGGGGGTTGGTCTCATCCCCATCTAGTATAATCATACATTTATCCAAGTGTGCTGATTTTGTATCACCTGGAAGGGGTCTACATCTTTTCAACTATTTACATTTTTATAAGAATTTTAATGTTCATCACTGGCATATGAATTGTGATTATATATATATATATATATATATATATATATATATATATATATATATAAACTCTACTTTTATACTAGCTGCAGGTTCAAGTATTTGATGTTATAAGATCAAAGATAGTTAGTTTGGTCTTAGGGTATTTGTTCAAAATATAAATGTATGATGTATTTGATTCGGTTATTGTAACTGTGTACTTGTTTTAATGCTAATGAATTAAATAATTATTATCGCTTTAATTATTGTATTTTGAGCTATTGTCCAATAAACACGTTACGCCCTGATATCTTCAGCCACTTTAGTCCGGGTGTAACATATTCACCTTTTTAATGTGTTATGACTTATGAACCAGATTTTGAAATCTTTGTTTTATTATGCTTGATCTCATATAAGCTTAATGACTAGACATGAGTCGATGGTTATAACTTCTTACACTCGACCCGAATCGTCATGCTATTCTAGACACGAGGGTCGGGCTACATGGAAATGAAGCAACACTAGTTAAAGGCTCGAGTTTATTTGAGAGTGAAAAGATATTTAAATTTGGACTAATCAAACTGAACCCTAAACATCTCTATTCATAATGCGAAAACACATCATAAGTAAGAGTACTTGATGAGTAAGCTTATGAGATGTCATGATATGATATTAATTAAAGAATACTTCACAATTTACTATGAAAATAGATATTTTCTTTTATTATTCTTCAATAATATATATTATTTAATATATAAAACATTTAAATGATGACTTATTAAAATTTAATCACTCATCATAACTTCGGAGAATCGTTTTACCTCTAAATGGTTGATTAGTATAAACTCAAATGTTATTTTTTCTGAGACCATATCGTATATTTAAACTTTGGTCATTCAACTTTCATAAGTTGACATTTAGGCTTGAAATTTTAACAGGTGTTACATTGTTATCGGACTTTGACAAAATATAATTAATCGATTACAAACAATGATAATCATCGAATGTCACAAATTATTGCCATTCAAGTTTCGACAAATAATTACCACAAAAAATTCAATGAAAAAAGTAGCATGCTAACTATTAGAAAAAGAAATCGTTGCAATTTCATTCATCCATGAAGTGAAAGTGCGCTCATTTCTTTAAACTCTTTTCTTGCAACAAAAAAGATTCTACAATACTACACTTATTTACGGGGGGTGTGGGGGGGGGGGGGGGGAGGGGTTAATTAAGTTAAATTATACTCAACAATTAAAATGTAAAGGGGGGGTGTCTTTGGTTGAGAGTTCTAAGCCGGGCCGAAGAATTTTTTTCACCTGTGGTGGGTTGTGTGGAATGGAGATGATCGGGTGGATCAATGATCCAAATGGCCATTTAAAAATTAAAAAAAAAAAAGATATATTTATTGTTGTTGTTTGTGTTATTGTTGTTGGTGTTATTGCTGTTGGTGGTGGTGGTGGTGCTATCGTTGTTGTTGTTGTTGTTGCTGCTGCTGCTGTTAGTGTTGCTATTGTTGTTGTTGCTATTGCTATTATTGTTGTTGCTACTGCTTGAAGAAGTATTGAAACTTACGGTGGAATGCATCATAGAGGACCTTCACTAAACTCTTCTAGAAACAAAACGGTTACGAGAGGAGACCATCTCAGTGACGTGACAGAAGGCAAAAAGAATGTTTAGATATACTCACCAATGAAAGAAGAGAAGTCACAACCATACTATTGGAAGAGGTCCCCACAAAAAAGTTTCCTTTATCTGTATTATAATTAGGCGTGTTCAAAAAAATCTGTATTCGAAATATCTAAAAATCCAAATTATCTGAAAATTCAGATATCCGGAATTTCGGATATCCGAATTTGTGGATTCGGACAATGGTTTTGAAAATTTATGTCGAATATCCGAATTTGTGGATTCAGATAGTGGTTTTGAAAATATCGGTTATTTCGGATATCCGAATTATCGGAAATATTTCTTTAATTATTAAATGAAAATATAATTTATAAATTTCAGATAAGTTTTTGATATTTCGCATAGCATTCGGATATTTCGGATAGTTTTCGAATATCAGAATTATTTTTTATTATTTAAATTTTTTTGTAATTAATTTTTTTCAAAATTCGGATATCCATTTGGATATCCGAATCCGATTTCTAATACAATTCGACTAGTGATGTCAGCTATTCGAGATTTGGATATCCGGTTTATAAACACCCCTAAATATAAATACCATGTAACTAGGAGGGATGAAGAATTTGTAATTGAGAGGTATAAGATCATAGTTAATATGCATACTCTTAAAACAAAAAACGATCAGTTATTCGTTCTCTCTATTTTGTTGAGTTTCACCACCTCCTCATTACTATTATTGTTATTATTATTACAATTATTGTTGCTATTATTATTATTATTATTATTATTATATTAAAGAAAATGCATTTATGGTGTACTACTTTTTTTTTTTTACAATAATCTATTATATAGTAGATCTAGTCATCTAAATTGTATTCACCCTCAAGAGAGCAGAGAGCAAAGATCTCAAGTTCTCAGCTTAACCAAATCAAAAGGCATAATATCATAATATGGGTAGCATAATATCAAAATATGGGTCCTTTTCAATAAATGAATAAAAAGCATGATATGGGTCACTTTCAATAAACACGAAAAAGAATTGGGTCAATGCTCACCTTCAATTCAAGGTGGCCCATGGGAAATGATTTGAGTTTATGATTACGGGTCCCTATATTTAAATAATAACCCATAGACACTCCTAGAATAAATATGATAGCATATGAGGGAATGCATGTGAGGTATTTCCAATTTGGGATACAACATACGTGGTCCTGTGTCCCTGCTGATTGTATTTTGTCCAGTCCGCGTATACAAAATTACAAACACTACTTGCATATTTTCTTTCTTTTTTTTCTTTTTGACAACTAATTAACTAAATATAACACATTATAGGGTGTGAAACTTTTACCATATGTTTTTAAAAGTATATCACTACTTTTTTGTCTTATAAATATAATTTTCAAACAAAATGTGGGCTATTAATGTAATAGTTGCATAGAGTTATTGATAAGGTTAATTCTTGATTCTTTGTAGATAAACATAGAGAAGGCAAGGTCAATCTCATATGATAATAGGAAATCACATCCATCTATTTAAATTGTTTGATAATCTTTTAAGTTGAATTTGTTTCTTTTATAGTTGTGTGTTTGAATGCGTATGTTAGTCTATAAGTAGGGTTTAATTGTTTGGAGTTTGTGTTTAGTTATCAATCTACAATTAATAAAAGTTTCTTTCAATTTTATTCAACTGTAATTTAAACAACTGGTATTAGAGTAGGCGATATAAGAAATCTGTGAAGTTTAATAACGGGGTGGGGGCATCTAACCACATTTTATTGAAGTCGTTCCAAGTTGCAAGGCATGTGACTCACGTATCTTTGATCAACGGAAGAACTCAAAGCGCAACCATCATGACTAATGAAAGACCACTCGCGAATCAGGATACACATGCCAGAGAACTAACTGCAACATCTATGCAGTGTCCGAATCTTAAAAAATCAAATTACAATAATTGGGTTGTCATTGTGGAGTCGATTCTTAACACCCACGAGTTGTTGGAAGTGGTAGATCTGGTAACCGGAAATAAAATAGAAGATAGAACAAACTAGTTGGTTGAGGCTATTATCTTTCAGTCCCTACTAGACAATGTGCTTATGCAAGTCACAAGAAGTCGGAGTGCTCGAGAAATATGGGAATCATTATGGGTTAGATTTCATGGATTGATCGAGTACTAGATGCTCGTTTACCATCCTTGAAACAAGAACTCAATCAAATAAAGATGGGAGAGAAAGAATATGTCGGGACTTAGGAAGATAACTGAATTCACCACTCAGTTTAATAGTCTTGGTAGCACGTTGGAAGAAGAAGAAGAAGGAGGTGGAGGTGGAGGAGGAGGAGAAGAAGAAGAAGAAGATGAGCTACTTGACAGTTTCCCCGGTTGGTTGATAGCCTACATAGAAACCGTATTACTATGCTTTAAAAAACTAGACTTTTTTATAAAAACTCAAACCCGTTGTGTGTGGTTGTGTTCATGCATATATATATATATATATATATATATATATATATATATATATATATATTTATCTTTTAATTTATGTGTAATTATTTTTCTTCATGCCTTATCCTAAAACATTTGAGCGTAATTTAGGTTCCATGTTTATAATTATGGCACCACATGAACTTTGTATTAAAAGAAGCATTTGTACAATAACCTCACACTAATATATATATATATATATATGGGTGGGATCTAGAGAGAACTCTTCTAAATGAGAGAACTAGAGAACTCTATTATTTTCATTAATTTTACCTAATCAAAATTAAAAAAAAACAAATCTGACAAGAAGTCCCGTTTTTATTAGAAAAGGGCAATTAAGGAATTACCAAAATATAAAAAAAACCCTCCCAAAACCTTCGGTTCCTATCTATCCCCTCTCTCTCCAGATCTCATGCACATCTCAATTCTCAATCGTCGTTCATCCAACCAAGGGTTTATTCAAAACTAGACGAACACAATTCAAACCAGCCGGCCGATTAAACGCGAATAACATAAAATCGAAGCCGAGTAACACTATCAGGTAATCATTCAATAGCTGATTCTCTATTTTTCGTGACTTATATCTCAAAATCGGTTACAATATGCTGATCATAATAGCTCGTATACGTGTGATTGCACATATGTATTACATGATTCGTTAGCATATTTCACATAATCGAACGAACATATGATATTATTGCGCGTTTTGGTTGTGAGTCAAACATTATTTTGCGTATACCACTACACATACGCATTATTCTCTATTTTTCGCGACTTATATCTCAAAATCAGGTTACAATATGCTGATAATAGCTCGTATACGTGTGATTGCACATATGTATTACATGATTCGTTGGCATATTACACATAGTCAAACGAACATACGATATTATTGCGCGTTTTGGTTGTGAGTCAAACATTATTTTGTGTATACCACTACACATACGCATTATTCTCTGTTTTTCGTGACTTATATCTCAAAATCGGGTTACAATATGCTGATAATAGCTCGTATACGTGTGATTGCACATATGTATTACATGATTCATTATTATATTACACATAATCGAAGCAAACGTATGATATTATTGTGCGTTTTGGTTGTGAGTCAAACATTATTTTGTGTATACCACTACACATACGCATTATTCTCTGTTTTTCGTTATTTATATCTAAAAATCGGGTTACAATATGCTGATAATAGCTCGTATACGTGTGATTGCACATATGTATTACATGATTCGTTAGCATATTACATATAATCGAACGAACATATGATATTATTGTGCGTTTTGGTTGTGAGTCAAACATTATTTTGTGTATACCACTACACATACGCATTATTATTTGTTTTCCGTGACTTATATCTCAAAATCGGGTTACAATATGCTGATAATAGCTCGTATACGTGTGATTGCACATATGTATTACATGATTCGTTAGCATATTACACATAATCGAAGCAAACATATGATATTATTGTGCTTTTTTGGTTGTTACATGAGTCATTAGTAGATCGAACATTATTTTGCATATACCGCTTCACATACGCATTATACTCTATTATATATGTATATGTTTTTTTAACAAATCAATAAAACGTTGATGGAAATTTACTATTTTTTCGATTGCATATACGCAGCACATAATTACCGTGACTGATTGAGCGTTTTATAGATAAGTTTGTAAAAATACTTTAATGTTGTCTTACATGGTCGTAAAATGTATATAAATGCATAGGTGTGTTACATTATAACATGAATAGAGTAAGGAATTGTATAGTGTTTGTTTAGGTATATGTACATGCAAATATATGAATCTTTTATCATGTTTACTAGCACGTGGATGTAATTTATATAGGTAATAACAAGAAATGACAATTTTAAAACTTACAAAGAATGGAAAACGGCACGAAACAGTTGCTGAAACCGGAAGGCCAATACAAGTGCCTATAGCGAACAATGACGAGCAGAAAAAACATGTGGTCAAAAAGATAAGAGTCGTATATAACAAAGAAAAAAGTAAAACACAGCCGGCTGCTGATATAGACACAGGTAAGATATAATGTTTATTTATTTTTATGTTATTTTTAAAAGCATGAAATGGTCAACTGTATATATATATATTTTTTTTTTAATTTTACACGTTTATTTATTTCTTTTACACCTATAGAAAAATCAAATAAGTCATGGTCATCAGGGCATAAAAGGAGCAGGACATCAACTCAAAGAATATCGTTGGACGTTGAGGATGCAAGTCCAGGTAAAAAACTCTCAAACGCACACATACTTGTTAACACGCATTATATACATATATGATATTTCATATATTTTACAGCAAAGTTATATCAAGATCATCAAAACGTGCATGCGTTTTGAGAAGTGGAACACTGGATGTTGACATATCCAAAAGCAATGAAGGTGAGTACAAGAGCATTATATGTTGTATTACACCTATGCACTACCAATTTAGGTAGATACAGTATTAATTCGTCTTATACGTTTACGCATATAGCACATACTCATTACAGATAAGTCAAGCATTTACGCGGATAAGGTGTATTAAACATTAATGTAGACTTCATGTAGTGCGCATATGCATTGATTACGCATTATTTGTATCGTTAGTGCAATACGTATATGCATTACATGATTTAATGTGTCTTATACGTCTAGGCGTATAACAAATACGCACTACCGACGTGTTAGACATTTACGCGTATATGTGTGTATTAAATGTTGATGCAGATATAACGTATTGTGTGTATGCAGTGCATATGTGTTGTACGCATCATTATTGCAATACGTATACGCATTACATTGAGAAATGCACATGCGTACTACTGTTGTATTTCACGTTTAAGCGGACTCGTTGTATTACGTGTACGAAAGCGCTTGCATATTACGACATGTTAGATGTAGGCCATAATCATGTATGACATGTGTTTTAGATATGTATACATATCTACGTTATTAGTGTATTAAACATACGTGTAACTTGTGTTTTAACAGGTAGAAAGAAAACTGCAAAGGGAAAGAGAATAGTGGCAAAAAAGTATGAAGGCGGTGGGTTAAGGACTCCCTCGTCACCAAAATAGCTATTTTCATGCATCGAAAGGCTGTCAAGGACACAACGGGCCGCCGTTCGAAGCATAGGGTTTGGGAAAATGCTACAATTTAATGTAGACGGTATACCGGCTGGGTTAGGGCATTTCGTGGTTGATAAGTTCAACGCGGCTAATATGGAGATTGATTTGGGTGCCAATAAGCTCAAAATAGACAACGGCACAATCCACCAACTGCTCGGGATACCAAATAGCGGTATACAGTTATCGTCGACTAAGTGTACCAAGAAGTTTGTAGGAATACAAAAAACTTGGATAAAAGGTATCCGGGAACATATGTCATACCAACCGAGATAGCTGCAAAGATTGAAGATAATCGTGATGACGGTGGGATGATGTTCAAGCTTGACTTTTTGGCGATGTTCCTTAGCGTGATGGGTGAGATTCAACAGACGGTGAAGTGCAAGCTTGAATTCATTCATCACATAAAAGACGACACAAACGTACGTGACATTGATTGGTGCTCCTTCATCGTCGATTCAATGAAAAAATGCAAGTCTGGTTGGAGAAGATGCGATCTGAAATCAATATTCACTAGCCCGTTGACGATACTCGTGGTACGAATTTCATTAAATAAATGATTGTAAATTTTCGTTAACATTATTAAACGTGCGTGTATCTAACGGTTGTAAAAAAAATGACAGTTAACCTATGTGGATAGAGTCGCATCTACCGGGTTTAATGTGGAACGTAGGATGAACCCGGTAAAATTTTGGAGCATGGCAAATCTGAAAAAAAAAAAAAAAGGAAAGGTTAGAAAAGAAACATGGAGGTTTTGGATAGGGTGAGATTAGGGACATGTATTTGGGCGTGGATGGAGATGAAAGCGAGGACGAAATAGAGACAAACATGTCTGCAAATCTGTATAGCCCGAATGATCTGACGGTACGAGTTACAACCATCACACGTGTATATATTTAGTATAATGAGACTGTTAGCATTAATAACTTATGATGTGCTTTTTTATTAACAGGGACATGTGACCAAGCTTGACACGCTATTCGAATCTGCCATCAAAGACAAAAAAAAATAATCGAAGGAGCTCTGCGTGAAGCACGTTTGGCTTTTCCAACAATTAGTGAGATAAAGACTTTTGTTGACAGGTATAAAACTTCTACAAAGATGTTGTAAACGTCGAGGACGAAAATGCGAACGTTGATGGTGAGAAGATTGAAGTCGAGGCTGAAGAGGAGGAGGGTGACAATGCGAACGTTGATATGGTGAGAATATTGAAGACGATGCTGAGGAGGATGAGGGTGGTTTGATAAAGAATATCACAGATAAAACAAAAGAAGTCGATTATGAAAAACCGAGTTTCAGTCTCGGTTTCAGCTCCCAAGAATCAGGTGGCATGGATAACGACACGAATGCTAATGAAAACACGGGTATAGGTTCGTACCAACCAGTTGACATAGAACAGGTGATGAGTGATGAAGAAATGATGGTTTGCCGGTACCTAAGAGGACCGGTAGAGTTTAAAAAAGAACAAGGAAAGAAAGAGCACAAGGTTGAAATCTACAGAACTTTTGGAGAAGGAAGAAGACGGGATTGCTGATAGAACATTCAGGTAAAAATGTTTTATTAATTTTTTATACACGTATTATGTCTGTAATTACATATGAAAATATAGTAGTGTGTGTATGTAGCAATATGCACACATATTAATGCATATATGTAACACGTTAATATGGCAGCAGCGTGTACGTGTATGGTTCATGAAACATTATGTAAGTATTGATGTTTCACGCATACACGTTATTAAGCTGGTGCATATATACACTTACTATATTACTGCGTATACGCATTAAAGTGCGTATACGTGCTGTTAATTATACATGCGTGAATAACACATATATGTACTATATAAACTTATGGGGTTTTCAATTTAATATATATGATGTTAGTATTTGTTATCAATTTAATATTACACAGAAAGGATATGTTTGACGCTGACTATGGTGTGTTCACGAGAGCTTATTTGTTGGAGTCTATATTGCCGGGTAATCTGGTTCAGCGAAGCGTGGTTGACCGTTGGGTCACGGTTTTAAATTATAAAGAACAATTTAGAAGCCTGGGGTCAATAAACCGTTTATTTTGTCGCGCATAAACGATTGTAAGTTTACGGTATATATAGACCTGGAATAATTTGAATAACGCTTATATAAACTAATGTTGAAGTGGCATTAATTAAATGTGCAAGATTGGATGGATGCTTACAAAAAAGAAATCAACACATGAACAAAGAGTAAACGCGTTTAAAACAAACTTGTTGTATGTGCTAAATAAGGATGAAAGCAAGATGGGTTTAAGAGAGTATGATGCGGTGTTGTTTCCAATTTTTGAAAAGAATCACTTTTACGTAATCGCTTTTGACATGAGGGAAACTAGTGTTTATGTTTTCGACAACATGGTGAAGACCGTGTATGGAGTTAGAACCAGCACAGTTTACGCGGACAAAAGCACGCCGTACAAAGTGGTAAGTCAAAGCACAATATAAAAATATTATTAGTGATGAATACAAGTAGGCAGTCGGTGATACACATGCTTAGTATGTTAACAAGTTGAACATGTATTACATTATAAGTATATACTGTTTTCATACACGTTTGTTATAATGAGATTTTTTTTTCGTTTACACAGATTGACATATTCGGCAGATACCTGACATTGGTTGGACACCCAAAGGCTAAAGAGATTAGGCGTACATGGTCGCCAACAAGAGTGAAGTTACCATGGAAAACATCAAGCAACGTAACAGATTGTGTTGTATTCGCGATGCGACACATGGAGTGCTATAGAGGAGGAGATCGTCTCGAATGTGACTTCAGCGTGGAAGAAGACAGAAAGGTAGAGCAGATCAATATTCTTAGGATGAAGTACATAGCTTGCATGTTGCTTTCGGGAGTAAACAATGTAAGGGATGGCATGTTGGCGGATGCTAGAGAATGGGAAAGCAAAAAACCAAAGCAGGTTGTGGTTAAAAAGGTTCGTTTTAAGGAGGGTTGATGGATAAATGTTGATAGTTGGTAGTTAAGAATGAAATAAACGGTAATCGTATAAAAACATATGGTGTCATGTAGTTTATGCATGCTTATTTTGTTTTGTTTTGACACGTGTAATTGAATTAGACGGTTGGATGGTATGGTTGTAAACCTTTGTCTTGGTTGTTTTGTTTGTTTTGATATTTGCAAGTTAATGGAACAGTTGAATGGTATGGATGCAAGTGTTGTGTTAGTTGAATTTGTGTAAAAATGCATAGGGAATGTGCAACGTATACGATGATGTTCGACATGTAAACAGAACGTGTGACTGGTACAATATACATGGAAAGTGTGATGCACATGTGTAACATGAAAACATAACAAGGATATATACAGGTACCAACGTGTGATGCACACGTGTAATATGAGAAAGGATATATAGGGACCAATGTGTGATGCACACATGTAACACGAAAACATAGTAAGGATAGTTAGTGACCATACATTACATTATACAATTTGGAGATTAAAAATCACGTATAGTTGTATTAAATAAGTGGTGCAAATAAAAAATAATGAAAGTGCGTATACGCATTATAATGCGTACACGCAACCTGATAATCAGTGTAACATCAAAAAGCGTGTGTAAATGTGTATACACAATACAGTATTCAGAACGTAGAATGTAAAAAAAAACACAGGTATATAAAACATACAACACACAAATGACAATGTACGGGTAAGAAAACATGCTCAAACGATATATACCACGCAAATGCACCCGTCTAAAACGGTTTAAACGCAAGTATAAAAATCAAAATATTAATCTGTATTACATAAACATAAGTTTCATTGGGCTGTACCAGCAGTCATTTCAAATTTTATTAAAAGGCATAGTCGTCTAATACGAAAACATGAAACGCGCTTATTGAATATATAACAATGCAATGCGCGTATGTAACATAAAGTGCATAAAATAAAGCATGCATGTAATATAAAATGCATAAAATCAAGTAGAAGCAACACGTTTGGACCGTGTGGCATAACGGTTGACGGAACGGTCGGCGTTTGACTTGGCAACAGCAGCATCAGCTAAAACAGCAGCAGCTTTGGCAGCTTTGACCTTTTCACAGTTACGGGAGTCATGATCGATCACGTATTTGTTGCATTTGTGACACAGCCTTGGGTTTTTATTACAATTTTCCAGCAGTTTTTCAACTACGCCAACTTGACGTTTAGTACCCGACCCTTTATTTCTAATACCAGTAGGTGTCCTGATAGTCACATCAACCGTGTCGGGCTGAACAACAAGCTCACTTATAATCGAACGTTTACTGTTACAAAGTGGCTCAGACGGGAACTCTTTAAACACATTGTCTTTTATATCTTTAAGCTGGACAAGGAGGGAATTGAGGCAATCCGGTTTGTGTCTCAGGCGGTCAACACATTCGGTTAATAATTCAAACATGTTGCGTCTAATAATGGACTCCTCTTCATCTTCAGCCGAATATCTATTCGAGATGTCATGAACCCTGTCCGGAAGCACATTTCTCATCCATCGAGCATGCAGGTATTTTTCAGGTATCAATTCGACCCGGTTGTACCTAAACACGCAAAAAGCATGTCTGCACAGATATCCAACACGCGTGAACCCCATACACGAGCAAGAAACAGTTGTATCATGTTCATTAAAGTCGACCTACATATTTTAACCAACAAAAATATATAACATGAAAAATAAGGTGAATGCCAATGAACGTAAGCATTAACATGTAAACATAAAAATAACAGAAAACATAAACAAGCTTACCACATAATTGTTGACTACTTGGAATCTTTTGTTGGTATGTGCAATGTTGAATTTTTTAATGTCGTCTAATTCTGAAGAACTTGTAATATAACACTTCCTTCTTCCTCTGTAAATTTCCTTTTGAACCTCAAGGAATATTTTGCGTGTATATATCCTGGACGCGTGTATTTCCAAATATAGTTTTTCGGGCATTTTTGGTGTCGTTGTACTAGTTTCAATGTCAAGCTTGAGTTGAGTTTTTCGTTGTCTGTCAAGAGGAGTGCCAAAACACAATAGAAACTGGACAAGCATGTTGGCATGACTTGTCTTGACGTTAAAAGAGAATTGGAGCTTTCACATCTCGATGTGGTTTTTGTAAGGCAACATCATTGTATTTCTCTGAAATAACAAGGGACCCATTGCTCCCTAATTGCATAAATCACGGTAAGCCAATGATGATCACTCAAATTAAGGTCATCAATAAGCAATTTCCACTGTTCTTCAAACGTAGAAGGTGTTATAAACAAGTTCCACACCAGTTTATGTATGGAAACTCACAAATCCATATTTGCTAATAAGTCACCCGAAATCTGTTAAAAATTGTACGAGCGTTACATATGTGCATCATATATAACAAAAATAAAAAAATAAAACAAAAATTAAAATAATTGTACCTTTAATGGTATCTTCTTAACAATGTGCCACATGCAAATTCGGTGAATTGACTGGTCAAACACAGCACGAACAGCTTGTTTAACCGCAGCATCTTGATCGGTTAAAACGAGTTTGGGCTGTTTTTTATGTGTTTTAAGAAACTTGTTGAGTAACCACTTGTAGGACTCGATAGTTTCGTCATATATTAGACCAGCACCAAATGTCACACAATTCTTATGATGATCCACGCCAGTAAATGGTACAAATATCATGCCGTATCTGTCATATAATTACAAAAAAAAAGAGAAAAAAATATGTTACACAAAATGCATACAGAAAACACGTATAAAAACATGTGAGTGGAATGTTGGTATCAAACAGGTGTGGCGGGTAGTACAATGTGCAGTTAAAAATGGTTAACATCATAAATATATACGTGTAATGCATTTGTGTATCGATCACTTACTTGTTGGTACTATAGGTCGCATCAAAACCTAAAACCTCCCTGAAAGCATCGTAGTTGCATTTTGAAACATCATTAGCCCAAAATATATACCAGAGTTCACTTCCAACAACTTTGTACTCAAACGAGAAATTTGGCAAGTTGACCGAATGAGGCGTCATTGTGTCCACAATCATTTGCGCATCTCTGTCGGAAATAAAGAGGCGGACATCCCTGGTAGCATTTTGGAAATCAGTTTTAGTACCATTGACGTTGTTAGATCCGCCCTTTAACGAACATTGCTAGTTATGCGCAATGCTTGGACCAATTTTGTTTAAACTTAGTTTGTGAATGAAATTGCGTTCAGAATACCCAATTTTTCGTCGTTTCTTTGTAAACTCCATAGCATTTGGTCCAATCAACTCATGGGTATGAATATCAACAAAATCATATATCTTGAATCTCATGGTGTTTGGAACGAGTTTCAATCTTAGGCGGGCATTGCAACACACGGCCTTAGAGCTGCTGCGACGTGAGGTCGAAGCAGAGTTTGAGATAGATGAATCAAAATCTTGAAATTTCGGTTTGCCGACTCGAGTACAAAGCATGTACCTATGTGTTACCGAACCCTTGACTCGTTATAAGTGCTTAAACGTATTGAAAACCCAGATTTGTCAGCATACGTGTTATACATATTGACAGCATCGTCCCACGTTTCAAACTCCATGTCTTTGAAAGGCACAAATTCTTCGGGCACGTTAGGTTTCCAGTATATTGTTCCGTTTGGTGTATGGTAATCAATACTCGACACATGTCCTGTATAAAGGTTGACTATATTATCACAAATGCATAAAGTTTATGGTAGGATCACATAATGTGCTCGTTAAATACATAAGTGTGTTATGTTAAATGTAATATGCATCGTGTGATTGTAATAAGCAGGATATACATGCGGGATATATGACTTATTGTAAGTCATAATGCATTGTGTGTACGCGGCACACAAGTATAATGTAGTGTTAGCGTATAGGACGTAAACACTCGTAACACATATGTATCATACGTGTCAAAGGCGTATATAATAAATACATTAACATTTAAGATGCGTTACGTGACTGTAACAAATGTCGCATAGTGTTAACATTTAGATTACACGACATGTAAGACAGAGTGTTAACAGGTATAGTAGACATGTGTATTGCATAATATGGGGAAAATGTGCTATAATACGTATATGCAATATAAAACACATACGTAATATATATCATTTAGGCATTGAATATAAGGTGTGTATGCAGATCCATAAAGTCAATATGTTACCTCGATGTTCAACACCAACAGATTGCATATTATTCTTGGTTTGGACACAATAGCTTGAAGCACCATCGTCGGATGACGCTGAATGTGAAATAATTGAATGATTGACACGAGATTCTGATACAGAGTCGGTTATTTCAGCATAGTCATCACCATTTGTTGTAGTAACAAATGTATTTGACATAGAATCGTTCAATTGAACCGATATTGCACCATTAATTGCAACAATGCTTCCAGACGAGTCGATTTCTGTTTAAACAAAAGCAAAACACGATTATAATTGAATCTAAAGTAGTAAAACGAATTTAACCTAACACTACCTTCGATCAACATGTTAGGAATAACGGGATAAACAGCGTGCGTGATCAATGGAGCTTGATTTCAATTAGATTAGGACGATTCAATTAATTTTGATATGGGTATCGATGGATTGGGATTGAACATCGTAACATGGAAGGAGGTATTGAAGGAAGGAGAGGTACTGATAAGGGAAGGGAAACAAGATTTGGGGAAAATATAGTTTGAGTTGTTTACAAATTTACCCCTTAAGTTAGTAGTTCTCTAGTTCTCTCCATAAATTGAGTTCTCTCTTGATCCTTTCCCTATATATATATATATATATATATATATATATATATATATATATATATATATATAAATATAGGGTTAGTATCATTTAAGAACTCTAAAAAAGTTAAGAACTCTTAGGAACTCTAAACAACAAAATATTTTTTAAATTTTTTTTACATCTTAACATTATTTAAGATTAGTATTATCATATTTTATATAAAAATTTTTGATTACATATATTAATCACAAGTTTACATATGTGTAAAATTTGTGTACTAACAATTTACATAGGTGTAAAACAAAACATAGATATGTATAAATACTAATTTTCAAAATTGTAATCGTACATATAGATATAAAAAATGATAAAAATACATTCAAATAACATTAACATACAAAATATTTTATAAAAAACGTTAGTTTTCAAGGGTTCCTTCAAGTTCTTAAATAATCTAACAGTTCTGTAATGATACTCATCCTATATATATATATATGTATATATATATATATATATATATGTATATATATATATATATATATATATATATGTATATATATATATATATATATATATATGTATATATATATATATATAAGATTAGGATCATGTGAGAACTATTTTGAAATTGAGAACTTTGAGAACCATTTTAGACCACAAAAAAAACTCAAAAATAAGAAAAGTAAAAAAACAAAAAAAATATTTTTCATCCCGGTTTTATAAAAAAATAAAAGGAAATTTGAAAAAAAAAATATCGGTTTAACAAAATTATACACATATGTATAATACTTATTTTTAAAATTTTATACACATTTTTTTATACATATATGTACAATTTAAGGTAAATGATAATGTACATATGTGTACATTACGTAACTAGAAAATAAATGAAATTATACAAATGTGTATAATACAAAGCGTTTTTTTTTATGAAACCTGAATGAAATATAAGAATTTTGATTTTTTTACTATTTTTTTTTATAAAAATTTCGTTTTATAATGGTTCTCAAAGTTCTCAATTTCCAAAGGATTATCTTAGGATCATTATCATATATATATAGAGAGAGAGAGAGAAAAGGGTTCAAATAAGAATAAGGAGTTTCCTAGGAATGGTAAGAACCAACAAATTTTTGACATTTGGCATTACAAACTATGGTAAAAGAACAATTCTAGGAAACTATGTCGGTTATTGGTAATTTTAAATCTCAACCATTGATTAACATGATCTAATGGTTGTGATTTATTCCTAGTCTTCCTAGGATACTACTTATTTTTAGGATAACCCTCCCCTATATATATATATAAACGAAAGCTCAAAAATCTTATGTGTCGCGATGTGGTCGCTCCACCCTTTTATTGAAGCCACTAGATTGTTTGAATTTTTAAATGAAGGTTTCTCATGCATTTGACCCGAATTCACGGGTATGGATCTTATCAAATCCAGAGAGTCCTTAAACGGGTTATAACGTGTCATTAAGTTAAAAATTAATCTCACCAAATATTTGATATGAAAATCCTATAAAATAGGGATATACTAAAAATTAATATTTAGTTTTTTTTCTTTTTTAAAAGATATGATTTATCATTAAGAAACAATTTTATATTAAAAAAAGAAGCGGTTCATGGGTTTTACCAAACCCAGATAACTTTTAAACCGGGTTATAACATCTAATTTATTTGTGAAATAATTTTATCATCAAATCCGAAGTATATAATTATTAATTTCCTTACAATACATAAAATTAAAATCAAATATATATATATATATATATATAGGATGAGTATCATTACAGAACTGTTAAATTATTTAAGAACTTTAAGGAACCCTTGAAAACTAACGTTTTTATAAAAAATTTTGTATGTTAGTGTTATTTGAGTGTAGTTTTATTATTTTTTTATATCTAAATTAGGATTACAATTTTGAAAATTAGTTTTTATACGTATCTTTGTTTTGTTTTACACCTATGTAAAATTGTTAGTACAGAAATTTTACACATTTGTAAACTTGTGAGTAATATATGTAATCAAAATTTTTTATATAAGACATGATAAAACTACTCTAAAATAATGTTAATATATAAAAAAATAATTAAAATGTTTGGTTGTGTAGAGTTCCTAAGAGTTCTTAACTTTTCTAGAGTTCTTAAATGATACCAACCCTATATATATATATATATATATATATATATATATATATATGTATATTAGAAACGAGTAATATAAAATAACCCCGTAACAAGACGAAACCTTTAATATCCTACGTGTCGCGCTCTGGTCACTCCCGCCCCTCTCAAGCCACAAAATTGCTTAATTTGTAAATGAAGTCTTTTTTATGCGTTTGATCCGTTTTAATGGGTTTGGGGCTTCTAATGAAACCCGGATAGCCCACGGGTCATAACAATTCATCTTAACTTTTTCCTTTTTCCTTTGCCTGCGAGACCTTGCTCACACCCACCTTATCGCTGGTGTGGATTGAAACATGGAGAAGACTGAGCGAATGTCATGATGGATTGAAAGTCTTTCTCTATCTTCACAATTGCAAAACCTTACCTTTCAATCAACGATTTCATGTGCGATTTCATCGCTTTAGCAAACCATTAATTGCACACTAATTTTGAATTCTTTTTTTTGCATGCGTCTTCTTCTTATTATGCTAATTTCAAATCGAATTCAATAAGTAAGTTGTGTCATTGCCCCTAATCTATGTATATACCTAAAATTGATTGGCTTTTTTTTTCTATATTTAAGATCGGCCTTTGTTAACTATTAGAGATTCAAAGTTCTTTATTAAATATGTTTTTTCGTTAATTTTTTTTAAGGTTTTATGATATATATTGTTATTATTGTATTCAATTACAAAAGGTTATTTCCGTTAGTGTTCTGATTATGGTTATTTTTCAATATACATTTGTTATTTATTGAAGATCATTTGAGGCTTATGATCCCGATAACAAAATCATGACTGGATAAGTTGCTGGAATTTTACACCCTTCTAAATCATGTACATTTATTATTATTATTATTATTATTATTATTATTATTATTATTATTTTGTATATGATTGGAGCGGTTTGTTACAATGGAACTATAATTGATCTAGAAGAAAGTCATCGTTGCTATTAATCAATGTTAAAATATCTAATTGCTACAAGTACTATATTTTACAACTATTAATCTTGTTTCTATAGTTTTGACCACATCCAGATTCGTCTTGATTTTATGTTAGATGCTTTACTAATAAACTCCAAAATTGTGATCTACAAATTTATGTTTAATTTTAATCAGAGGCTTCAAGATGAAGTGAATTAGGTTTTGTTTACTTTCAAAATTAAGGTATCAGATTATTGAATATGGTAGCTTTAATGTTTTGGGCTAAACATCTCAGTAGGGTTATTTTTAAAATTTAATTTCATGCTGTTTGGTTTTAATATACTTAAGTACTTTAGTGGGGTATTCCAGTAAACTTTGGGTTTCATGGTCAAATAATTTCTTTTATGCAGATTGGATATAACTTATTTTAATGATTTGTAAATTGTTTTATCTCCTGATTTATTTGCAGATCAGAACTCACTTTAATTTAAATGCTTATTTAATTTGCAACGTTTTTTTCACGTCTATTTGTTTGACTTTTGGATTCATATGGTTTTGTTTAATAATATATTTTAGATAACAATATTGTTTGTGTTTGAAACTTCACTTTCAACTCAATATTACTACATGTTCTCATATTTGTAAGTTTAAGTGTCTAAATTGAGCGAATGTGTTATCTGCAGTTTTGCACTTAAATAAAGAAATAATATAATTTCGCATAAAACAAACGTAGAATTGTTCTTGCAACTTGAGTTGCGTGCTATTTCTTTGAAGTAGCAATCTTATGAGAGAGTCTTGGTACTACACTCAATGTAAGTTGTTTCTACTGTATATGTAATATGTTTTTATTATGTGCTCTTGGGTATGTGTGTGCCTTTGTATAACATTAATCTTTTAATAATTGTAGTGTTCGGTGATGTTCGTAAAAAATGTGCAAAGAATACATTTTTGTGAGACAATACATGTTTTATGAGACGGGAATGAAGTCTCTATAATTAGGTAAAACGAAAAGGTATGCAACTTTGTTTTACCTTTGATAATTATTTTTGTTACAACAATAATATGATCACTACCATAATCTGTTTATTAAAAAAACTAAAAAGAAAATAATCACTTGTAGGTAATACCAACTTTCTATTGCAAAAAAAAAAATCCAAAATGTTGAAGCATTTGACATGATTAAAAAATTTTATTTCAAGAACACTGCTAATGTTGTTTTGGGTAGCAAGCTGCAACTTACTGATATTTTATCATCAGATATTAAGCATGTTGGAAACAATGTCAATTCTGGAATAAATATCTTCATGCATCAATACAACAAGTTCAGAAACTTAAAGTTTAAGGTGTTGGTTTCTTTCTCAATTGATGCGGGTCATAAATCATGAACGTCCCAGTGTTAACAAGAAGCGTATTTAATTGAGATTCGGTTATAATGGAGGTTACATATTTTGTTTACATTTAGACCAAAATACTTAGCTTTGTCTTTCATAAAATAGGAAACACTAGGACATTGAAATCCTTGGTATTCCAAGGTACCTTATCATTACTTTGTTCATGTTCGTTCATAAAAAATAAGGGCATATCCGTGTGCATTCATGTTCATTCATTTAAAATCTAAATGAACAGTTTGCAATGAAAATGAACAAGTCTAATACATCACAGTTTATCCAGAAAACACTTCTAAATTAGTGGCTTAAATTTACCTCATTCATTTTAACGAGCCCTCTTTATTTTCATATGTATATATATTTATATATATATAACTACTTATATGTTTATAAAACATAAACGAGCGAAAATACATCAACGTAAATAAACGAACATAACTGGATGCTCACGAAAATAAATGAACAAACAAAATGCATGTTAATGTGTGTTCGTTTTTTAAATAAACGAAGATGAACTTCCACCCAAATGTTCGGTTCTTTTATAGGCTTAAATTAGGATGTAAGCTGATTGGAAATACATCTAGAAGTTATAATAAATAGCGTATATTTTTAGAGTAGTAACTATAGATATATTTATATAAACACTTTTAAAAAACTTTTTACATTTACAAACTCTAATTAACACTACTAGAAGAACAAATAAAACAAAATCCTAAAAGGGTCATATGGGTCACACGGGTTAAAAGTCGTCTGAAGTTTATTGCATTGTGTTTTTGTAATCATGCTAACGGGTTTGCGCAGCCCGACCTAACCTTGACAGAATTTTATGAATACCTTAACTGAAGATGAATGTTATTTTAGCTCCATTGTATCCTCAAAATATAATTCTTCTGATAAAGAAGATACAACAGGTATACACAATTTCTTTGTGATCATGCTTTGTAATGGACTGTTTATAAATGGGTCATAATATCAACTTCATATTTGGCAGGAGGAGTCATAAAGGTTAAAGCTTGTATTATCATTTGCTTCATTGAAGTACCATGTGAACTCTAGAAGTTAAGAGACAAGATTCATATTAATAGTTTATCTTCTTTTTAAACTTCTTGGCTTGACTTCAAAAGTTAAAATTCACCCAACAAAACATATATAAAATATTTTAATATTTTTAGGAAACTGTAGTGGTGGCGGTCGTAGTGGTGATGACTGCCATGGTGGTGGTGGTGGCAGTGCAATATTTCACATAAGCATGTCACATATATGCCAAATAAGAATGTCACATCATGAAAACTAACGACGCTAGGATTTCGTTAGTCAAGGTTTATTGGTAGAAAAAAATGATAAAATGTAGGATTGTCATTAGTCATTCCGTTAGTTATGATCGACACTGGCCAAAAGGTGATAGTTGAGATTATTTAAAGCCAATATATTATTTTGAAAGTGTTTGTAAATTGTTATTGACACAATGTTTGATTAAATAAACTAAGAACAAACACAAATCCCTTCAATAACCTACAAAACTTCCACTTAACAACAAAATTCGTCCTAATTAAGAGGAATATTAACTTAAGGTTTCTAATTGTTAGATGAAACGAATGATTTGATAAAGAATGCGAGAAAAAATTTCTCAAGACGATTTATTATCATTATAAAGTCACTTTCAAATGAAGGCTTCCAATTATTACCTATTTTAAAATATAAAAAAGAAATAATTCTACAAAACTTCATAATAGATTTTAGGGTTGTTTTATTAAATACTACTTGAACCTGATTCTTCTATAAAATTTAAATATTTTAAGAGATGACGAGCTAAAACGAGTAAAAAGTTTCAATATTGATCACTATTTAAATAGGTTGGTAATGATAATGAAATTGAGTTATTACTATTTGAATCAATAAATTGTATAAGAGCATTTAAGTTATCTTATTTGATGATTGCGAATGATCCCCATGCTAAGTGGGGATAATAAGATGTGAGGTATACAAAGATTTCATGTAAAAAGGAGGTCTTGAGTACAAGTGTCACAGTAAGAAAAAATAAGAGTTTCATGTTGGGTTTGGGGTTTTTCATCTATTGTGAGTTTCATTATGTGGGTGGTCTTTGGGACTAATAGGGCTAACTAATGTACAAGTTTCTATCCCCGTGGTTCTATGCTTGGGGAATGAAAATGATCGGATACGCTAGTGGTCCATCAGTGATCTAAATGTCTATTAAAAAGAAATCTAATTTGATGATTAATTAAACTGAAAAAAATCTAATTTGATAATCTAAATGCCTTCGACACATTTGGATCCCTAGCTCCCGAGGCGGTTCGCTTCTTGGAGCGGGTGCAGAAGGTGGTCCACAGTGACTCGCAGAGCCCGAGGAACCAAGGATTTATATTTAGTAGAGTAGCCTTTGCGATTCAAAAGGGGATAGCGGCGTAGCTTGTTGCTCGCTTACCCGTTATCCAGATATAGCTTGGTTTATGTTATATAAAAATAACGAGAACACCATTGTGATCTTCAAAAAAAATTATATATTATGCGAAAAGGATTTTAGTGGGATAAATTGCATCAATATGAGTATGACGATAAAATCAAGGTGGGCTTTAGATGGTTAGGTGGGCTTTAGTTTTAGGTCGGTGATTGAGAAAAAGAAAATGGGCTAAGAAAAATAATGATCATCGAATTATTTAAAAGGAATTACTTGAAAAATAAGGGAGATAAGTTTGCTTGACGGCAGGGGAATTGAAGGAAAGGCAGACGCAAGAAAAGGGCAAAAAGAAAAGCCAAGCAAGCTTCTAGTAATCCGTAGAATTAGTTTAAGTAAACAATAAGACTAGTAGGCTTAATTATTTTCTTTTTTCTTATTAGATGAACCATAATATTTATTTTATTTTGGTTTGGTTATGAATTATGAGTAACTAAACTCATTGAACTATCGACGCTTGGGATTATTATTGATTGTGCTTGACTGTTTGGATGTGTTAAACTTCTAAATTTATATAGTTATAGCATGTGATTCCATATATTACTATGATTGATTGATTGCGTGTCTATCGGTTAAAGTTTTTTATCTTAAGGTCATTTACTTGGTATTTTTGATCTGTTTGTGGTCTAACTAGCCATAAACAATTGTGTGCGTAATTGCTAGATTTTACTTGGTTCACCTCCTTGAGACCGAGAGATAACAGGGAATCGGTTTGTCTAGTATCTTTATTCTGCTAGGTTAGATTTGAGTGAGAGCAAGTTTTAGTCTATTTGTTTAGAATTGTATGCGGTGTGCAAATATATGTCCTAGATAATACATTTTCATTTTGTTAAACTTCACATACATGCTTATGTAGTCGGGCCTAATGCGCATTTGCTAAAGTTACAAGCCAAAACCGATTACGTCACAATTATTAACATTTTTGCCATTTAAATGATATTTAAATACTTGGTACCTGATATGAGAACTTCTATATTTCTATACACTAGCATGGTGTCCGCGCAATGCAGCGGGGCACACGCGCAACTCAATATTTAACGCATAGTCCGTGTCAGTACATACGTCACCTGATGACAGTGAGCACATAGCCTAAAATTGGGCGTGTAACTCGTGCAAAGCCAGTTGCGTGTAATCGAAGATTGAACACGTGTAACCGGACGGGAATGCACGTTACCGACATTAAAACATGCTTAACCAATATACAGTAACTTGAAATAAATGACCCGAACTCATTTTGGCCCCCAAACCCGTTCTGACTCGACAACGTTTTGATCTGGCCCATTTCTACTCGAACCCGAACCATAACCATTTTTTTGTATCGACTCATTCCGACCCTATTGTATTTTTATAAATGAACCGAACTCGCCCGACTCGACTTGTTACCCGGTTCAAAATGGTAAATTTTTAAAACTAAAAACCCTAACAATATTATACCCAAATTAAAGAGAATAAAATGCTTGTTTTTATGACGTAATTTTTTTGAAAAATTATTAACGTGTGAAGAAGTTATGCCTGCTAAAAAGTCGTGGGGTAGTTAGTTTTGAATTATGGGGCATATGTGTAACTATTATTAAACTTTACAAAAAAGTAGTGAAGTTGAGGGACCAAAATTGTAAGTATATTTTGAAAGAATGAAAGTTACGTAAGATTTGTAAGTAAAGACTTAATTACCCCTAGTTTTTTAAATTTTGGTGCATTAGGTATTTTATATAAAGCAATGAGTTTGGTACCTCTTATAATTTAGGAGGTCTCTAACTCATGCTTTATATATAGTATAGATATTGGTATGTGTAAAGTCTTACGTAAGATTTTCATAATTTATGTGGCCTTTTATTGCAATTTATATCATTTGCAAGAACCGATTTTAATCAATTAAATGGGATTTTAAAGGAGAAAGTCAATTTAAATATATGTATTAATTATGACTTTACAAGACTTGGATTATTAGGGTGAGGGTAGTGGGGCGCGGACGACGTAGCCGCCGCGCACACCACTACCCCTGTTGCGTAGACGTGGGCGCGGACGGCCGGGGCGGACCGGTCTGCGGGGCTCAAAAGAGCCGTTAGACATGGGGGATCTTGACCACCCAATGCTTTGCCTGAACTGAACTCTTTATTATATTTCGGACAAACCCTTTTCATCGGATCCAAGATTCCGATCACATCTTTCTCCGGCGTTTTAACTTCACCTTGATCTACTGTTGTTGTTGATGGTTTTTGGAGCTTGGGGATCTTGAGTTTGATTACCATCTTGCTATCGCCTGGTGACAATCTGATTATCCAGTCGTCTTCATTCATCTTCTCCATTTGTAGAGATTAATTAAGATGAAAACCCTAAAATTAAAGAGAAGTAAGAAGAAGAGGGTTTTGGATTAATATGTGAGTGTGAGTTGTTAGAATTGTGAATGAGAAATAAGAGAGAGAATAATAAGAAGAATAATTTAGTATTTTTGTGCTTAACAAAAAAAAAGTTCAATCAAGCCCCGAATCACCTGGACCACTACACTCTATGTGGCTTGATCATGGGGCTTGTCATGTGCCACGTATGCGCCTGCATGTCGTAAATATATTGGATCACTTGTGGGTGGATCAAGTCCCACTATCCTTAGCCTTAGGGAAACACATTACAAAAGCTACTTAGACCGAAAACCTATCTTTAATAATTAACTAGTATCAACACCCCTTGTGATGCAGCAGAGGTGTAGTTTATTACATATCCACTCCACTCTAACGCGGGAAGTTACCACCACCATCTTCGTTCACCATTTCCTCTCACGCGGTCAATACTAACGTTAACCATTAAGGACACTGAACATATGAACAAAAAGTAGACGTAACATGTTGAACCACACACGCTCGTTCCATCATGTTAACACACAAATGTTAGACCGAAACATAATATATAAAAAAAATAACTAAGACAACTTAACATCTACATGTTGAGACGGGGCCGATAAACGGGAAAAATAAACATAAAAATGTTTTGCAGCGTGTTAATTCGTTAAATTTAGATGTAATGGTAAAGAAAAAATTGTAAAAGACGAAAAGAATATGGGACCAAGGCTGAAAGTAGAAAAATGTTGGCCACTAAAACCAAAAAAATGTTTTGTGACGTATTTGTAAACTGTGAAAAGTGTAGGGGTTAAAAGTAAAAAAATGAAAGTTCTATAAAAAAAATATTACATAGTACAAATTTTGATGCACAATGCACAAAAGAAGATGCATAATTCTCCCAAAAATGTATATATACTAGTAATTAGAACCCCGCGTTGCGGGGGCGAGGGAAGACAACGATCAAGGTAGATACTTAGTTGTGTTTGTCGCATTTGTTTTGTTATACATAATAGCCATACAACCCTTTGTTACATTATATAATAAGGTCTTTTAAACGTTACAAATATTTGCGGGATACAAAATAGTATTAGTGGTCTCTTTACATACATGTGTTAGACCTGCCAAAAGCAGGTCGCCATTAGTTGCCACAATGTGTTAGACATGTTACAATGTGTTGGGTATCAGTTTCCATTGTAATTTTTTTGGCTGAATAGCAATTTAGTAAGTGTGTTGTTATTTACCTAGTTATTGCCGATGTTCCCAAAAAGCAAGTTGTACACCAACTACATCCTTTGTTTCTTTTCGTCTGGGCTGTGGTATATGTGTTTGTTGACAGTTACTAATCCATAATCCTGGCATTTTAAAACTCTTTTAAATTACAAATGTAAACTTGCCATTGACATTGCAGTGACTAATACTGTACAAACATGCTAAATCATAAGCATACATATCCAACCAAAACAACATAAAGCAACCAAAGTCCGAAGTCAAATCTAACCACAAAGTCAATAGCTCCAAAGAAATTTCTCTTGACAAATTTGCAGAAACAAACTAATGGAGTATATGGTTGGTTCCTGAATTTCTAAAGTAAAAATCATTTCAATGCGCACATTTAAGAACATGACGAAACAAAAACAAAATTACTCAATTTTCTAGTCATTTTATTTATAACCTAAAAACATATTATAGTTTTTTAGCTGTCAAGCAAAACCGAATTAAGGAATAAAATATGATCAAACTAATAAATCAAATCCATAATGCAAACCTGTTTAATAGTTTTTTTTGTTTGTCAAGCAAACCGAATTAAAGAATAAAATATGATCATCAACCTAATAAATCAAATCCATAATGCTAACCTGTTTAATTAAATTAGGGAAATACAAATGCCTTTCTAAAAAAACTAATTGTTACTTTAGATGTCATATATGTTACAGCTATAAACATAATTCATAAACATCAAGACAGAGCAGAAAGTTTAAAAGTTGTAACATATACTAACCGTTTTAAGTGAACACAAAGTTGCATCGAAAACCCAAAAAGGATAGGGTGTACATTAATTAGCAACGAAAAGCATCAAATACATATCTGAACATCTCTTAGATGACTGTTCAGTCATCATCATTGAGATAGCAAGTTAGCAACCTAAACATATTGAATAAAATATTGTCTCAGATGAGCCGAGTCCTCTCATAATAGCCTTCAACACCCAAAAAGATATTGTCTGCATTCATTAGCAATTAAAAAACCATTTAAGTCCAGATCAAACACCTATGAGATGACCCTATGTTTACCATTATTGAGATAACAACCAAAATCCTAAGGCTATGTGTAATGGGCGAGAAAAGAGGGCAAATTTGGGCGATTTTGGTGGAGCACACCGCCCCCTGAGCGAAATTTGGGCGATATTGGGCGGGGGCGGGGTATTATTGTCGCCTGCGAAGATGGAGAAATAATAATATAATAATAATAATGCCGTTGGGTAACGGCTATATATAAAAAAAAATTAATTTAAAAACTTAATATATATATCAAACTTTATCTAACCATTTTCACCCTATCATACACAAACACAAACATAAAAATACCAATCAATTTTATTATTTTCATACTTCTTCAAACTCAAAGAGTTCCACGGATTCCACGAACTCTGCCAAGATTTTGGATCAATTAATAAACGAGAGTCGAAGAATTCATCAGATTCACCGACAACTGGCGGAAGAGCATTTAGAGGTCACGAACGCGGTTCGGGCCGTCGCCAATAACATGGTGTCCGGATCTGCTCCATCTACGGCACCACGTAGACGGTCATATATCCTTCGGGATCGTACGCAAGCGAACGCTCGTTTGATGAAGGACTACTTCGACGACACACCTACATTTAACGACGCTATGTTTCGACGTCGTTTTCGGATGTCCAAGCTTTTATTTTTGCGCATCGTTGGAGATATGGAGCGGGGAGTATGAGTATTTTCAACAGAAACCAGATGCAAGAGGATATTTAGGATTCTCCGCCATCCAAAAGTGTACTTCGGCTATACGCATCCTCGCATACGGCAACACGACCGATATCAATGACGAGTATTTAAAGATGGCTGAGAAAACAACGAGAGATGCGTTGGAGAATTTTGGAACTGTAATATTTAAATTGTTTGTATTAACTATTGTTTTTAATATAAATATTGTTTAATAATTTATTTGTATAGGGATAATACAATTATACTCTCGTCGTTATCTGAGGATTCCTACTTCAAACGACCTGACTCGCATATATGATGTACATGAAAGAAAACATTTTTTCCAGGCATGATCGGGAGTATAGATTGCATGCATTGGGAGTGGGCCAACTGTCCAACCGCATGGCGAGGTCAATACACTCGTGGTGACCATGGAGTGCCAACGGTTAGTCTTCAAGCCATTTGTTCACACGATCTCTGGATTTGGTCAGCCTACTTCGGCTCAGTCGGGTCCAACAACGACATAAACGTTCTCAACGCGTCACTTGTGTTAGAGTATTACATCAGCCGTAGCATACCGGTCTTACCGTTTTATGCCAACGATACCTTCTATCGTCACGGATACTATTTGGGAGATGGGATATATCCAGAGTACTCGATCATCATCAATACTTTCAAGACCCTATCGAAGAAAAAATAGATTATTTTAAGAAGAAGCAAGAGTCTGCCTGAAAGGATATCGAGAGGTGTTTCGGGGTTCTAAAAAAACGTTGGCATTTTGTGAAAAACCTTTGTCGTGTATGGACATTGGCAAAAATGAGCGATGCCATGTATACGTGTATCATATTGCATAATATGATTTTAGAAGACGAGGGAAAAGCAATATGTCAACACTATATACCAGGAAGCGTTCCAGAACAGTTTTCTGAACCAACCCAAGACCAACGAACGTATAACATTCACCAGCTCACATCAAGTGATATACATAACCAACTGAAAGCGGATTTGGTTCAACACGTGTCGGATAATCGTCCCGTTGAGGAGGACGAAGACGAGTACGAGGACGAAGACGAAGACGAGGAGGAGGACAATGACGACGACAGGGACGAAGACGAAGATGAAGACGAATATATTAGTTTTTTTATGTATATTTTTATTTCAATGTGTTTTTTTATTATAATTTATTTTTATTATTCGTGTATTTTTTTTAGTTTATGTATTTTTGTATTTATTTTTTAATTTTAATACATTTTTATTTAATTATTTAAATAAATTGGTTTTTATTTAATTAGTTTAGTTATAAAAAGAAAATAATAAAAAAACACACTATGGGCCCAACTTGTAGCCCCTACACCATTACACAAAAAAAAAAAAATTGACTCCATGCTGACTGGGGGCCACGTGTCACAATTCGCCCCCAATTGTAGCCCCTCCACTACACATAGCCTAAGGCCATATGGTGTTTCAAACACATGGTCGTCAAAAAACATTTGATCAGCAACAATCACACACCGCAGCATACAACTGTCACAATCTCTCAACCGCCACCTACGTTTTTGAATCGGAACTCGATAAAGATAGACGACTGAAAATCGCCCACCGCAACACACAACCACCACCTAGGTTCCGAGGCGGAACCCAAAAACGATATATATCACCCAGCACAACACACAATTGTGACAACCACTCAAACGCCAAACACCACCTCGGGTTCCAAATCAGAACCCGACAACGATAGACGATAGAAAATCACCCACCACAATTGCAACAACTCCACTGCCACCTCCATAGATTGTCGGAAAGCCACCGCCAATGGCAGGCAACACCCTTCTTGAAGAAACACAGATCCGATCCCCGGGTATGAGTCCTGGATCTAATGAGTCCACAAGGTAGGATACGATAATTACAACCAGGATATGAGTACAACCTCCCAAAGTCCAGTGACCGGAACCTGCAAAACAGACACCGTGAGTCTCGTTACGGGAAGGGCAAGAAGGGGGGGTCTTCCCATAACCACCCTTCGGCGTGAGAATCAGTACTGTTCTGTAGAAGATAAGCACTTAAGTAAATTGAGAGAGTACAGTGGGAGTGAATGAATACCTCATACCATTTGACAAGGTATTTATAGCCGAATGATGATGGAAGATGATTGGGACAGCTGTCTTCATCTAGAAGATCTCTGATAACCGTCTGGACACGTGTCTTCTTGTGACAGGCTGAACTATACGTCTCATGTGCATGAGTATAACAACCTGGACACGTGTCACCAAATGATAAGACGGATCGCACCCTGGCCATGTGCATGGTTATAACAACCTGGCCAGGTGTCCTTTGTTCACTGGTTAGTATGTCATGTATTCCCCAAGTTAGAATCGTAAACCTTCTTCTAGAGAGTACTTGAGTGATGACAGTTGTCCCGCTGGCACTGTCTTCCGGATGTTTAAGCGAACAGATGTCCTGTCCTGCGGATGACTTTTGAGGATGCCAGGATGTTTCCGCGTGTGTTATGAGGATGTTCCTCCTCAATCATGATATGCGGGTGATCCATGCGTCCCGCAGGTGTCCTACAAGAGGATTCTCTATGACCCGTAGGTGGTACTTAAGGGTATTTGGGTGTTTTTGGTACCCTACCTCTACAAGTCCCCCTGTCCAGTGTTTCTTCCGTGTGAAGTCTTTGTGCGGGTGAAATTCTGGACTTAATGTATGTTAGCGATTTTTGTTGTTCGGAAGTTAGGTAGAAAATATCTTCTGTTGGTATGGATAATCATGAAAAAGGATAAGTTGACCACTTGCAGGCGCGTGAACAGATGATGGAACGTTTTTGACGGCTGTCACTGTACCCGACTGTACCACTTTTTCTCTTTTTCGAATTTCCCGCGTGACGTGGCAAGTACTGGTTGGGTGGTGTTTTTCTCTCTATAATTTTCATATCCTATCGCATTAATTGCGATGGGTATAAATAAGGAGAGACTCCTTCTTTTCGAAGTTTTATCACTTTTTTCTTCTGATTATCTTCATAGTTTCTCTGAATTTTTCATACGTCTTTTCTTCTCTCTATTATAATGTCGAACGTACAAACTGAAGTCGACAAATAGAAGTCTCGTGAGATTATGCAGAATACGAAAAACTGTTGGAAACCTATGGTATTCCACCTGAATGGGGACCGGAGTTTCCTTTTCCAGGTTCCATAGCCAGTTTCCCACCGCCTGGGAAAATGGCTGTGTATGCTGACTATTTCGTTTATGGCAATTTCCGTTTACCCATAACGAAATTTTTTGAGAGGTTGTTAACCGCCTATGGGATCCATTTATCTCAACTGCATCCGCGTGCTATGATGCGAATTCCTCATTATGAATTTATATGTATAGCGCGAGACATGGTGCCTCATATTGACCGATTTCCTGTTTTTTACCGTCTTGCCAACCGGAACGGTTGGTATACGTGTCAAGGATTTTCCGAACGGAGCCTTGGGTATAAAGTTGAAAAGTTGTCCACTGACTGGCGTAATAGATTCTTTTGGGTATCTGAGGATGTGGTGCCTCTTTCAATGGTTCGTCGCCCCATGAATTCCGCCCCTCCGGAGGTTATCACAGCTGCTCATGAGGGTCAAGAGTGGTATCGTGTTCTTACTATGGAACCCTCACCTATGCGTGCGTTGCCGGAGAAAGCTTTGGTGTGGGCGGGCAAGAGTCGTTTGTGGCTAACGGAATTCATGGAACCCATTTTTGCAGATCTGAATGAGCGTAAGTTGTCTTGTTTTGTCTCTTCTCTTTCTTGAACATTTTGATGATCCGGGTTCTATCTTTTTCAGACCGGAGCTCTATGTTCAATTCTCTCTTTGAAAACATGGGTTGGGTCCACAAGAGTATCCGCGAGGCGGGAGACCAACCTATTCTTGAGAAAACCAAGTCTCAATTTTTATTTCCAAAGAAAGTTCGCGCTGAGCCTGTAACTTTGGATGCCACCTTTCAAACAGGTGCGTATGTTCTAAACCCGCTTCCCCTTACTGCCGTTTCTTCCGACAGAACGATTGCCATCTTATCATCAAGTGATGATGATGAAGATGTTTCTCAGTTTTCTGCTTCGGAAGAAGAGGGAGACTCTGATGAGGGGCTTCTGAATTTTCCTCTGTCTCATCTTTATTAGCAGAACTGGAGATAAAGAGAGCTTTCATAGCTTCTCAAAAAGGTCATTCGAACGTGAAGGCTGCGGATACTGAGGCGGGACCATTGAAGAAAAAACGAAAAGTGCCCCGCCCTAAGAAGCCGCAATACAGCCTTGCTGACCGAATTGACATTGTTGAAGGTATTCGTCAATCTTCAAATACTGTATTCTTTTTTATGAGTATTTGGCTAAGTGTAACTTTGTTACGTTGATCCATTGATCTTCAGTGAGGATATATCTGAGAAGCTTTCTACTCCAACTCCTCATGCTGAAAAACCATCATCTCCTTCTCCAAGGGAAGATGTTGAGACTAAGTTGTCTACTCCACCAAGTGACCTTAATATAGAAGGTCAGTCGACCCTTTCTCCAACTGAGACTATTGTGGAAGATAGGGTGTCGACCCCGCCAGCTGATACTTCAACGGAGGGAGCTAATATCCAGTTTGAAACTGATACTCGTTTTGACTATCTTTTTCAGGCTGGAGGTGGTACTGGTGATCAGCAGGACAATCCTGCTGTAAATGAAGAAAATGTTAGGAATGTGGTGTCTCCTCCTCCACAACAACCTTTTTCTACCCCAGCTCGCCTCAAACCTTCGGGTTCTCGTTACTACGGGGATATGGGCCTAGGCGACAATCATGAACTGTTTGTTCCTCCATGGAATATTACCAATGGGTCCCGATTTTCTCATCCTAGGACCTGTATGGACTTTGTTGAGCATTATACGACTCCTGCCTAGATGACGTATCAACGTGACCTTTCCCGCCATGACCTTCATACGAATGTTGCTTATCATCTGGCTAATTCCTTAGCCGGTAGCCAGGAGGTCTTAAGTGAGTGGCGTACTCTAGGCGGGAAGGTGGTGGAAGCTCGTCGGGCGGTCGAAGTTGCCAAGAAAGAAGCCGAGGAGCATCGTATTGCTGCCCAAACCGCTAAATGGAAATAATCCGACGCGGAAATTGCTCTTAAGAGTGAGCAAGATCGCAACGTTGAGGCTGCTCGCCGATGGAAGGAAGCTTGTGAAAAGCAAAATTCTGTTCTTGAAGCTGCTCGAGCTATAGCTCAGAGAGAAAGAGACGAGTTGACTCGTGCTCAAGAAGCTAACTCTTCATTAGAGAATCAAGTGGCCCTTCAAGGTGCACAGATCCACGATCTTGAGGCGGAGCTAAAGTTGCAGAAGGAGCGGGTCGAACTTAAGGACCAAAGTGCTACTGAAATCCAGACTGCCTATGACTCTCTCCTTCAAGCTCATGAGGAAGCTACTGCAGAATCCAAAGAGTTCTGAGCGTGGGCAGAACGTGCGGAGCAGGAGCGTTAGTGGTTCCTCACTCGGGGAGTTGATGCTGTAAGTTATATTTTATCACTTGTTGTTTCATTCTCACTTTTGATACTGGGTACTTATGTTTTTGTCTCAACAGGTTGTCCGCCATATCAAGGGAAGTAAGGATCTTAATGACAGTTTTGCTAATGTGATGGCTGCTTCTTCTTCGTTTGGGCGTGTTATGGGCTTTCACGAAGGAATAAACTATGCTCGAAGCAACCGCACATTTAAAGATCATCCGCTCTATGGCGTAAACGTCAAACAAGATCGTGCTAACCGGGTTAAGGAGCATGACACTCTAGTCTTCCCTCTGCAAGATATGCTTCCGGAGTTTTCCTCCGTATACGACGGCGTACAACTTTTGAAGAGTTATCTTGGGGAGGAATCTGAGGATGACTCCTAGGAAGATACATCATTGAATGCTCCGGAAGACCCATCAGCCCCGAACCCTTAGGATAGGCTTTAACGTTTTTTATCTTGTAACTTTTCTTTTCCTTCTTGTAATTACTTTTTGGATAATTAATGAGGAAGGTCTTTTTTGTCTTTTTGTGAATATTCTACTTGTTTGACGAAAATATCTTTAGAAGATGCTTCTGACATTTTATAGTATTTGAAAGTTTTGGATAATTATGTTGACGTGGCGGAGAGAGAAATTTCTTGAGGGCAACTGACAAGACGTGTCTGATGTCTTTAACAGTCTGTTTGCACTATCTTGAATTTGCCACCTGACGGGTCAGCCATCTGGCGGTCCGCGGTTTCTCTCTCCTCTGGCACTTTATGGATCGCATTAATTGCGATGTGTATAAATATAGCCATCGTGGTTTCCATTGAACCTTTACCACTTTCAGATTTCTTTCAAACACTCGAGACTTTTCAACATTCTCTGAGATTTCTTCCCCTTTCTGATATTTCTTCATCTCTCTGTTATTTAAATGGCTAAGGAAATGAAGGGTACTCCTACCATCAATGAAGTTGTCGTAGCCCTCAAGGAAGAAGAATTTAATGATATTGTTCACGTATATGGATTGACGACGGAGTGGGAACCGGAACGTCCTGCTAGTGGTTCTATTGCTACTAAGCCTCCTCCGAAGAAAATGGCTGTCTACGTAGACCATTTTACAACGGGGAACTTCCGGATTCCGGTTACCAAGTTTTTCCAATCAGTCTTGACAACTTATGGGATTCATCTCTCACAGATCCATCCCTACGAGATGCTGAGAATTCGCCATTTCGAATTTTGTTGTCAAACTCACAATTCTGATCCTTCCGTTGGCATGTTTGCCGTTTTCTATAGAATGACCTTCCGTTATGGGTGGTATAGTTTTGCATCTATCGAGAAGAGGACCATAGGCACGGAGTGGATCCGTAGCCTTCATGGCTGGAAGCCAAAGTTTTTTCTGGATCCGAGAGGATGTCATTCCCTTCTCAATGACCAAACTCAAGGCGGAGACTCCCATGCATGTGGTGCCTGCCTCCGCTCATGAAGGCCTTGCATGGTTTAAAGTACTGACTTTTATCCCAACTCCCATGCGTCCCATTCACGAGGGAGCGATGGTGAGTGCGAAGATGAGCCGATTGTGGCCCTTTCTTTACTTTTGTCTCTTTCTTAATGTATGCATAATTTCTGACTTATTTTATTTATTTGTGTAGGTGAAGGTTTTGCCTTCAGCACTTTGTTGGATCAAGAAGGGGGCATGATGGTTCATCGTCCGATTGACCCGAGAGATGGCCCCTTTTTGGATCGGACGCGCAACAATTTTTTGTTCCCTACCGTTCTTCGTCCGGAGCCGGTGGTTTCCGAACCTATGTACGCTAAAGGTGAGAAGTATGTTCGGGAAGCTATACTCAAAGGTGAGGGAATTCCACGACCTCGACCCGTGACTGCCATTACTTCTAGCGGAGTGATCGTACTTTTTTCGTCTAGCGGGGAGTCATCACTTTGCGAAGAAGTTTGTTCAACTGATGCTAATAAAGCTATGGGCTCAACTGCAGGTCTTACCCGTCAATGAGCTGCTACTAGTCAGGAGGCGGGTCAAGGTGACGCTGATACTACCGCAAATGATAAAGGTCCGGTGCCAGATGATGTTACCATTGAGGGTACGCGTCCCATTGTTGACGCAGGCATTTTCAAGATGGCGGGCAAGCGTAAGGTTCATCCGCTTAAGGTTTTCTTAAAAAAGAAAAGATCCAAGAAGACAAATCCCGCCGCCTTTGAGGCACGTTTGGAACAGCTTGACGCGGAAGACCCGTCGTTAGGTACACAAAGTCTATCTTACTTTTTTTATCTGTTTTGAATTGGAATATTCTTAACCCCCTGTTAATGTATTTTCAGTGAATCTGGATAGCCTTTCCAAAGGTATTTCTGGTTTAAGGGATTCATCTCCTCGTCCGCCACCGCCGCCTCCCAATACTGCTACGGATCCGGTTGTCGTGGCGGATGATTTCCCTTTGAAAAATAATGAGGCCGACACAACTGATCATGCCAAGAAGTCGCCTTCTTATTATGTTCATCACTTCAAGGATCAAGGGGGTGTGAGCATGTTTCCTCATGCTCCTCGAACTTCCCCAGATTTTCAGGAGGAAGATCTCACTCCACATCAACCGGATTGGTCTTTACGTCGGGATTCTACATTCCGTGACGTGGACCTTTGTTCAGAATTTCTGCGGGAATGTCTTCCGCATGGTGAGAAGGAAAGGCGTCGCCGGAGTATTCGCCAAGAGTTGCTGAACTCCCATTATTACTATTTGGCGAATACCATTTCTACCAATCATGAAATAACCATATACTGGTTGGCGATGAACGATCAATGGGATGAACTGGCAGCCGCTCCCTCTAATGCCAAAGATGAAGCTCTTAAAGCTATAAACGAAGCTAGGAAAACCAGCCAGGCCCTAGAGGCGGAAAAGGCTACTCGGTCCGCTGCTGAGGAAGCCAAGGATGTTCTCCAGAAGCAATTGGATGAACAATCCAAATTGATGGAGGACCTTCGAGCTGAATCGGCGGCCAAGGACAAGCGCTTGACTGATCATAACACCAAAAACCGTGATCAAGCCTTCGAATGCGCCTAACACAAAATGGAGCTTGTCCGGGTCAAGGCGGACCAAAAATGGCTATTGGCGGAAGCTATTCCCAAGGTATGTACCGTTTACTTACTACGAATAATCTAAGTGTTTAGAGTTATTTATGCATGATTGTTTCAACATGTCATCGCTGATGTGCAAGCTAGTGATGAGCTTGGGAATTGTGTTGCCATCCTCTTGAAAGCAGCTAAACAAGCTGGCCGTCAACTGGGTTTCCAAGAAGGCTACCAGTTTGGCTTAACTTTCAGGCTTCCTGAAGAATATATCTTGGCTGGCCAGGATACTGCTGCCATCCTTATACAAAAATCAAAGGATTTTGATTCTTTGGGATTTTCCTTATCGGAGCAGATATCTGGTCTTACTGACAAGGATGATAGCATCCAACATTTAAAATCTCTTCTTGAACTTGATGAGGAATAAGAATTAGATGAAGAACATGTTGAAGATGCGGGAGACAAAGGTGCGGGGCATAATGATGCTGCACCATAAATTTTTCTGTTCTTGTAACTGATCTTTTTTTTTGTTTATTGTAATCCCATTTGTGTAAATAAAGAAGGTTTAATTTTGTATCCGGTACACTTTGTTTATTTGTCATAATATAAGTGTTTGTAGGATCTTCTTTGTATGCCAATAAAGGATTATATAATAATACAAGTCTCAAATGACTGAAATAAAAATTTTCATAACTGAGGCATAAGCCGAATTACAAGAAACGAAATTACAAAAGGTTCTTAGCATCTAGTTAGGCGCGCAGGCCAAAAGACAAACCCACTAAATGTAGCATTTCCTCAGTTGGGCCCCATTCCAAGTTCTAGGGATCTCCGTCCCGTCCAACCTTTCTAGTTTATAGGCACCTTTAGATAAAACTTTCTGGATTCTATAAGGTCCTTCCCAGGTAGAGGCCAACTTGGCCAAGGGCTCTTGCCCTGAGGCTTCGTTACCGCGGAAGAAGAAGTCTCCCGCGTCGAATTCACATTTTTGGATCCGCGAGTTGTAATATTTTTGCAGCTGGCGTTTATATTTATGCTCGCGGATCGATGCCAATTCCCTTCTCTCCTCGAGGAGGTTAAGGTTCATCCGGAGTTCATGATCATTATCCTCGATCATGAGGACTCTGGCGGATGGAATTCCGATTTCGGCCGGAATCATGGCCTCTGTGCCATAAGTTAAACTAAAAGGGGTTTCGGAATTACTGGAATTCTTTTGAGTGCGGAGAGCCCATAACACATGGGGTAATTCATCGACCCAACCTGTCCTTTTAGTTCCTAGTCTGGTCATAATTCCTTCTTTGATGGTCCGATTGGTTCGTTCAACCTGACCATTCGCCTGCGGGTGGGCTACTGAGGTGAAGATTTGAGAAATGTGTAATTCTTTTAACCATTCTTGTAGCCCACTGTCCGCGAACTGAGTTCCGTTATCACTAACGAGTTCCAGAGGAAGGCCAAACCGGCATATTATGAATTCCCACATGAATTTTTTAACACTGGCTGCTGTTATGGAAGCCACCGGTTTAGCCTCCGCCCACTTTGTAAAGTAGTCGATGGCTACTATCAAGAATTTGACACTACCGGGGGCTTTAGGGAATGGTCCCATTATGTCCACTGCCCATTTCTGGAACGGCCAAGCTGAAGTGACTGGAACTAACTCGTTCTTTGGTCGTAGTGTGTTAGGAGAGTGACGTTGGCAGGAATCGCATTTTCTGATTTCGTTACAGCGTCCAAGTGCATCCCTGGCCAATAGTATCCGGCATTCATTAATTTCACCACGACCATGCGCGGGCCAGCGTGAAGAACACAAATGCCTTCTTGAATCTCTCTGATTAAATAGTTCGCGTCCTCGGCATCCACACATCGAAGCAGTGGTCCGAGGAAGGAACGTCGGTACAAAACACCATCAAGAATTTGATAATTCAAGGCTTTGTGCTTTATCTTCCGGGCCGCCTTTTTACCCTCCGGAAGTGTTCCTGATGACAAGTATGCCATAATGGGTGTCATCCAGGATTCCACTCCCGTATGGATCACTAAAACTTGATGTTGCGGAACAGACGGGCGATCTAATATTTCGATGCGGATGTCCTTGGCGAAGTGTTCAAAGTTTGTTGAAGCCAACTTACTGAGAGCATCCACTGATTTATTCTCACTTCTCTTTATATGAATGACCTTGCAAGAAGAGAACTGGAGCATCAAATCTTTCTCCTGTGATACATATGAAGCCATGACATCGTTCTTAGCCTCATATGTACCGTTGATTTGTCCCGCAATCAATATGGAATCCACCCGAGCTTCCAAATGTTTAACCCCAAGCTTTTTGGCTATCCGTAAGCCTGCCAAAAAAGCTTCGTATTCCGCCTCGTTTTTGGTACTTTTAAAATCCAACTTTATGGCATATGTAAACTCATGGCCTTCGGGATTGACTAGCCTGAGGCCTGCGCCACATCCCTCACTGCTTGAAGCTCCGTCCGTGAATAAAGACCAAATATGTCCTGATTCCGGAGGTGCTTGGGGTTGTTGCTTGGTCAAACATTCTCTTTCTTTGTGATGCGGGAGTTCTGTGACAAAGTCCGCCAACACTTGCCCTTTGATTACTGGCCTAGGTTTGGCCAAGCGCCCAGACAATTCTGGTTTACTGAGAATGTTTTTGAGCTTGTATCCGGTTAAGACATTGATGGGATGTCCTTGAAAGTACTTGCGGAGGCATCGGGCAGCATAGACCAGTGCCAACACAAGTTTTTCAAGCATGGAGTATCTTGTTTCCGGGTCCGATAATGTTCTGCTGACATAGTAAATCGGTGTTTGAACGTTCTTTCGATCTGTCAGAAGGACAACCTCGATAGCAATGTCTGAAGCCGATAGATACAGCGTTAAAGGTTCTCCCGCGTGAGGTGCTATTAACGTGGGGAGTTCCATCAAACATTTTTTAACCTCCAAGAAAGCTTGTTCCGCCTCCGCGGTCCATTTAAACTGTGCTTTCTTGAGGCAATTCCTCAGATTTGGCTGCATGATTTGCCAAAAAACGATTCATAGCAACCAGTCGTCCATTAACTGTCTGAACTTCCTTGAGGGAAGACGGGGAAGGCATGCGGGCTATAGCTTGAACTTTATCTGGATTAGCTTTGAAGCCCGCATCCGTGACAATCACTCCGAGAAACTTTCCCTCTTCCATTCCGAATGAACACTTGGCTGGGTTCAACTTCATGTTAATACCTTTCAATGTTTCGAAAGTCTCTTCAATATCTCTCAACATCTGGTCCTCCTCAACAGTTTTGATTACGAGATCGTCCATATACACCTCTAAGTTTCGACCAATTTGGTCTTTGAACGCTATATCCATTAATCGTTGATATGTGGCTCCCGCATTCTTTAGTCCTAAAGGCATCATTTTATAACAAAAAGTGCCCTGGTCTGTGCGAAATGTTGTCTTATCTTCATCACCTACTGCCATGCGGATTTGGTGATAACCCTTGTAGGCGTCCAGGAAACACTTAAATTTGAATAGTGCCACAGCATCAACCTTGAGGTCAATCTCTGGTAAAGGATAACAATCCTTAGGACATGCTTTGTTTAGATCTTTGAAATCAATGCACGTTCGCCACGCCCCGTTGCTCTTGGGGACTATGACTGGGTTAGCAACCCATGTCTGATAGCGGATTGGACGGATGATCCCGGCCTGTAAGAGGTCCTGGACTTTCTCGTTCATTGCTTTTGTCTGTTCCGGACCCATCTTACGTTGTTTCTGAACAATCGGTGTAAACAACGGGTTTACCCTTAATTTGTGTTCCGCAATGTTCCGCGGGATACCAGTCATGTCCGCGGGCTGCCATGCGAACACATCAACATTTTTTGATAATAACTGTTTCAAGAAAGTCCGTACTATCTCGAAAATAGCAGGTCCAATTGTTACAGTTTGATCGGGGGGAATCTTTGTTCAAGACCCACTTTTCCGGTTCGGTTCTTAAAGTTTGTTTTGGGATCTTGCTGGGTTTTGAGTTCTCAGTTGCAAAGCAATGTCGATTGATGTGAATTATTGCTATACCAGTGCAGGTCGGAACTCCTAATGCACCGTGTACTGTAGACGGATGGACATTGAAGTCACCAATTGCTTCTCGTCAGAGAATAATGTCATGTTTCGATATTGCTGGCAAAACCAGAAATTCGACCCCCTCGGTCCTCGAATGAATTCCGTCGCTCAAGGTAACTGGGAATGAAATTACCCCTCGCGGATGCATTATTTCCCCTCCAAATCCTGATACTGGAGCGTGGATGGGTTTCAATCTTTCTTTATCTTCTTCGTCAAGCTGTTCAAAGCATTGTTCATACATGATGTCCGATGTGCTGCCAGTGTCGAAGAAGATGTAATGAGAACGATAATGCCCGAAAAGGGAAATGATGATCAGAGGATTCTTATTGTTCAGGCCCCCTTTATTTCGAGAGAAGATCACTGGCTCATTCTTCCACTCTTCATCATCAGATTCTTTCCTCTTATTCCCTATATGGGACTCGCCTTGTATCATATGAACGTTTAAATCTTTAATTTGCTTCTTACTCGGGCCTTGGATGTCCCGAACGGGCGCTTTACCATTATCAGGTTTTCCATTTATCACCAGGTGCCCGAGTTTTCCAGATTTAACAGCCGCCTCAATTTCATTTCTCAATGATCTACATTCATTCGTATTATGACCGATGTCATCGTGATATGAACAATGCTTCTTAACATCTAAGAATGACCTTCTTGTCAATGGTTGTGGTTTTCTAAAACTTATATTCTCTGTTGTGAAAATTTCGGCAGGAGTCTTTGAAAGACGAGTCCAACTGTTGGGACCTCGATTCAAGGGCCTCGCTTTGTTTTTGTTGCCTATGAGGGACCTTGCATCAAATGGTTTTGATACGTCCGAGCTTGGTTGAAGTCTCGACCAAATAGGGCCTTTCTTCTGCTATTAGGTCTCGGAGTTTGAAATCCGACTTTAAATTTTTGCCTCAGATTACCATTCCTCAAAGTTTTTCTGTGTTGGCATATACTTTCGCCGCAATCATAAGATCGTCCCATTCTTTTGGCATTCCATCTCTGCCAGTGAGTGTGCGGACTAGATCATCACATATAACATTTTTGCGGAAGGCACCACGAAGCATGTCCGTACTTATCCCGCCGATGTTCAGACTTTCATCGTTGAATCTGGTGATAAAATCTTCTATGGACTCGTTATCACGGCGGACAACATCCAAAATTTCTGATAGGTCTCGCGTATGTTTTTTTTTGCTGGCTGAACTGTTGAGAAAACTTTTTTACAAGGTCATCCCAGCTGGAAACTTGACCAGCAGGTAACTTTTCAAACCATTCTCTCGCTGCCCCTGTTAATGTCAATGCGAACAAATGACACCAATAAGGGAGCGTCCAACCACTAACACCCCCTACTGCCACAAAGTTCGGGAGATGATCACTTGGATCAGTCATACCATTGTATTTGCCTACTGATGTAGGTATTTTGGAACTAACAGGGAAGGGTGCAGTAGCAATACTTGCTATTAATTTCGATTTTTCGGCAAAGGCTGTCGGACGATATGGTTTGGTGAAGTCCCGTTCAGCATTGCTGTGATATTCAGTGTGACGGACTATGTCCTGCGGACGACTACTTCTTGCCCGTGAGCTCATCCTACTATCACCAGTGTACATACTGTATTCTCCCGGTTGGTAAGTTGAGTCATAACTATCAAATTCTTCCAAGTAAGATGGCATCCGCATATTTATGCGAGGACGAGGACGTAACCTCGGTAATTCACCAAACTCTGATTCCGTCGATTGGCTGTAACGGAGCTGACTTCCTCTTACTGTTGGTGGAGGAGAAGGAGATCTCCTGGGAGATTCCTCATAATTCAAAGTGCGGGCATGAAATCGTTCATCATGTTTTCTGCGCTCATATTCAGCCACCAAACTTTGTTGTTGCACATGAAGCCACTCCTCGGGAGTTAGCATTTCTCTTAATTGATGGGATCTCGCCATGTCAGATTTTCCTGAGTCATTTTCCAGATCAAATTCTGACTGGTTTCGGCGAGTCTCATCTGTAATCCGTCTGAGATTACCCAAATTTGAACCTTCCGGTGCCGAGCCACGTCCCCCGTCTGTGGTAGCGGGACCGGTTGGTGTTGTAACATTTTCTAAGGTAAAACCCCTAGGTGTTACATTGGTGATTCTTGACCCCGGAGTTGTGTCACGTTCAAGAGTACGCCCACCTGGAGTCGTAATACGTGCAAAAACACTAAGACCCGGAGGTGCTTCTATGTTAGTCACACGTGAATCGGATGCAGGGGTTCCCGTCGGCCCTTCAGGAAGTTTACTCATATCAAACGAACTAAAAAACCAACGAAAACTATTGCTGTTCTAACACAAAACACGGATGGCGCCAATGAAGAAACACATATCCGATCCCCGGGTATGGGTCCTGGATCTAATGAGTCCACAAGGTAGGATACGAAAATTACAACCAGGATATGAGTACAACCTCTCAAAGTCCAGTGACCGGAACCTGCAAAACAGACACCGTGAGTCTCGTTACGGGAAGGGCAAGAGGGGGGGGGGGTCTTCCCGTAACCACCCTCTGGCGTGAGAATCAGTACTATTCTGTAGAAGATAAGCACTTAAGTAAATTGAGAGAGTACAGTGGGAGTGAATGAATACCTCATTCCATTTGACAAGGTATTTATAGCCGAATGATAATGGAAGATGATTGGGACAGCTGTCTTCTTCTAAAAGATCTCTGATAACCGTCTGGGCACGTGTCCTCTTGTGATAGGCTGAACTATATGTCTCGTTTGAATGAGTAAACAACCTGGATACGTGTCACCAAATGATAGGACGGATCGCACCTGGCCATGTGCACGGTTATAACAACCTGGCCAGGTGTCCTTTGTTCACTGGTTAGTATGTCACGTATTCCCCAAGTTAGAATCGTAAACCTTCTTCTAGAGAGTACTTGAGTGATGACAGCTGTCCCGCTGGCACTGTCTTCCGGATGTTTAAGCGGACAGATGTCCTGTCCTGCGGATGACTTTTGAGGATGCCAGGATGTTTCCGCGTGTGTTATGAGGATGTTCCTCCTCAATCGTGATATGCGGGAGATCCATGCGTCCCGCGGGTGTCCTACAAGAGGATTCTCTATGACCCACGGGTGGTACTTAAGGGTATTTGGGTCTTTTTGGTACCCTACCTCTATACTTCTTCTCTAATTATTTCCCTCTTCACAAATAAATAAACCAAATGTACAAATAAAACATACAGATGGTTAATTATTAATTTCTACTCAGATAATAAAGGAAAGCAGATCAATTTACCAGGGAGCTGCTATGAGCAGACGCTTCACAATCAAGGCCCGTAACATGTCAACAACACAGAAAGAAATGGTACCCGGAAACAACACAAACAAATCCGTTACCGGCATAAACAATCACCACCGGAACCGTCAAGGGTAATATAGAAAAATCCAGCACCGCCATAAACAATCGTCATCGACATCCCCGTGCGCCATCGCCTAGGGTTCATAAATGAAACCCAGAAACAACACAGACAAACCCCGCACTACCATAAACAGAGAGTGAGAGAGTCGATATGAGATAAAGTGGAAATTAAAGTGGAAATTTTGGTCATCTGAACACCGCCATAACAATTAAAGTGGAAATTTTGGTCCAATAGAGGGAAGAAACACTTGCAAAGCACCCTGTACAACATACATATACTGAAGCAACTCACACTCCACAAAGTACAAACTCATAAGGCCAAGATCTCCCAAAATTATTATTATATAAATAAATTATATTGTTTTAAGCCTTATTAAGCCCAAACTGGCTCAACAATCCCGACTTTGAATATTAGGGAAAATATTACAAAAGTTGGGCTGAAAACTTATTTTTAATAATTATATTGTTTTAAGCCTTATTAGGCCCAACCCGGCTCAATAGTCTATTCCATACGTAAGAAAATAACTTAAAATGTATATAATCGATTAAGTATAAATCTATTGTAACTTTAAGATCGTTAACTTCTTCCATCCTTACACCAACACCAAAGATTTGTAATGCATGAGTATTCATGGGCGTGCATCTTGGGATCGCATGTGCTAAAGGGTTGGACTTCTGGATGGATCAATAGATGTTATGGGACGATCAAGTAGGTCGCTAGGATATGGGTGCCGAAGGTTTTAACTAAGTGTGGAGCTAAGGGAATGAGAGTCTATATATCTTTTTGGATTTTTATTCCAAGAATTTTAAATTATCTCTAATCATCTTGTTTTCTTTTGAATTCGGTAATATACTAATATCAGGTTTTATTCCCCGTATTACGGAGGTTGTTTCCATTTTTCGTTTATAATATTTATATATATTTTTGGATTTTACTTTTATTTATTGTAAGTAAGTTAATAATATAATTAGGGTTGATGACGAAAGTGTTTAACAAATAAATAAGATTTAATAACTCATTTAAAAGCTATCTATGTGTTGATGAGACCTATGACCTGCTTATTTTTTTACTATAAATCTGTTTTTTAATTATAAATAATACAGTATCTTTTTTTTAAAGCAGATATTAATTTTCAGTATATTCCTAATTTATAGGATTTTCATCTAAAATATTTGGTGATATTAAAATATAATATAATGAGATGTTATAACCCGTTTAAGGGTTTTCTAGGCTTGGTGAAACTCATGTCCGTGAATTCTGATCAAATGCATGAGAAGTCTTATTTACAAATAAAACAATCTGTTAGTTTGAGAGGATGTAGGGAATAACCAGAGATAATTTAAAGGTTTCGTTTATATATATTTAAGATTTATTTATAAGTTCTAGGGTTTATCGTGTCTTCAGTGTGTTCTTGACACTAAACAAATTAAAAGGATTTTATCAAAGCATTCAATTCTTCGAAGCTTCCTGTTAAAAACATTTATGTTTAACTATGCTTTTTCGAAACCATTTGTTTGTATGTTGAGTCAATTTTAAGCTCGAAACTAGATTAATACAACATGATGTTGGTGGCTCAATGAAACATATAGAATTTTCATCCACATCAAAAAGTCTTTGTAAGTGATTTTAACCATTTAAACTTTAACTCGAAAACAACATCAATATATGAAAATCGATAAACAAATAAGCAATAAATACACAGCCAGGCTTTTTAAGCGATGTCCAAAAGACTAAAGTTAATTGATACAAAAAGATTCCAAGGACCCATAATATTCAACAATAAGGTATACCGTATATAAAGCCCATATTGAAAGTCCATAATCTATCCAACCTTGGTAAAGAGAATTTTTTTCAACGTGTTCAGTTTAAACTGTTAACAAATGTCTACTAAAACAGCCATTATGGTAACTAAAGCAAAATCTATTAAAAGAGACTGAAATAGTATTAATAAAAGCCACGACACCACAAAAAGATCAAAAAGTAATCGGAAATTAAACGAGTTGTGTTTAAATTAACATATTTAAATATTTAATTAAACGAGTTATGTTTGAGTTAACATATTATAACCTGTTTGATTTAACAAGTCAACAGGCAAACTTGTACAATTAAAACGGTTGACACACTAGCTTGTGTAACCCAACTTTTTACAACCCATAACACTTTCCCAACTTGATTATTACTAGTTAACATGTCAACCTACGTTTAGATAAATTGACTAAAGGAGCAGCATTCACTAACACCCTTGTGTAAACATGAAGACTATCTTAGAAGACACAGGGGAGGATGATAATAGTTTTTATGTTTTGTCACACTCCTGCCGACGGCGGAAACGCGAGGGTGTAATGACGTCATGGATCATAGTCACTGTTTATAAACTATATGATAAATACTTCATTTAAAATGCCTCTACATGCGTGTGACTCCATATGTGTTTCCAATGCTTCAATTACCTAATACTGCATGCATAAAAACGTCAACATAAATTTGTTAGGGCACTTATATTTGTGCTGAGGATGTATTATCCTTATGTGACTTTTGGATCAGTTATCATTAGGATATGTTCTAGGCTACGCAGGATCAAGGATCCTCAGTACTTATTTTTCAGTAACGATTGTATTCTTTGAATAATATTGTACTTAACATGTGTAACGGCTAAGAGGCTCAGTCTACCTATTTATTCGCAACTCCATGGAGTTTAGCACGTGGTCAAAGAGTTGCAACGTATCATGGAGATAATGGCAGATTTGTAGGGAAAGTAGTTTATTATTTTTGTATATTAATTGAGCTATGATCGGCCTAGGTTATACACAACTTACACAATCTAGTTCGCAGAGAATATTCTAGCTACACAACTTACACTTAGCAATTATTGTATTCGCCGATCTTTAGCTCCACCATTGTAACCTTACTTTTTTTATTAATATAGTGGTGATAGATGATTTGTCATCACCCGGGGTTTTTATGCCGGCGATCCTATCACGATCAAGGGTTTTTCCTCGTAACAAATCTATGCGTTTGTCTTTATTTCGTTTACATAATTATCATTGTTATATAAGTACTATACCTCACATATACAAATTTGGTTACATTATCCTTAAACCAATTTTTGACCAAAACAATTTGGCGTCCATCATGGGGGCAATTGGTGCTTTAATCCAGAAGATTTCCTATCAATTTTTAACCTTTTCAACCTATACCATTACCAATGGCCTCTCAACAAACTTCTGCTTCAACCACCATTCCTTCATCAGTTTCTCTCTCATCAAAAAACTCATTGCCAATGCCTCCTCCACCCGCGGGAGTACAGAGGACCAACACTGCTGGAAGCAAGATGCCAACCCCAGTCTTCCAAGGCTCAAGGACCACTACTACCACTTATGTGGTAAATTCTAACAATGATGTTTCTACTATGTTTTCATAGGTTAAGGCGTACATAGAGCAGCTATTCAGGACCAACCAAAAGATCCTGCGCAAAATTGAAGATCTTAAGAAGACAAAGAGGCCATTGGAGGATCAAACTCCCTTGATGCCAAGGATGCTGGATTTCACTAGTCTTGGTACCGTGGCTCAACATGCTCAAGGATCCTCCATATTTCAACAAGGATCATCAATCCTCAACCAGGATCCATGGGTCAGCATACTCAAGGATCCTCGATCCTCCAGTAAGGATCACCTATCCTTCAACCAGGATCCTCTGGATTATTTCATCAAGGATCCTTCAACTTTCAACCTCAAGGATCCTTCACGAAGAATCAAGGATCCTCGGGACTTCAACATCAGAGGTCGTCGGAAGTTCATGAGGGAGACTTCATTCGTATGCAGACTATTGCCTCTGGTAGACCAACTATCATAGCTAATGCTTCTTATCATGGATACTCTTCTAGGATACCAACATATAATCAACAAAGAGGTAACCTTTCATATATCTTTATACACTAACCTTGGTTCTAAGCAGGATACATGTATCAATCTAGCCATGGCCAAGGAACTACAGAAACTGAAGGATATGATATCTAGTGTTCCACGAGTGGTTCGACCCATTCTTGAGATTCCGAAAGGAAGTCATAAGCTATCAAGGTTTGGTCCACCAATATGTGATGTTGAGATCCTAAAGCGCTTTCAAACCCCCACATGAAGGTTTACGATGGCTCAACCGATCCAGAGGAACATGTGGCTCAATACAGGGAAATAATGGAAATCAATCCCATTCCGGAAAGACTTAAAGAGGTCTGCCTGTGCAAAGGTTTTGGATCCACATTAACTGGATCCGTTCTCAAATGGCTACTAAGTCTTCCTCCTTATTCTGTTACTTCATTTTCACACTTAGTTAACTTGTTCAATAGCCAATTTTCTTGTAGTAGAAAGATTGAGAAATTAACTAGTGATCTATATCGTGTGGTCCAACCTCGTGATGAATCCTTAAAGGACTTTGCACCAAGTTCGGAAGAGAGGCCTTAGAAATCCCAAATATTGACATGGATATGGTTGTTGAGGCATTCAAGATGGGGTTACAAAAGGACTCTCCATTTTGTTTCGGTCAAAAATTAACCAACTAATTTTGTGATCAAATTCGTATATGAGGTAGAGTGCTTGATCAAAAATATGGTGAACACAATGATTTGATTTCGAGGGAAAAAGCCCTTGATCTTGAGGATCTCCGGCACAAAAAACCCCCCGGACGGTTAAACTATCACCGTCTATTTATTAATAATAAAAAAGGTTGATTACAAGTGGTGGGGCTGATAATCGATAAGATGCTAGGTGTTACAATGAGTTTCTATAGCTATGAGTGTGAGGTGTGTGTTATACATGTGTTTTTCTAACTGATCATAGCAGCCTATTTATACAGAAAAGATAATAATCAATGGCTTTATGAATAATAAACGTAATCATTAAGTTTCCTAAGAATCCGCCCTTGTATTCAATATAAACGTTTCATGCTTTGATCATGTGGTTTAATGGCTTTAAATGCGAAGTTTATATGTTGGACTTGGTCTCTTAACCGTTACTCATCACGTCTTTAACTGATTCTTTAGGGAGTCACTCATCAAACGTAGTCCCATCTGCAAAATATCCTCAAATATTCGAGGATAATACAACAGTTAGTAATTATCAGGGATACCGAATACTGAAAACCTGTCAGTAAATCCGGGATCCTTATACATAGAAATGATTCCTGACAATAATAAAGTTCTCCCCACGTGCTAATATTAACTATAAGTGCGAGATTTCAGCATATAGTCAATATTTGACCGTTAACCATTACCTGGCTGTTACTCCTAACGGTTATAGCCCATTTGACGTGTTTTCTTCAACCACCAACCGTGCATTTCGCATGGACTAAATCAGCAATTAATATCTGCAATTATAAATCAACCTATTTATTAGAATTAATACTCAGGATACTAAACTTATTCGAGAATCCTGAACATATTCGGGATCCTGAGCATAGATCTGACTATAAAATTTGGGCCCTAACAATTGTTCCCAAAATTTGACAGCTTCTTTTTACCAATTTCCGCTGTTAAATTTTCTAATGATAAACTGTTTTCCATGTAGCACCAAAATTTTATGTTTTAGCACCGGCTAAAGTTGACATCATTACGAGAATAGATCAGTCCTTCGAAATATCTGTTTTTGTTATTAAATCCTTAGAATAAAATTAAAAAATTTAAATGAAGTTCGTTAATAACAGTTTTAGTTTAATTCAATAAACCAATACCAAGTCATACCAGAATCATATAGCAACTAATCTGATAATGTATAGACCATTTCATCCTTGTAATAAGATTACTTTTCAGAATGTTCCTCCAATTCTAGGGATATACTGATAGACTTGTAATATTAACATTATCCTGAAAATAATTTCAGAAATTCTGGCGACAAGGCCTTAATAAACTGGCGACAAGGCCATTGGAAGAGGCGAAAACCCCTTAATCCTTAGGAATAAACTAGCGACAAGGCCTTTAGAAGAGGCGAAAACCCCTTAAACCTTAGGAATAAACTGGCGACAAGGCCCTTAGAAGAGGCGAAAACCCTTTAAGCCTTGCTAACACCCCTTCGATGCCTAAGTTAGTATCATGATAGGAGAATAATAATATTGAAAATGAATATAAATTAGAATTCATACCTTAGCTGTTTAACATCAATGTTAAATTTCTCAGGAAAGTAATTATCCTCGGGATAGAAGTCTTACATAAAATATTTTTTGAGGTGTATAGCGTTCCAAGCCCTTGGTAATAATTCACCATCCGAAGTAGACAATCTGTATGCCCCCCTTTTCTGCTTCTGATTCAATCAAGTAAGGACCTTCCCACTTTGGTGCAAGCTTTCCATCTGTAGGATTTGTAGTATTCTGAAAAGCTTTTCGGAGAACTAAATCTCCTTCTTGAAATCTACGAACCCTGATATTCTTGTTGTAGGACTTTGCTATCTTCTACTGGTAAGATGCCATTCTGATCTTTGCTAAATCCCTGAGTTCTTCTACTGCAACCAAATCTTCAAGTAGACTTTGAGTATTATCTTCGGGATTCTGATGACTGACTCTGGCTGTAGGGATAACCATCTCTGTAGGGATAACTGCTTTAGCTCCAAACACCAAGGAGAAAGGAGTTTGACTAGTAGCATTCTTCTAAGTAATCCTATCCACCCAAAGAACAAAAGGTAGTTCCTCGGCCCACTTTCCTTTCTTAGACCCCAACTTTTTCTTCAGGTTATTGATAATGATTTTGTTGCTTGATTCGGCATGTCCATTAGCCTGAGGATGGACAGGTGTTGAAGTGATCATTTAATTCCCCAACTGGCACAGAAGTTAGTTGTTCTCTTGCCAATGAATTGTGAGCCATTGTCACACACTATCTCTGCTGGAAGTCCAAATCTTGTCAGGATATTGCACTTAATGAATAAGATAACCTCTTTCTCTCTGACTTGAACAAAGGCTTCTGCTTCAATCCACTTCGAGAAATAATCAGTCATTGCCAGCATAAAGGCTTTTCCTCCTGGAGCTCTTGGTAGTTTTCCCACAATATCCATTCCCCACTTCATGAAAGGCCAAGAGGATATAACAGGATACAAGGGTTCAGCTGGCTGGTGCAAAATGTTGCTATGTCTCTAGCATGCATCACATTTCTGAGAATAATGCATAGCATCCCTCTTCATCGTTGGCCAAAAGTATCCTGTCCTCAGGATTTTGGAGAACAGTGATCTGCCCCTAGTGTGATTCCCACGGTCTCCTTCATGGATAACCTGAAGAACTTCTTGAGCTTCTGCCTTCTCCAAGCACCTAAGATATGGTCCTGCAAGAGATTTTCTGCATAATATATCAATCATTATAGTATATGGGACTACCTTTGTGCGAAAAGCTCTAGGGTTTTCATCCTTGGGGATAACTCCATCCTGAATATATCTCCTGAATGGGATAATCCAAGAATTTTTGACTCCCATATCTTCATCATATTCTGATATTTCATTGACACCTTGCTCTCCTATTGCTGGGCTCAGGATATGTATGATAGGAATCTGGACACCTTCCGGCATCTTGAAGGATGAAGCTAAATATGCTAGGGCGTTCGCTTAAACATTCTCTTCTCTAGGTATCTGTGAAATATCAAACATTTTGAAACACTTTGCTAGTTTTTTTACTAGCTCCAGATATTTCATTAGTTTTTCTCCTCTAACAGTATATGAACCATTAAAATGATTAGTTAATAATAATGAATCAACATATACTTGAATAAACCTGATTTTCATGTCGATTGCTAATTGTAATACTGCTATCAAGGCTTCATATTCTGCCTCATTATTTGTGGCTTGAAATCCACAGGATATGGATTGAGGTATAATGTCCCTGTGGCGATTTCAGCATGATCCCGAGACCTGTTCCTCTAACATTTGAAGCACCATGAGTGTATAGAGTCCACTTATCTTTAGTTTCTTCAAGTTGTTGGACTTTCAAGTCTGCCTCTTCTTTGAGTTTACTGGTGAAATCAGCCACAAAGTCTGCTAATGCCTGGGATTTGATGGCAGTCCTAGGTTCATATGTTATATCATATGCACTTAGCTTCACAACCCATTTTGCCATTCAACCTGACATTTCTGGTTTTCTCAAAACAGACTTAATAGGGTAATTAGTTTTAACACATATATGGTGAGTTTCAAAATAGTGTCTAAGTTTAGTTGATGCCATAATAAGTGCTAAAATTAATTTCTCAAGATAAGAATACCTGGTTTCAGCATCCAAGAGACTTTTACTTACATAATAGATGGGATGCTGTTGACCTTCGAGATCCTTGGTCAAAACGGCACTTACAGCATTATTTGATACAGCTAGATATAGGGATAGAGGTTCACCTTCCTCGGGTTTTACCAGTAGAGGAGCAGAAGAAAGATAAGCCTTTAAGGACATTAAAGCTTCCTCATGCTTACGGGTCCACTCGAACTTCTTATTTTTCCTCATGATATCATAAAATTCTTTGCACTTTTCTGAGGATTTGGATATGAATCTGTTGAGCACTGTTATCCTGCCAGTTAGCCTTTGAACATCCTTGACTAATGCTGGGGATTTTAGATTCAGGATAGCTTGTATCTGTTATGGACTCGCCTCTATTCCCCTTTTGGTGACCATGTATCCCAAGAAATTGCCAGCCTTCACTCCGAAATGACACTTTGAAGGATTCAGCTTCATGTTGTATTTTTCGAGGATATCAAATGCGATCTTGAGATCTTGGAGGTGATTCTCGGCTTTCTTGGACTTCACTAACGTATCATCAATATAGACTTCCATCGTGTCCCCCAATTGCTCTTTGAACATCATGTTAACTAACCTCTGATAGGTTGCATCTGCATTTCTAATTCCAAAGGGCATAGCAACATAACAATAAATACCTGTGGGAGTCATGAAGGCCGTGTCTTCTTGATCTGAGGGCTCTATTTGGATTTGTTGAAATCCTGAGGATGCGTCCATAAATGGCAGCATTTCATGGCCGGCTGTAGCGTCTACCATTGAATCTATGTGTGGTAGAGGGAATGGGTCTTTAGGGAAGGCCTTGTTCAAGTCTGTGAAATCTACACAAACTCTTCATTTGCCATTCTTTTTCTGTACAACCACCACATTTGCTAACCATCGGGGATATTGAACTTCCCTAATCATATTCGCTTTCAAGAGTCTTTATACTTCTTCTTGAATGATTGTGTTTCTCTCAGGTGCAAACTTTCTTCACTTTTGATGGATTGGCCTGAAAGAATTATCAATTCCAAGTTTATGTGTTATAATATCTTTGGAAAGACCCGTCATATCTTCATGTTTCCATGCAAATGTTGACAGTCTTGACTTGAGGAAATCGAGCAATTATGACTCAATATCCTCAGGAATGCTCGTTCCTATCAGCACTCTGACTTCAGGATCCTCGGGATAAGGAAGTACTTCTTTAATTTCTTGTTCCCTGGCCTCCATTACGTCTCGTTCCGGCTTCTGTAATTGCTACGCCTACTGGGATTTGGCAGTACACTTCATAGAAGAGGTGTAGCAATTCTTTGCATCTCGTTGATCACTGATGATTTCGATAACTCCCCACGGACTTGGGAGTTTCACACATTGGTGATAAGTGAAGGGGATTGCTTCCATGTCGTGTATCCAGGGCCTGCCTAATATAATATTGCAACAAGACAAATAGTCAATAACACAAAATTTTGCATTTTATTTACCCCTTCAACATATACTGGGAGCTTGATTTCCTCAATAGTTTTCTTAGTCTCTCCACTGAATCCAACCAATACTGAGGAGCTGGGGATAATCTCATCCTCAGAAATATTCATCTTTTTCAGCACATCAAGTTGAATAATGTTGACAGAGCTTCCACCATCTATGAGGATCCTGCGCACATAATGGTTAGCCACATATAATGTTATTACCAAACTATCATGGTGAGGATCCTGAATATTGACTCTATCGCTTTCATCAAAGGATATGGTCTTTGCTTGAGTGAGAATGGATGTCTTTATTGGTCTATCAACCACTTCTAACTTTCTTTTATCAACATTTCTTTTTGTAGCAGAATAAGAGGTTCCATAGATGTCAAATCCCCCGGATATGAATAGGATTGTTTTCGCATTTGTTGGTGAAGGAGTCGCCTTTTCAGGAACTTTTTCAGGATTTTGCTCTCTTCCCTTCTTCCTGCCAAATAGCTCTTTCAAATGGCCCTTGCTGAGAAGATAACTAATCTCCCTTCTGAGTCCAATGCAATCCTCAGTCAAGTGCCCAAAATCTTCGTGGAAGGCACACCATTTTGATTTGTCTTTCCAGACTCCTTGTTTCTCCATCTTCTTTGGCCACCTGGCTTTCTCACCTAAATACTGCATGGCACACATTAATCCACCAATATCAACAGAAAAACAATATTAAGAGATCTTTGGATATTCTTCATCATCTACTGATGGGATTCGGCTTTCCTGTTCGTCTGATCATACTTCGGGATATCGATATTTTTAAAGTTTTTCTTATCTTCTAGCCTGATAAACCTCAGAGCTCTGCTTCTTGCTTCATCCAACGACCTGCATGGAGTCATAACAAGATCATCATAGAAAGATGAGTCTTTCTTTAACTCCAAGTTAAGTGCTTCCACTGCCGAAGGAGGGTTTAGATTTGGAATCTCCAGGGACTCCTTGCTAAACCTGGTAATAAAATCTCTCAAGGATTCCCAAGGATTCTGGGTAACCCTATAAAGATCACCTGTCATATTCTCAAACATTCTACTGCAAGAAAACTGGTTATTGAACAAGTTAACTAAATGAGAAAAGGAAGTGATGGTTTTAGGAGGAATACTCAGTAGCCATTTCGTGGCTGCTTCGATCAAGGTAGACATGCTTCCTTGATTTCCATAGGGATTGGGTTGATCTCCATAAGCTCTCTATACTGTGCAATGTGTTCCTCAGGATCCGTTGAACCATCATACAGTTTCATATTTGGGGTTTGAAACCGTTTTGGGATCTGTACGTTACCAATTGATGACACAAATCGGGATATTCTGTGACTATCAGTGGGAACTTCAGCTATGGGACGGATTACACTAGGAACATTTGATATCATGTCCTTAAGCTTCTGTAACTCCCGGGATAAACTTGAACTTATGCCTGCATCCTGCAAAAATCCTTGATTAGCACTAACGGGAATTGTATTGAAAGTGTTACCCTGATTGATATTCTGAGGAACAGTCTGGGTGTTGTAGCTTGCATTCCCAAACATAGAATTTCCTGGAGTAGCAAATGGAGTGGTCGAAGTGTTAGCCTGCATCGGGATAAAGTCTCCCTGGTGCACCTCAGAGGATCCTGCGAACTGCTGAGTCTGAACAAATGGTTGCTGAGGATTAAACAATCCTGATAAAGGTACTCCTGAGGATCCTAACTGTTGCTGAAATCCTGAGGATACCGCTTGCTGATAAGGACCTGAGGAACCCATCTGATGGAACAATCCTGAGGATCCTGCATGTTGAAACGGCCCATCAGAGGATGCGGGCAAGTATCTTTGGGACCCAGATGAGTGCAATCCCGTAGACCCTGAGTGCTGGAAAGATGAGGATCCAGGGTTGTACGCCATGGTCCACTCCTGACACACCAATCCTGAAGATCCTGGAGGAGTGAAATCCAAAGATCTTGGGATTAGTGGTGTGAATTCTTCCGCCAGCTTCTTGTCTTTCCTGATAGCTTCCAATTCCCTTACGAGCATCTGGTTGGTCTTGTTCTGGCATTCCATCTGTTCCTGTAACCATCTTTATATAGACAGAAGGTCGTTGTTGGACACCATGATGGGATCCTGGGGAGATGGCCTCGATCCCGAGAACACGGGAGTAGCAGGTTTCTTCGAGATACCACCAGTAGGAAGAGGAGGCATAGGCGGCCTCACCGAGGAACCAGAAGTTGCGACAGAGGAGGAAACATTCTTCGGTTGGGAAGACATGTTGTGGATATTGAAAGTAGGGTTTAGTTTGAGAGTTAATAATGATCAAAGCACCTTTTGCCCCACAGTGGGCGCCAAATTGTTTCGGTCAAAAATTAACAAAGTAATTTTGTGATCAAATTCGTATGTGAGGTAGAGTGCTTGATAAAAAATATGGTGAACACAATGATTTGATTTCGAGGGAAAAAGCCCTTAACCTTGAGGATCTCCTGCACAAAAAACCCCGGACGGTGAAAACTATCACCGTCTATTTATTAATAATAAAAAAGGTTGATTACAAGCGGTGGGGCTGATAATCGATCAGATGCTAAGTGTTACAATGAGTTTCTATACCTATGAGTGCGAGGTGTGTGTTATACATGTGTTTTTCTAACTGATCATAGCAGCCTATTTATACATAAAAGATAATAATCAATGGCTTTATGAATAATAAACGTAATCATTAAGTTTCCTAAGAATCCGCCCTTGTCTTCAATATAAACGTTTCATGCTTTGATCACGTGGTTTAATGGCTTTAAATGCGAAGTTTATATGTTGGACTTGGTCTCTTAACCGTTACTCCTCACGTCTTTAACTGATTCTTTAGGGAGTCACTTGTCAAACGTAGTCCCATCTGCAAAATATCCTCAAATATTCGAGGATAATACAACAGTTAGTAATTATCAGGGATACCGAATACTGAAAACCTGTCAGTAAATCCGGGATCCTTATACATAGAAATGATCTTGTTATGACCCCATGCAGGACATTAGATGAATTCAGGAACAGGGCGCTCGGGTTCATTATACTGGAGAATGATAAAAAGATCCATGAAAGGTTGGGTACTTCAACAAAACAAGAGTCACCCGACAAGTGTCACTTCCCAACCTACGGTGGAACATGTCGGGGCGCGACATTGATTGTATCATAGCTCAGAAGACACTAAATAATATACACGTGTCAATATCTAAATTATTCATTCATAAATCAAAGTTCAAAAGCACAAACATTGTCTCAAAATACCGTTACAAATAAATATTCAAAACATAAATGACTTAAAGCAAATGTGTTCTTCATACATCAAAGCAACTAAGGTATCAACTAACTTCAATACTTGATTCATCAAATAAAGCTACCCGTGTCATGCGTGAAAATATATATTTTTGTCAACATAACGTTGAGTAAGTAAACCACAGTTTTTGAGTATATATAATAATAAAAGGAAAATTCCATGCAATAATCATACATTACTACAACTAGTAAACAATAAATAAAAGTTGTCTTTTCAACCGTATCGCATTGATAACAGTTTACTTCGACGGCGTATGATCATACTAATGAGGATGAGGATGAGGTACCAACCAATATAAATTAAACACATAGTCATATTCGCACGTAACAACCAATCGAGCAATTACAAATATGCATATAACGGAATTGTAGTGAAAACAACAAGTTGATTTTTGAACGCATAGCGCCCCAAAAATTGTAAAGCGGTAAAAAGGGGGATGCGAATTTACTTACTTTTAACGAGTGGATTTATGAGTATGAGACAATGAAAAGTCCTGATAGAAGCGGTCAAACTCCTCGAGATGCGTCAACAAGGATTCCTAGTTATTAAATATGATAATCGATTAATGGTGGCCGAAGTATTAACAAGGATTTTAACGAATTTGGGTTCTAATGGGTTTTAAGTCAAGGTTGGTTTGATATATGCGTTGTTTATCATACTTATTTCGGTTTGATATTGTTATTCTTTGTTGTTATTATTTTATTATTATTATTGTAAGCTAGTAAGGGATTTTATTATATTATAAACAGGTTTGAGTTATAAATAATTAAAATGACCATTGGAAAAAGAGATGGTTATATATAAGAAAATATTGATAAGAAATAAACCTTTCGTTTGCTCAGTAATTGAGAAGTTTCCACTTATCTTATTGTTTCAGGCATATTTCTTAAGTCGTCAAAGGTCAAGCTAATCTTAACTACACATTTCCAATAATTCCCAGTAAGGCCTAACAATTGTCGCACTTCGGTTGGAGACCTTGGTGTTTCCAAATCCTCAATTGCTTCAATCTTTACATGTATACCTTTCTTAATGATTATGTGTCCAAGACAATGAATTTCCCAAATCTAAAAAAAATTATAATTAGAAAATTTCTACATTTAACTATTCTTAAAAAGAGCTGTTCATGAATTTTATTGGTTTGTGAATAAATATGCTTATATCATCCAGGTAGGATTTCCATATCCTTTTCATGAGATTCAGGAACATTACGAATTATTTGTCAATCTGACTGGTATGACTTACAAACCTATAATGGTCCTATCGTGTTTCTAAAATGTCTTTAGAAAGTCTTCTTCTATTGATATCTAGTTGGTAAATCGATATTCGGGTATAGATCAGGCCCACCTTGAAACTGATCAAATAGATATGGTCCACCTTGAATTTACTTACTTTTAACGAGTGGATTTGTAAGGATGAGACAATGAAAAGTCCGGATAGAAGCGGTCAAACTCCTCGAGATGCGTCAACAAGGATTCTTAGTTGTTAAATATGATAATCGATTAATGGTGGCCGAAGTATAAACAAGGATTTTAACGAATTTGGGTTCTAATGGGTTTTAAGTCAAGGTTGGTTTGATATATGCGTTGTTTATCATAATTATTTCAGTTTGATATTGTTACTGTTAGTGCACGGTTTTAGTGTCCATAGCGATCGAATAAGTTATAGGCGGTTTAGTCTTTGTATTTAACGTATATTGTACATAACCTATAAATAGGGAGTTCATGCTCATAATTTAGTAGAGAACTTGTACATAGTTTAAGTTATTCTCTCCATAACTTATTTCCACCATAATGTATTCATCCATATTTATCAATAAAGTATTATATTTAAAGTATCGATTTCGTGTTGATGTATCGTATTAGCGGCTAGATCTTGGTCTCTATGACGTTCTCTCAATTGCTCTGTTAGTGCACGGTTTTGCGTCTAGAGTCTTTGTATTTATCGTTAATGTTTTATTCATTAATTAATGTAATATTTTATGTTTATTATTGACTAGTTCGTTAAGGGTAAGTCTCGTTCGCTAGGGATGTTAGCGAACTAAGATATTATAATGTATTCCCTCCTGATTCGTTAGGGGATGTTAACGAATCAGGGGGTGGTTCGCTATGATAATTTATGTAACGAAGGGGAAGCTGGTTCGCTAGGGGATGTTAGCGAACCAGGTCGCCTTCTATATATAGTGAACTACTGTTCATTTTGTAATGAGAGGTTTTGGAGAGAAAAGTTTTCAGTAATTGCTCTCTCTCAAGCTTCACCTTAACATTATTCGTTTAATCTATTGATAATATATACACATACATAACATTAAATCAAGGTAAACTATGAACTAGATCTTTAATAGTGGTAATCGGATAGCTTCAGATCTGAGATCTGTTTATTGTTATCGATTGACTGTTAATCCGGGATCCAACAAGTGGTATCAGAGCTGTTGGTGCTCTTTACACTTGATTTGATGTGTTAATTGTTATTATTATCAAGTTTTTCGGTTTTTGTTTGATTTTGAATCAATTTTTGTTTAGTTTGGTTTAATTATGGACGGATTGAATGGAATTTGTGTTGGTTAAGGTATTGGATAGGTGTGGATTAAGAGAGATTGAGGTTTGATTTGGATTTGTGTGGTTTGGTTTTGGTTTTGGTTTAACTCCGAAACAGGGGTTTGTTTTTGATCAAATTGATTTGGTTTAAGGCGTTAATCGGTTACGAGGTTATGTGTATTGGATTCGGATTTGGTTTACGAGTAGATTGGTAGGTTATTTGTGCATTTTGGTTGAGTAACGAGGTTGTATAACGAATTTGGTATTGTTGAGTTTCTGGGTTTGATCTTCAAAATTTATGGAAATTCGTTTGAAGTTTTGAAGATTTGAAGATGAATGCAATTCGTTATCTTCTTCTTGGTGATTCGTTATCAACAGTGTTAATTCGCTACCCAGTTCGTTAATCAATTCGTGTGAGTTATTGGTTCGTGTTATCTAGTTCGTTAACTAGATTAACCGATTCATGTGACACGTGTTCTTCTTGGGATTTGTGTCATAACAACCATTGCCACGTGGCATAAGGTGTCAGAGTTTGTTACAAACGGTTGTAACAACCTGATTCGCTATAGTGTGATTCGTTAATCAACTATAGCTGATTCGTTATATTAATTCGCTAAGTATTTCTTAGTGATTCTTTACTGATTACCATTTGATTCGCTAAACTAATCCTTTGTGATTCGTTTAGTCAATTCGTTAAGTTGACTTGTGATTCGCTAAGTTGACTTGTGATTCGCTAAACCATCATCTTATTTGCCATTTGGATGATTCGTTAACCTTATTCGTGATTCGTTAAGTTGACTCGTTAAGTTGACTTTTGATTCGTTAAAACACTCACCTCATTCGTTAAGGTGCTTCGTTACTGATTAGTCTTAACTTCGTTAAGGATTGATTCGCTATAACTATTCACAGTTCGCTATAACTGTTCACTGATTCGTTAATCTATTTCACTCTTTGATTCTTTAAACACTTAAATTTTCAAAATGGCTGGTATGTATGCATTAGCGTCTCAAAATATGTTGATGCAACAGATGTTGCAACTTGATACCGAGATAGGTTCACATTCTAAATGTCCACGTTTGATGAAGTTCAGTGACTTTGCCAAGTGGGAACCTGTCACACCCCCAAATTTCCACTAACGAAGTTTTACCGTAAGGCGGGTGACAAACCAGGATCCGTACACATTAATCACACCAAACGACATCTACATAGTCTTAAAAGTTTTAACAAATCAAAATAAAATGTTCAGAGTACTTAAGTGCTAGTGCGGAAGCTAAACAAAGTGCGGGAGCCATCTCCCAAACAAGTTTAAATAATTCATGGCGCTACAAGCGCAAAACCAATATCAAGTAAATGTTTTCAAACTTAAACCAATGCGAGTCCATGCATGCAATGTTATCCTAATCCAAATGCTTTCTAGTGACCTGAGGAAAACATGCTAAAAAAGATTCAACACATATGGTTGGTGAGTTCACAGGTTTTCAAAGTAAGTTATGCTCTATCAGTTGAAAAACATTTATAAATAAAAGTGGCCCATGGTTAACTACACTTAGTTAACTCGTTGCCGCATAGTGTTATGTTTCCATCACGACCGAAGCTGACTAGTTATTGCCTCAAAAGTATTGCCAAAACTTAACAATGTTTGGTCAAAGTTACACCCCGTTCGACCTCCAGTCGAGAATAATGCAGGGTGGGGTTTGTCAAACCCAATAGTACTATTTAAATTTACCACGCCAGTTAACCTTAGTTAACGATCCGATGTTCGTGAGGACTTTCCATGGCAAAGAAACACTACGTTATAAGCAACCAAACGGTTGTGTAAAGATTTAGATCAAGTAAAGTAAAACAGTTTTGCATGTTTCCTCCCCAAAAGGAAAGGTATAAAAGTGGGGCCGTAAACTCACCTTGTTGGTACTTCGGGTATTACACAAATCCGACCGAAGTAAATGCGTCACGTGCTAAGACCCTAAAAATGCAAGTACGTAAGTAACTTGTGGGATGGTTCCTAGAACCACTAGTATCCAATAATCTCCCATTGTTTTTAAAAAGACTTTTGACCAAAGTTTGACTTTTGTTGACTTTGACTAAAGTTTTGACCTTTGACTAAAATATTGACCTTTGACTAAAAGGTTGGACTTAGAATGTTTACCTTATAATTCTAGTCACACTTAATCAATCATCAAGTATTCACACTTAGCCATATTCCTTGCAATTCTATGATCAATACACTTTCACAACATCACAAGCAAGACTAACTATTTAGTCAACTAGTTCTAAGTTGACTTAAAAAGTCAAAGTTCTAATTTACCACAACTAACATATCACAATTTGCAATTATCTCAATTCAACCAACACCTTTTTCACCTTTAACAATTTATACCACCTAAACCGATTTTTCTCATCAATCAAAACTCACAATTAAATTACCAAATAAATCACACATGTACACATCAGTATTAGGTTCAACATATATTGTTCTCACAATTTTTGGATTTACCAATTCGTCCAGAATATTCATATACTACAACAACATGATTTATATTTCTACAACAACACAACAGTAATCAAAAATTTGTCAAAAATTCCATATTTGTCCAATTGATGCAAGACCAATTGGACTAGATTCCTAATTCAATTTACAACATCCTAGAAGTAGAATTATATCGATATCTATTTTTATCATCAAGTTATTAAATTTACAACTCAACTCAGAATATTTTCTCTAATTTAGATTTGCATCCTGATTTTGTAAATTAATAAAAAGTATTCAAACAGTGTCCAAAAATTAAGATTTCGGACTTTCTGAAAACTAGATTCAAAGTACATGTTCATAGAATCAGAAATCTATCAAAAACTCAAACATATCATCAAGTTATCAACAATCCAAATCCGTAACATCTAATCTGCCAATAAACAGTTTTAACCACAATCAACTACAAATCACAACTTTTCTATCCTTTGATTCAACAATCATCAAGAAACATTCTTACCAAATCAAATTGCATGTCTTATTTTTATCCATTTGATTTCATAATAAGAACACAAGTATTTATAAAGGACTCAAAATATTAATCAAGACTCATACAAAAATCCTTTTTATTTGTCAAACTTTGATCATCCCCTTTCATGATCCAATCATTTGGATACAAGGTTCATATGAATTAAAAGAAAAATATAAACATAACCATCTACTCACTTGTTTGATCCAAAGGCTTAATCCCTTGTTTACCAAAAATCACCTAGTCTTTTGTTATGAAGATAATACTTGAGAGAGATTGTTTGTATGAAAAATATGAGAGTGTGTGTGTGTGATCTACGGCCAAAGAGAAGAGGAAAAGAAAAATATAACATTCATTGTTATTTACTCATCATTTACACACTCATTAAGGCATAATAAATTTTATTTAACTTTAGATAACTTTATTTTATTTAATTTGTGACATGTTACAATTTTTAAAACATTTACTAATTAACTCTTTAGTCTAAAGTTTAATAGTTCATCTAGCAAATTAACATGTAACACACCATATATTGTGTCACCTTAATTACCCAACTTTCTTACAATATCGCACAAGCATATAACAACTAGTCATGTAACATATAAATCATGTAACACATTAGACTTATTATATAAGGTACATGTAGCATATCATGTTTATTTTAACATGTGTGACGAGTTTATTATTCCAATTACAAATAACTAGTTACTCTTACTTAGGTCATCAACGACACGACTAACTCAATGTATGCATACATGACACTGCATATATAAGAGTTCCTTAACTTAGTTGACAGAACTAACGGAGTTTACTGACACAGTCAACAGGATTTAACTGGGTTTAGTTAACAGAGTTAACCTAAAAATGCCGGATGTCACATCATCCCCTTGTTGAAAGAATTTTCGTCCCGAAAATTAATGTGATGTCACCATGAAAGGGATATAAAAGAAAAATTTTAGGTTTGTCACATCATCTCCTTGTTAAAAGAATTTTCGTCCCGAAAATTTTAATCGTACCTATGGTTTGGCTTTAGGTTTGAATAGGTGTGGATACTTTTCTTTCATCTGGTCTTTGTGTTCCCATGTGAACTCTGGTCCACGCTTAGAGTTACAACGAACGCGAACGATAGAAGTTTTACTGTGCCTACTGGTCTTTACGTCCTGATCCATGATTTCCGCCGGCTCTTCGATAAAACGTAACTGTTCGTCCACTTCTAGTTCCTCCAAAAGAACTATCAAGTTTTCGTCAGCCAAACACTTTTTAAGATTTGATACGTGGAAGACGTTATGTACCCCGCGGAGTTGTTCCGGTAAGTCCTACCTATAAGCCACTAGACCGATTCGTTCCACGATTTCGAATGGCCCTACGTAACGCGGGCTCAACTTTCCCCGTTTTCCGAAACAAATGACACCCTTCCACGGTGCCACTTTTAATAAAACTTTGTCCCCGACTTCAAATTCTAAAGGCCTTCTACGCTTATCAGCATAATTTTTCTGACGATCACGTGCTGCTGCCATACGGTTTCGGATCTGAACTATCCTCTCCGTCGTTTCATGAACTATTTCAGGGCCAGTTAGTTGGCTCTCACCCACTTCCGCCCAGCAGAGTGGTGATCGGCATTTACGCCCATACAGAGCATCAAAAGTGGCTGCTTGTATGCTCGTATGGTAACTGTTATTGTAAGAGAACTCAACCAAAGGCAAGTGCGTCTCCCAACTGCTCCCAAAATCGATGATGCACGCCCTTAACATATCCTCCAATGTTTGTATTGTTCGCTCGCTCTGACCGTCTATTTGTGGATGATAAGCCGTGCTCATATCCAGTCGTGTACCCAACGACTTTTGCAACGATTTCCAAAAGTTTGAGGTAAACCTAGCATCACGGTCCGAAATAATTGATATCGGCACACCATGACGGGAAACGATTTCTTTAATGTAAATGCGAGCCAGCCTATCCGTCTTGTCCGCTTCTCGGATGGCTAGAAAATGTGCGGATTTGGTCAATCGATCCACTATGACCCAAATCATGTCGCAACCGCTGGGTGTCTTGGGTAGTTTGGATATGAAATCCATGGATATCTGTTCCCATTTCCCCATAGGAATTTCGGGTTGTTGAAGTAATCCCGGCGGTTTCCTATGTTCTGCTTTCACTTTGGCACATGTCAGACACTTAGCCACGTACCCAGCAATTTCCTCTTTCATACTCGGCCACCAGTATAGCTCTTTTAAGTCATGGTACATCTTATCTGATCTCGGATGTACTGAGTATCGGGATTTTTGTGCTTCGTCCATGACCAGTATTCTAAGATCCCCATAACGCGGTACCCAAATTCGATCATGGTAATACCGAATGCCATCTGACTTAACCTCTGAGTTCCCGTCTACACCGCGCAAAGATTCGGCATCGAAATTCTCGGCTTTCAGAGCTTCTAACTAGGCATACTTGATCTTTTCGGGTAAACCAGAGTGAATCGTTAGTTGTAAAGCCCTAACCCTCCTGGGCTTCAAAGTTTCTTTTCGGCTCAAGGCGTCAGCCACCACGTTGGCTTTACCCGGATGATACTTAATAGCACATTCATAATCGTTAAGCAACTCAACCCATCGTCTCTGCCTCATGTTCAGTTCTTTCTGCTCGAATATGTGTTGGAGGCTCTTATGGTCAGTGTAGATCGTACACCGGGTTCCATAGAGGTAATGCCTCCAGATTTTTAGTGTAAAGATGACGGCTCCAAGTTCTAAGTCATGGATCGTGTAGTTCTTTCAGCGGTCTTCAGTTGTCGAGAAGCATATGCGATGACCTTTTCCCGTTGCATGAGCACACATCCAATTCCTTGCAGTGAAGCATCGCAGTAAACAACAAAGTCTTCTACTCCTTCGGGCAGTGATAGGATTGGCGCACTACACAGCTTGTCTTTCAGAGTTTGAAATGCTGTGTCATGTGCCTCGGTCCACTTATACACAATACCCTTGCGGGTTAAGGATGTGAGTGGTTGAGCAATCTTGGAAAATCCTCCAATAAATCTGCGATAATAACCAGCTAATCCCAGAAATTGACGGATCTCGGTGGGAGTTTTCGGGTTTGGCCAATCCTTGATTGCTTCAATCTTGGACTGGTCCACTTGGATTCCCTCCCCACTTACCACGTGGCCCAAAAATTTTACTTCACGCATCCAGAACTCGCACTTCGATAATTTGGCATACAGTTGTTCCTTCATGAGTAGCTCCATCATTAATCGCAAGTGCTCTTCAAGTTCCTCCCTTGTCTTCGAATATATCAAGATGTCGTCTATGAACACAATGACGAATTTATCCAAATAAGGCTTACAAACACGATTCATGAGGTCCATGAATACGGCTGGGGCGTTTGTTAACCCATATGGCATAACGGCGAACTCATAGTGTCCATAACGAGTGCGAAACGCTGTTTTCGCAATGTCTTCTTCCTGAACTCGGAGTTGGTGATAACCCGACCTAAGGTCGACCTTCGAGTAGTAACTGGATCCTTGCAGCTGATCGAACAGATCATCAATACGTGGCAAGGGATACCGGTTCTTGGTCGTCACCTTATTAAGTTCCGATAGTCGATACATATCATTCAAAGTACATGTTCATAGAATCAGAAATCGATCAAAAACTCAAACATATCATCAAGTTATCAACAATCCAAATCCGTAACATCTAATCTGCCAATAAACAGTTTTAACCACAATCAACTACAAATCACAACTTTTCTATCTTTTGATTCAACAATCATCAAGAAACATTCTTACCAAATCAAATTGCATGTCTTATTTTTATCCATTTGATTTCATAATAAGAACACAAGTATTTATAAAGGACTCAAAATATTAATCAAGACTCATACAAAAATCCTTTTTATTTATCAAACTTTGATCATCCCCTTTCATGATCCAATCAATTTGGATACAAGGTTCATATGAATTAAAAGAAAAATATAAACATAACCATCTACTCACTTGTTTGATCCAAAGGCTTAATCCCTTGTTTACCAAAAATCACCAAGTCTTTTGTTATGAAGATAATACTTGAGAGAGATTGTTTGTATGAAAAATATGAGAGTATGTGTGTGTGTGTGTGATTTACGGCCAAAGAGAAGAGGGAAAGAAAAATATAACATTCATTGTTATTTACTCATCATTTACACACTCATTAAGGCATAATAAATTTTATTTAACTTTAGATAACTTTATTTTATTTAATTTGTGACATGTTACAATTTTTAAAACATTTTCTAATTAACTCTTTAGTCTAAAGTTTAATAGTTCATCTAGCAAATTAACATGTAACACACCATATATTGTGTCACCTTAATTACCCAACTTTCTTACAATATCGCACAAGCATATAACAACTAGTCATGTAACATATAAATCATGTAACACATTAGACTTACTATATTGGTACATGTAGCATATAATGTTTATTATAACATGTGTGACGAGTTTATTATTCTAATTACAAATAACTAGTTACTCTTACTTAGGTCATCAACGACACGACTAACTCAATGTATGCATACATGACACTACATATATAAGAGTTCCTTAACTTAGTTGACAGAACTAACGGAGTTTACTGACACAGTCAACAGGATTTAACTGGGTTTAGTTAACAGAGTTAACCTAAAAATGCCGGATGTCACAGAACCTCAGTTTCATGCACATTTGGGATCTGTTCATCCTGACTGCTCATATTGTCTTGATGAAGTTTATGCTGCACCAATGATTGGTGATGATACTATTGGGTATACTCCTAAAGCCGTTTCTCAATACTCACAAGAAGAGAAGAAAGCTTTAGAAATCGAGATAAAAGCATATTCTACTTTGACTATGGCATTACCAGAAAATATTTTTCATCAAGTTGGTAGTATCAAGAGATGTGCGTCTTTATTTCAACATCTGCGTATGAGAAGCATGGGAAACACAGCTGAGAGTAAGAAAGTGATGCTCAAGTTTCAGTTTCGAAACTTTAACTTATTGAAAGGAGAAACAGTTGAAGAGATGACTACAAGATTTAGTCATTTAATTGCTAAAATGGACAAGATGAAAATGGAAATTTCTGAAAGAGATAAAATTGACACTATTAAAAGTGTGCTTCCAAGTTCCTACTCAACATTTCTAATGGTTTTGAAAGAAAATGATTATTTTCTGAATGAAGGCTTGACGGCACTAGAATTTCTACAAAAGATCGAAGCTAGAGAATATGATCTTAAGTGTCAAATTCCTCCAAAGAAAATCAAGATCCAGCTTTCTATGGTGGAAGTATGCCTCTTAGTTCAACGATCTCTCCAATCACTGCTTTTCTTACTCATGCTGCAAGTGAAAAAGAATCAGCTATGTTTAATGATCCAAAAGTTTGTTTCTACTCTGCTGGTAATTCGGGTGGTTCTGGAAGTTCAACTAATACCAATCCATTTGCTACACCACCTAGTGTTAATATGAAGGAAGCTGAGCAAAACTTTGTTTTTTTAACGGCCTTTATGTCTTCATATGAAAACTTAGTGAGTAGTTCAATTGCTACAAGTGATTTAACAGATGAGGACTATGATCAGATAGATCCAGATGATCTAGAAATCATGGATTTAAAATGGAACATGGCTATGATCGTTCGTAAAGTTAAAATATTCATGCAGAGAACCGGAAAAGATCTTCCAGCTTTAAATAAGAAGTTTGGTTTTGATAAATTAAAAGTAAAGTGTTATAATTGTCAAGAATTTGGGCATTTTGCAAAGGAATGTGACAAACCAAGGAAAGAATACACTGGACCTCGTGGTCAAAGTCAAAATGCTTATTCACCATGAGGAAGTGATGCTAAAAAGAAACCGTCTTCTTCTACAACACAAGCAATGTTAGCAGATGGAACTGATTGGTCACAACGGTTATTATGCAATGATGTTCAAGCAAATTTGGCTATGTTTGGGTTACATAAAGATTGTCAAGATGCTACTGGTAGTGAGATGCCTTCTGATAACGATTCTGGATCTGATTCTGACGACTCTTGCAACAAGCCTTCTGAATCAATGTTTGCTTGTATGGCCAAGATCAATGAGGTTAGTAACTCTATTTCTGCAACTTCAGTTGTTAAAACATTATGTGTTGACTGTGAATCTAACAAATCTAAGTTAGAAGCATTTAAAAATCAAATGATAATCTCATAAGAGAAATTGCTTCTCTTAAGGATACTTATCGACAATCTCTTGAATCTCAAAGGAGATCTCGAGAAAAGATTGAAGCATTGTCGACAAGTAACCACGATCTCAAAGCCGAGTTATTTGTGAAAATGACCATTAATGACCAAAAGTTTCAGGAAATTTTGAAACATCGTTCTAAGATAACTGAGCTTGAGAATGAGGTTCTTGAGTTGAAGAACAAATTGGGGAAATTTAGAAATTCATCTTTTCTGTTGAATGAAATTATTGAGGTATCTGGAAAACAAAAAGATTCCAAGAAAGGTATTGGTTTTGTTGAAATTCCACCACCTTTTCATAATGATTATAAAATTAATCCTTTTGCAAGAAAAGAAGAGGATTTAAGTCAAAAAGAATCTGTGATTTCTGAAAAACCTAAATTGGTTAAATCTGAAATTGTCAAACCCCAAGTTGCTCCTCAAAAACCTCATGTGGAAAGTAAAAAGGTCTTTGTTGAAAATTTTGACAAAGTGATTATTGAGGATGTGTTTGAACCTGAGATTATACACAAGAATAAGAACATTCCTAGTTCTAATCATATTCTTTGCGAACCTCAAGAGTTTGAGGAAGTTGTGTATGGTTCATTCAAATCTCAAATGAACAAGGAAGAAACTGTGAAAACCAAACCAGTGAGGGCAAAGAAGTCAGTTAAATCAAATATTTCTGACGAGGACTTAATGTGTTTTATTAATCCTCCAAGTTCTAAGTCTTCATCGGCTAGAGTTTTTAAGTTAAAGGGAATGGATACGATGTTCACTGAAAATGATATTCCAATAAGTATTATCAAACCTGAACTTATTGAGAGTGTTTTTGTCAATGAAACTTCAAAAATTCAAGAACTTGAACTTGTGTATGTTCAAACAAAAACATCAGTTCAATCTGACCCATTGACTAAGGCAAAACAATTTGTAAAACAAGCTAAGAAAGTTAACTTTGTGAAGTCAACAGGAACAGATACACTTAAAAGTTTTTCGAACTGTTCTAATTTAGATTTTTATTTAAAGAAAAAAACCGAATTATCTGATCAGTTTTCTAAGAGCATGACTAAAAATGTGAGTCATCTTCAACCGTCTGCATCATTTATCCCAATTACTTCACAACATCATCATGTAGACATGCGAACTTGTTTCTTATGCGGTCAACAAGGTCATGTTGTAAGGAATTGTAGTCAGCGGAAATATCAGAATCTTCATCCTTTTATCAAGGACAAATCTAAGCCAATTCCATTGGTCAAGGAGATCCTGAAACGACCTGTGTCGAATGCTGGTGATACTCATATTTTGTTCTCTAATGTGAATCCTCGGAAGGTTCTTCATATCAATGAGACACACGGTCAAGTGAAACCAAAATTCATTCCAACTGAGCCCATATGTCAAAACAAGAATTTAAACATTGTTCAGGAAGCTTATTTAAGACGAAAGTCTAGGAAGCCGATAACTTATTCACAAGTGGCTGAACAACAGTTGAAATCTGTTAAAGTTAATGATCAAAGAGAAAACCACAAGGTGCCCAAAACTGAGGCCTGGGCTGCCTTTTTAAACTAATCACATTTGTTTGTGTGTAGGGTTCATCCAAGACCATTTTTGGTGAAAACTGGATCATGGATAGCGGATGTTCTCGTCATATCACTGGGAATCTCGACCTATTAACCAATGTAAGAAATATTCAAGGGGGTTATGTAGCATTTGCAGGGAATTCTGGAGGCATGATCACACAAGAGGGTGAAGTTTCAAATGGCCACATTACATTCGAGAAAGTAAATTATTGTGACAAAGTTGATCATAACTTATTGAGTGTATCGCAGATTTGTGATAAAAAGTACACTACGATATTTACCGACAAAGAATGTCTTATCTTGAAACCGGGTTATGTTATTCCCGAGGACATGGTTGTCATGCGATCACCACGATCAAATGATATTTATATCTTAAATATGAATTCTAAAGTATCCGCATCGATCGAAACATGTTTTGTCTCGAAAGCAACCGAGAAAGACTCGATTCTATGGCATCGTAGAATGGGTCACATACATGTCAGAAAGATGAATTATTTAATGGCAAATGACATAGTTGAGGGTGTCTCGTTAAAGAATTTTTAAGTTATCCGATCACTTCATATGGATTTGTTTGGTCCAGTGAATCGTGCTAGTTCTTCATATGGATGTGCTTATACTAAATTACATTCTTCGGGAATTGTGAATATTGCTAAATTCTATTGTTTTCTATCTCAAGTTGAGCCACTGACAGCTCGTAAGGCACTTGAAGATCCTTCTTGGGTAGAAGCTATGCAAGAAGAATTACAGCAATTTGCACGTTTGGGTGTTTGGGATTTAATAGACAAACCTGCTAGAGTCAAGAAAGCCATTCCGACTAAGTGGGTATTTAGTGTCAAAAGGACGATCGTGGGGTGATTGTCAGAAACAAAGCACGTCTAGTGGTGCAAGGTTTTCATCAGCAAGAGGGTATTGATTACACAGAGGTATATGCTCCAGTTGCAAGATTAGAGTCGATTCGAATCTTCCTGGCTTATCCAGCTTATAAGAATATTAAGGTCTATCAAATGGATGTTAAAAGTGCTTTTCTCAAATGGTGAATTACAAGAGGAAGTGTTTGTCCAACAACCACCTGGTTTTGAAGATCCTGATTATCCAGACCGTGTTTACCGACTAAACAAGGCTCTGTATGGTCTCCATCAAGCCCCGAGAGCTTGGTATGGCACGCTCGCCTACCATCTGACAGATAATGGCTTCAAACGAGGAACTGTTGACTGCACTTTATTTCATAAAACTGTTGGTGATGATCTTCTTCTAGTCCAGATTTATGTTGACGATATTATTTTTGGGTCTACAAACGACACATTGTGTAAGGAGTTCGAGAAGTCCATGCAAACAAAGTAGGAGATGAGCTCGATGGGAGAGATGAATTTCTTTCTAGGGTTGCAGGTTCACCAGTCTGCTCACGGAATTTTTATTCACCAGACTAAGTATGTGAATGACGTCTTGAGCCGATTCAAGATTTCTGTCGGAAAAATCTCTTCTACTCCTCTTCCAGTAGGGCACAATTTATCACCAGATGAATTGGAGGATTCCGTTGATCCTACCCTCTATCGTGCCATGATTGGTTCTTTAATGTATTTAACGGCTTCTCGCCCTGATATTATGTTTGCTGTTTGTCTTTGTGCTAGGTTTCAAGCAAGTCCACGAGTGACTCACCTAGCTGCAGTCAAGAGAATTGTTCAGTATTTGAGGGGAAATCCAGAAATCGGGTTGTGGTACCCCAAGGATGATACTTTCGACTTTACTGCCTACTCAGACTCAGATTATGGAGGATGCAAGATCAATTTCAAATCAACGACTGCGGGATGTCAATTTTTAGGAAACCGACTTGTTTACTGGCAGTGTAAGAAGCAGACAACGGTCTCCACTTACTGGCAGTGTAGGAAACCGACTTGTTTACTGGCAGTGTAAGAAGCTGAGTATGTTGCATCCTCGAGTTGCTGTTCCCAGGTTTTGTGGATACAACAACATCTTCGCGACTACGGTTTGAATTTTCTTACTACTCCTATTTTGATTGATAATTCTGCTGCTATTTGTATCACCAAGAATCCCGTACAACATTCTAAAACGAAACATATCGAAATTCGATATCATTTTATACGGGATTGCTATGAAAAGAAATTAATCGATCTTGAGAAAGTACATACTGATTTTCAGAAATCTGATCTGTTTACTAAAGCTTTTGACAAAACACGTTTTAAATTTTTGCTTAATTTAAACGGATTGAAGACTCTCGCTGATATCCTTAAACAAGGATGATTATCTTTATTTTCTGTCATATTTTTTTAAAAAGGTTATTTTGGTTTTAGGGGTGAAAATCTAGAAAATACAAAAAAAGTGTGTTTTTCGTTTGTATAGATAAAATTTAAAAGCATTAAAAAAAATTCAAAATTCAAAAATATTATGATTTCTGTCTTAATGTTTTTCTTTTAAATATTTAGAAAAACCAAAACATTTTAAAATTTTTTTGAAAAACCAAAAAGAATGTGATTTATGTTTTGTACAGAAAAATCCGAAAATCCAAAAAAGATTGTGAAAGTTATTTTGTTTATAAGAAATTTGAAAAAGACAAAAATATTGTGTGTTTAAAGTTTGTATAGAGAAAAACCAAAAAGATTTTTAGATTATTTTCTCGCTGAAAATTATGTCAGTTATTTAAGTTTGTGAAGCATGCTTGCATGTCTTGGTCCTATTATTCACTTGTGAATTGATGGTTAGCCATTTATTTATAAATTTAAGTTAACTGGGGCGATTAAATTTATCTTTTCTTTATTTTATGCTCCTCAAAATTTTGAGTTTTTTGAAGCAAAAAGAGAACATGATAGTACATTGATTATCTTGACCCCAAATTCAGCAAAAAGTAAGCTTAAAAGACTGTGTGCTTAATTGCATTGGTGCATTGGTAAATCTTAAAACAACCCAGTAGAGTAAAGTATGTAATATAAACATAAAGAAGTGCCAAATTGAAAGGGGTGTTAGTCTCTAGAAAAAGTCTTGGTGAGGATGGCAGAAATGTAATAAGCAGTCATACTCAAGCCTCATATTTGTTGGATCACCCAAAAATAAAATAAAGCAAATAACAAGCGTTAAGATTCTGGACATTGTGAGTCTTTATGCGGCTTAACCGTCTGGGTATTCATAAGCATGAATATTTCACTCGCTTTCTAGAGCAAACCCAAAGTCATTAAAATTGATCACCGTTGTACTTCGTACAATTTAAATTACTGGCTTGATCAAAATCCGTTGTTAGTCATACAATTGTTCCTCCCTTGCGTGCGTCTTAATACCAATAAGGAACAGACCCCAGGGGATACAATTTATGTAAGCAGACAGATGGACTCGTGCATACTCACTCATAGTAAAGGAAACTTGATGCATTGCTTAAAATTTCGAAATCGGTATCAAAATTTTGATCAACAATATAATGGTTTAAGTCAAGTTGGGGTGATTTGGCAAAAATCAAATTAAACTTGAACCGAGATTAGAGGCTGATAGTTTCTGATATTCTGTGCTTTAATTGAACAAATTAATCATATCACAAAAATAATTGAATGTGTGTTATTAGATTTATGTGGATAACAATACCAATGACCGACTTATCGCCAGTCATAATATCGCTGAAATATAAAACTGTGATGGAAGGGCAATTTAGTCAATATGATTCTCTACTCAAACTCAACAAAAATACAAAAATATATACTGCTTTTGATAAATTCATTGAAAAACAAAAAAAAATTGTCTATTTTTTTTGGACCAGATATTCTTTTGTAAATACATTCTTTAAATATTTTTACAAAAATTCCAAAAAAAAAAAATATTTTCGTCTTCTTTGTACAAAATACTTAAGTTATGTTTCGGAAAACTGAAACGTTTTTTTAAGGTATTTGGTTGTCGGGATAAAAGGTTTCTCGATAACCTAATTTTATTTATTTTATTTAATTATTTAATTCATTTAATTATTTAATTTAAAATTACATAAAAGATTTTTTAATTAGAATCTAATTCGTTATTTATGGATAACGAACTAGGTGGTTCTTTAGCGAACTAGCCTCTGGTTCGCTAACCTAATTCGCTTCCGCACTCTGTAACGAATCTTCCCTTCGTTATGCATATTTAACGAATCATGACACGAATCATGTCTTGATTCGCTACCTTTAATTTAACGAATCAAGGAGCGATTCGCCAACATAAGGTAACGAATTGAGTTAGCGAATGGGCTAATTTGTTAACTTTAATTTAAACGAATCGTCTGATTCGTACAAGTTGTACCTCGGGTTGCGTGCAATGTTATATAAGACAAGAAAACGAACAGTCTTCCACTGTTCGCCTTCTTCCTTCATCTTTAAGAAACCCTGTTCAAATTTTCTCTGAAATCTCGACTTTTTTGTTTGGATATTGCAAGGATATATTTGAGTGTCTAAGGTATAGCCGATCATGGCGATATAATTTTCGTCAAAAATGGCTACGAATTGATAGTTAAATTATGAACTTTTAAGAGTTTAAGGGTTTCCGATGTTTTGAAATCCATTTGTGTATAATTTATGTTCAGAACTGTATGATTTTGATGTAATTATGTTCGGAATCATATTCCGATACCCTTGGTGGGCTTCATTCATGATTTGATTGTTGTTTGCCAGGTTAATTATTGTTTTTTGTTATTGAGTTTACAGTAGGTTCGTCTAACCTATGTACTTAGAAATTTTGAGTCTTAATCTCATTCATCTTCGATTACGAATGTCATTCCGAGTACACCAAGCTCATTATTGCGATGATTCGACGATAGTTATGGCCTAATCGTTCCCGGGTTCATCTGGTTGACTATCTGTGTTCATCCTAATTTTGACCTTGACTTTGTGATGTCAAAGAACAAGTCTTAATTATGACCATTCGTTAGTCTTAGCGAACTGGAATTGTTTCGTGTCCAATTCATTAAGATTTTACACGAACTAGCTAAGCGAATAAGATGTTACACGAATCAGATTTGGATTCGCTTAAAATATAACAAACTAGAGTTTAGTTCGTTAAAATTAAATAGTAATTCGCTATGTTCAGTTCATTAAGATATTTACTTGATAGCGAATTGCCTGATTCGTTATCTTATTGTAACGAATCAGAGTAATTCCTAACGAATGACATTAATTAAAATTTAAAAAAAATAAAAAAAAAATAAAAAATATATATTATTTAATAAAGGATTTGAATAATTAAAGGATTTAAATCGTCTAATATGTAAATAGATTAATTACACTTATCTTTTCTCACATTCGATTTTATTTATACAGTAAACCATGTCTGATCAAGAACAACGAAATCAACCACCACAAGAACAACCTCCACAAGGACAACCACAACAACAAGATCAACAAGCTGAAGTGATCTTACTGCCATTCGATAAGAAGCACAACATCTGTGCTTATGTTGATCACGATGTGACTGATTTGAGAACGTTTGGAGCTATGTTAACTTTTTTGTGACGTTCAAAGATATACTATGCAATCACTGCTAAACCCAAAGTGTATCTTAGTATAATCAGACAATTTTGGAACACGGCGGAATATGTTGAGGCAGATAACTGGGTTCGAGCTACAATTAATCAGACTCCAATTACGATTGATGTTGAGGTCATTCGTCAAGTACTTCAATTTGACGATAATGATGATAACCCGAGTGAATTTGACAGGACATTGGTTAGGGGTTTATTCACACGCTTGAATTATGGAGGTGATATTCGTAAATCTATGTTGAACAAGAATGGGTTGTGTCCACCATACAAGTATTTGTTGCATGTTTTACTTCATTGTATGAGTGGACGTCGCGGTGGTTTTGATGAATGTAGACTAAGTTAGCAGTCGGCATTTGTTGCTCTAATCCTGAACAAGCCCTTCAAATACTCAGAACTCATCTTTGATCATCTGAAAGAGCAAGTTCAGCAAAGTCTACCGTCAAAGAAGTTCTTGATGTACCCTCGCTTTTTACAGCTAATTATTCATGATTTGATTCCGAATTTGGTGATTGATCAATCGTTGGTGAACGATGTTCTTGATATAGAACATATGAAAGCTGAAACGGTGCATCGTATGTTAATTTATAGAAAGTACAAGCCACAAGATAAATAGATGATTGTTCATATAATCAATCCGGATTACGTATGTCCTCCTAATGAGCGCTGGATCCACGATGATTCGGATTCCGAGCGTGAAGGGGGAGAAGGTGGGAATAGTGATGGTCGTCAAACTGAAATGATGTTAAATCTGCTACATCTATATGAAAATCAAATGGCAGCTGACCGTCAAACTCAAGAACGACTCATGGAGAATCAACGACGAATGATGAGTTATATTTCTTTTTGTCAAAAAGAGACTAAGTCGTTACGTACGATTGTTGAGTCTCAGGGGGTGAAATTAAAAGAACAAGAAGAGTTGATTTTACAATTAACTTGTAAAGAAGATGCCCTCAAGAAACTTAAGAATAACGATGATGATCCTGACGAGTCTGATGCAGGAGGTGAGCCTAAACAATCGCATGGTTCATCCTCTGGTGCAGATGTTAGTGGCGGTGATGATTCGAGCAAGCAGATAATTATTTATCAAGATCCAACAGCTGCCAAGCCAATTGAAATGATTGCAGCTAACACAGTGGTATTTGTTGATGGATCAGGGGTAGTTTGTAGTGTGGTAAACAGAGATGAGATAGAGGCTGGTGAGTTTGTGATTAGATCCTTGACACGAGAGCAGATTTCGATTTTGCTTGGGCTGAATGACGATCAGTTGATTGCTTTAGAGACTGATCCCGATGTCGAAGTGATAACTGAGGAAGAATTGGAAGTTGATCCGTTATTTATGAACACGAACTTTATTTATGAGGATGAAGAGATTGAGATGGAGGATGTTACAGCTGAAGAGTACCCGGACTTGTACCAACACGCAAACGTTGATCAAGGTGCTCTGGTATTTCATAAAGAAGTAATTAAAGAGACTGAGGATGACCTGGAAAAGGTTGTGCAGCGAACAGTTCCTTCACTCAAAGAAGTGACTGATGAGGACGTAGAAAGATGGTTCAAACGTCAAAATGTGGGTAAAATTATCAGTGCTTATCGTTATGTAGATCAAGAAAGAAAAGATACTGCTGCTGCTTGGATTGAGGCTAATCAAGTAACTACCTTCAAGACTGTTTCAAAGGTACACGGTGATATTGTTTCATGGGTTTATGACTCTGACGTTAAGGTATGTATAGTAAAGTGGGAAAAGGGTGTCCAGTATTACGAGAGGATAATGGATGTTTTAACTCTACCGCGTTGAGATGTACGTACCCTCACGAGACGTCCATTTATCAATCGTGGGGGTCACCGAACGGCTGAGTGGTTTCATCAAAACTTACTGTTCGAGGTCAATCATGGCTTCAAATTCTTCAAACCCCAGGTCCCAAGACGTAAGCGCATTGATGAGATTGATCCAAGGACCGGCTGGAAGAAACTTGTCTTTAAAGTGAAACCGCCAAAGACGATGAAAAAGGTTCATGTGAAGAAATGCCTCAAGATATTTATCTGTCTTTCAACCGTTGGTACTATAACAATCGTACTGGCGAGGCCATTATTGTTCGTGGTCGAGGACTGCAGAGTAAGCTCCTCAAGATAATCGACCCAATGTGGTTGGTTAATTTATCAGAGACAGACAACGACGTGCTACACAGGAAGCAGATTTTGTTTGAATGCCAAGAAGATTACGACCTGGCTATGCAATTCCAACGAGTCGTTCGTGTGTGTCATGAACATGGAATTCATAGTTGCAGAGATTGGCAGTCCAAGCGCTTCAAATAAGTTAAAGAAAAAGAGCTCAAGACGAGGGGGTGTCTGTTAGTGCACGGTTTTGCGTCTAGAGTCTTTGTATTTATCGTTAATGTTTTATTCATTAATTAATGTAATATTTTATGTTTATTATTGACTAGTTCGTTAAGGGTAAGTCTAGTTCGCTAGGGATGTTAGCGAACTAAGATATTATAATGTATTCCCTCCTGATTCGTTAGGGGATGTTAACGAATCAGGGGGTGGTTCGCTATGATAATTTATGTAACGAAGGGGAAGCTGGTTCGCTAGGGGATGTTAGCGAACCAGGTCGCCTTCTATATATAGTGAACTACTGTTCATTTTGTAATGAGAGGTTTTGGAGAGAAAAGTTTTCAGTAATTGCTCTCTCTCAAGCTTCACCTTAACATTATTCGTTTAATCTATTGATAATATATACACATACATAACATTAAATCAAGGTAAACTATGAACTAGATCTTTAATAGTGGTAATCGGATAGCTTCAGATCTGAGATCTGTTTATTGTTATCGGTTGACTTTTAATCCGGGATCCAATAGTTAGTCTTTGTTGTTATTATTTTATTATTATTATTGTAAGCGAGTAACAGATTTTATTATATTATAAACGGGTTTGAGTTATAAATAATTAAAATGACCATTGGAAAAAGAGATGGCTATATATAAGAAAATATTGATAGGAAATAAACCTTTCGTTTGTTAAATAACTCCTTATTTTGTTGATAAGTAAATAAATAAATAGGGTGGAATATATATATATATATATATATGTATATATAACGAAACGTTAAAATAACTTTGGTTTGTTAGAAAACATTGTATTTGTAGATGTTCATAATATTAAATAGTATAAATATATAAGAAAAATAGGTTTAAAAAAATTTAAATAAAAACCTCGCCCAGGGCGGCTTGAACCCGCGCCTGGCCGGTTCTAAAGGTTTAACAACCATGCACTAGCGATTGTGCTGGTGCTATAACTTGGGAAAGAAACAGTTTTACAAATATATTTACAGACAGCCCCAAGAACACCCGTAAATCAAAACAAACCCTAAATCTGGGTTCGTTTAATTCGTTCATAGTTGATTCAAATTGAGTTAGGGTTTTTGTTTGTTGATTGAAAACGACCATAAAGCAATGATTAATTACCGTAATTGATGATGTAAAGAGTGAGAACGGCCGATTAGGGTTGCGGCTTAAGTTGGTGATATATAAGCCAAATAACTTAGGGTTTAGTGTCGCGGGATAGAGAGGGATGTGTGGGCAAGTTTAATTTAAATATTTTCACGTATTTATAGTGGTTTAGGGACGATTTTGGCCACGGTTCGTTTTTAAAGAGTTAGCTGTCAATGATTAGTGTTTTCCCAAATTAAACTGTAGGTTAAACGTGTTTAAGGTTGTTAGATGATTTGGATAGATCAATTTGCTTGATTTAGCCCATAAATTATGGTTCAAGAAATGAGGGAGGAGGGGTATGGCTGCCGACGGGAGAGAGAGAAGAGGAGGGAAAAAATTGAATATTATTTGCTATTTGGTCCCTGTTCTATGGTGGTGGGTGCAAAAGTTAATTAAAGTTGGTTAAGGGTTGTTTTTGTAGAATCTTATAACTATAATCAAATAAATAAATAAATAATAAAATACTAAACAATCGCGAGAATTATTGATAAAATACCCGAACCCGAACCCAGTTCGGTTCCCTTTTTTGGAAATTTCGTCCCGAAATTAGAGATTAAGTCGTAACGAAGAGGTGCGGGTACTTGGTCATCATTTGGTCTTAACGCTCCCAAGTGAACTCAGGACCACATTTAGATTCCCAACGAACTTTGACAAGCGGAATACGGCTACGCTTGGTTTCTTTGTCCATATGATCCACGATTTCGACAGGCGCGCATGGATTCATCAACTCGTACTTCGTCGAGGGGTATGTGGCGATTCCCCTCAGCTAAGCACTTCTTGAGATTAGAAACATGAAAAGTTGGATGAACATTTGAGAGCTCTTCGGGGAGATTGAGACGATACGCAACTTTACCAAACCCTTTCAACGATCTCAAACGGGCCAACAAAACGAGGAGATAGTTTATTCCTTTTTGCCAAAACGAACTACCCCTTTCGAAGGAGATACTTTTAGGAGAACTCGATCACCAACATTGAACTCAAAAGGTTTACGGCGCTTATCGATGTAGCTCTATTGACGGCTACGAGCGGCAAGAAGATTTTGACGAATGAGAGCGATTCGATCGGAAGTATTTTGAACAAGCTCGGGACCGGTGATTTGCGATTCACCAACCTCCTTCCAACTAATAGGGGAATGACATTTTCGGCCGTAGAGAGCTTCAAATGGTGCCATGCCAATACTAGTGTGGAAACTATTATTGTAGGAAAACTCTACAAGTGGTAAGTGAATATCCCAATTTTCACCAAAATCTAGTATGCAAGAGCGTAGCACATCTTTGAGAGTTTGAATTGTTCTCTCGGATTGAACATCGGTTTGCGGGTGATAAGCGGTTCTTAGATCAATACGGGTACCCAAGGTGGTTTGCAACGATCTCTAAAAATGAGACGTAAACCGACTATCACGATCGGAAATAATAGTCAAAGGCGTTCCATGACAGCAAATGATGTTCTTGACATAGAGTCGGGCTAATTCGCTTACGGAGGATTTTTCTCGGAACGGTATGAAATGAGCTGACTTGGTCAAACGATCAACAGTCACCCAAATACTATAATTGCGGCTTTGAGTAGTTGGGAGTTTGGTAATGAAATCCATGGCTATGTCTTCCCATTTCAAAACAGTGATTGGAGGTAGCTCGAGCAAACCAAATGGCTTTTGATGCTTGGCTTTAACCTTAGAGCAAGTGAGGCATTTAGATACATATACCGCGATATATTTCTTCATTCCTGGCCACCAAAACATGGAACGAATATTGGCATACATTTTATTCGCACCGGAACGAATAGAGTATCATGAATTATGAGCTTCATAGAGGATAAACATGCGAAGATCGTCAAGATCGAGAACCCATAATCGGTTCAAATAACATAGTAAACCATTACGTTTGGTTTCAAGTTGGAGTTTGGCGCCACACGACATCTCGTCGTATAAGTTACCCTCGGTGACGGAGACGTGTTGTGCGTCGAAGATACGGTATTGGAGGTCAGATTGGATGGTGACACAATGGAGCAAGACGGATTTAACATGACTCTTACTATTAAGCATCTGCCACGACATTCGCTTTCCCAGGGTGGTAGCGAATTTCGCAATCATAATCGCTTAACAATTCGCCCATCGTCTTTGTCGCATATTAAGGTCCTTTTGGTCGAAAATGTGTTGTAAACTTTTATGGTCGGTGAAGACCACACATTTCGTGCCGTAAAGGTAGTGTCTCCAAATTTTCAAGGCAAACACGACAAGTTCGAGGTGGTGCGTCGTGTAATTTTTCTAATGCACCTTGAGTTGACGCGGAGCGTAAGCAATGATCGTGTCTCTTTGCATAAGAACACAACCAAGACCTTGATTAGAAGCGTCACAAAAGACAACAAAATCGTTGTTGCCCTCGGGAAAAGCAAGGATTGGAGCATTGCAAAGCATGTCCTTAAGAGTTTGAAACGCTTCCTCTTGATCGGAACCCCATTCGTAAACTTTCCTTTTGTGGGTTAGTGCGGTAAGGGGTGAAGCAATCTTCGAAAATTTGCGGATAAAAGGACGGTAATACTCCGCTAAACCAAGAAATGAACGAAACTCCGTTGGAGAGGACGAGGTCATCCAATTTTTAACGTCCTCCATTTTAGCGGGATCAACATGAAATCCCTTTTCGTTAACGATGTGGCCCAAGAATTGAACTTGCACTAGCCAAAATTCGCATTTGGAGAACTTAGAATAAAGTTGTTCCTTTCGTAACAAGTCAAGAATGGCGCATAAATGTTCTTCATGTTTGGTCTCGGATTTAGAATAAATCAAGATATCGTCGATGAAACAATCATGAACTTGTCGAGGTAGGGTTTACAAACACGATTCATAAGGTCTATGAAAACGGCGGGAGCATTAGTCAACCCAAAAGGCATAACTCGGAACTCAAAGTGGCCATAACGAGTACGGAAGGTGATCTTGGGTATGTCATCTTCGTGGACACGAAGTTAGTGATTAAGGGGATAACGATTCTTTATAGTAAGCTTGTTGAGCTCACAATAATCGATACAGATACGAAGAATAACGTCTTTATTCTTAACAAACAAGACGGGTGCGCCCTATAGAGACAAACTCGGACGAACGAAACCCTTGTCCGAGAGTTCTTGGATTTGGTTGGAGAGTTCTTGCATTTCGAAAGGCGCAAGACGATAAGGTGTTTTGGCTACGGTGTTTGCTCTGGGTACAAGATCAATACCGAACTCCACTTGAAGAATGGAAGGGAGTCTGGAAACATCATAGGGAAAGACTTCGGGGAAGTCGCGGGCAATCGGGATGTCGGAAAGTTTCTTTTCTTCATCGGATTTTGTGGTGACGTGGGCTAAGAAGGCGACATACTTCTTGCGTAAGTAACGTTGGGCTTCGAGGCAAGACATGAGGTTTAGCTTTGAGAAGGGTCTTTCTCCAAGAACGTTTAGAATCACTCCCCCATCGATAGGGATTCGAATGAGTTTCTCGAAACATAAAATTTCGGCATGGGTGAGATAGAGCCAATCCATACCAATGATAACGTCGAAGCTACCCATTTGCATATGATTAAGGTCGATAGAAAACTTTTGCCCATTGAGAGTAATCATGCAATTTCGAATGATGGAGTCATTTGTGATTGAACTACCATATGCTATCTCTACCGTAAAGGGCTTAGATAATTTACTACGTGGCACATCAAGTATGTATTCAAAATCAAAGGAAATAAATCTCCTATCGGCTCCCGAATCAAATAGTATCGAGGCATGGTGCTTACTAAGTAGGAATGTACCCGTTCACCACGTCATTCGAGTTTCGGGCTTGATGAGCATTGATGGTAAAATCTTGTCCTTGAGTTCCTCGAGGTGCTTGGGTTTGAGAGGTCGAAGCTTGAAGTGTTGGAGCTTGATAGGCCTGCATGACCATGGGTTGAACTTGAAAAGTTGGAGGAGCCATGAGTTGGGGTACATGGGGTTGATAAGCTTGCACTTGATAGGCTTAGGAGGTGTAGTAGGGTTGTGGTGCAACATAGGCTTGGCGGACTTGGGCGAGTCGGGGACACGCGTTGCGAAGGTGATTTGGGTAACCACAATTGTAGCAATCTCTAACGAGGTTAATTATTGGGGCACGAGGGATGGCTCGGTTGGGTTGGGTTGTCGGTGTGAACCGCGGTGGAGCGGCTTGCACACGAGGTTCTTCTCGACAATATTGGGTGAGGTGGTCGAATCGGTGGCAATTGGTGCACACCTGACAAGTGGCTTGGGCCGGGTGGTGGCGTTGGCAAGTGTTGCAATACGGGTGTGGTATGGTGTAGGGCTTCTTGGTTGGAGGGGCTTGTTGGGCTTGTGGTTGGGCTAAGACATAATTTTGGAAGCTGGGTTTGCTCTTGTTGTTGCGGTAGTGGGATGAGTTGTTGTGATTGTTATTCTTGAAGGATTCGGGCTTAGAGGATTCGGGCTTAGGTTCCTTAGTGGGCTCATGTTTGGGCTTATCATCGGGCTTCTTTGAACTCTTCCGCGTCAAGGTCCTGGCCTTAATGTGGTTCTCGGTGAGGGTACCAGATAGGGTGATGGCATCATGGAGGGTTTGAGGGTCGCGACTTAGAACAGAATCTTGGATTTGCATAGGCAAACCCGAGATGTACTTGTCGATTGCATGTTCAAGGGGAGTGACCATGTGGGGGATTAGAAGGCTAAGTTCATGGAAACGATCGTTGTAGATGGTGTCATTACCACTTTTTTGTTTCAAATTCCAAAATTCCTCTTCCAGCTTCCGAAGTTCATGTTTCAGGCAAAACTTCTTCAGCATGAGTTTCTTGAGGTCATCCCAGGGCAAGGCCATGGCAACCTCGGCGCCAAGCGTGCGCTTCTCACCGTTACACCAATTGAGGACATTCTACTTGAGTACGCTCGAGGCGTAAGTGGTTTTCTTGTCCTCGGGACATTAACAATGGAGGAACACGCTCTCCATTTCTTCGATACCGAAGTAATCGGGCGGGTTAGTACCCTTGAATTGCTTGATGGAGCAAGCAATTAGGTTCGAGTTGTGGATGATGTAGGAGTATTCACAGTTTGCAATTGAGAGATGATCGTTGGGAGGGCTTCCACGATGCCCTTAGCAATGCAGGGTGACATGATGCGGCCAGAGTTTCCGGTGCAAAGGTTACTGTTGATGAGACGAGAAGACAAACTGCAGGGGTAAAAGGTGTAAAAATTCATAAGACTCGGGTAAATGTCGCAAGTATAGAAATTGAAGAAATATAGTAATCGTGCTTTGGGATTGGGATTGTGTTTGAGGTTGAGAATATCATTACTTAGGGAAAGTTGTGATTACACAAGTCTTGTCATTTTTTTTAATATTATGAAAACATATCTTAAAATGCAAATAGGTTCATTTATTGGTTAGGTCTTCATGAACCACCATGGGTCCTTCCAACAAAATGAAAAAACATTGAAAAGTTAAATAAAATCATTTAAAATCGAATTGAGGGGGGGGGGGGGTGTTGAGGTAGATGGTTGAAGTAATTCGGGAACCACCCCGTATTTACATACTTCTCCCATCAACTTAAACAAAACACAATACGGAAAAACCGAGTTTAGCCACATATCACCGTGAATTCGGTTTATAATTTAAGAGTGTGATCGTCACATGACCACATTTGATACAATGAGGGTAGTAGATTCGGTTTCGTTTGGTGTGATATGCTTTGGCTTAATAAGTTTCACACCCTTACCGAACACTCCAGGAAGGCAACCGGGTCTCGCGGTTGATTGAGATTTATGCGCATTGCACTTCCTTAGGTTCGCAAGCCTTGGTGTCAAGTGTTCGGTAAACAAGTGTGTCACTCTTACAGTTTACTACATATCCATCACACAAATCTTCCACAAGGAGAGGGGAGTGCAAAGGCGGAATTTCTTAAGGAATTTCCCTTTTTTTTAAAAAAATCGTCCTAAAGTTTTGAAACCAATTTTGAGAGTGAGGCATAGCCTCCGATAGGTGTGTGCTTTTGTGTCAGTTGAATATGATGAACAATATAAATATGCTAAGCTATGTACTAAAATTTAAACAAGTAGGGTGCACTTATAGGAACACGTATAGAGACCCTAATAATGCTACAAACTCGTTACGTCTAACCACCTATCTTATAGCCTTCGGATCTGATACCAATCCGTCACACCCCAACCTACGGCGGAACATGCCGGGGCGCGACATTGATTGTATCACAGCTCAGAAGACACTAAGTAATATACACGTGTCAATATCTAAATTATTCATTCACATATCAAAGTTCAAAAGCACAAACATTGTCTCCAAATACCGTTACAAATAAATATTCAAAACATACATGACTTAAAGCAAATGTGTTCTTCATTCATCAAAGAAACCTAGGGTATCAACTAATTTCAATACTTGATTCATTCAATAAAGCTACATGCGTCATGCGTGAAAGTATATATTTTTGTCAACATAACGTTGAGCAAGTAAACCACAGTTTTTGAGTATATATAATAACAAAAGGAAAATTCCATGCCATAATCGTACATTCCTACAACTAGTAAACAATAAATAAAAGTTGTCTTTTCAACCGAATCGCATTGATAACGGTTTACTTCGACGTCATATGATCATACTAATGAGGATGACGATGAGGATGAGGTACCAACCAACATAAATTAAACACATAGTCATATTCGCACGTAACAACCAATCGAGCAATTACAATTATGCATATAACGGAATTGTAGTGAAAACAATAAGTTGATTTTTGAACGCATAACGCCCCCAAAATTGTAAAGCGGTAAAAAGGGGAATGCGAATTTACTTACTTTTAACGAGTGGATTTCTGAGTATGAGACAATGAAAAGTCCGGATAGAAGCGGTCAAACTCCTCGAGATGCGTCAACAAGGATTCCTAGTTGTTAAATATGATAATCGATTAATGGTGGCCGAAGTATTAACAAATTTTTTAACTAATTTGTGTTCTAATGGGTTTTAAGTCAATGTTGGTTTGATATACGCGTTATTTATCATAATTATTTCGGTTTGATATTGTTATTCTTTTTTGTTATTATTTTTTTATTATTTTTATAAGCTAGTAACGGATTTTATTATATTATAAACGGGTTTGAGTTATAAATAATTAAAATGACCATTGAAAAAAGAGATGGTTATATATAAGAAAATATTGATAAGAAATATACCTTTCGTTTGCTCAGTAATTGAGAAGTTTTCTCTTATCTTATTGTTTCAGGCATATTTCTTATGCTGTCAAAGGTTAAACTAATCTTAACTACACATTTCCAATAATTCCCAGTATGGCCTAAGAATTGTCGCACTTCGGTAGGAGACCTTGGTGTTTCCAAATCCTTAATTGCTTCAATCTTTACATGTATACCTTTCTTAATGATTATGTGTCCAAGACAATGAATTTCCCAAATCTAAAAGAATTATACTTAGAAAATTTCAACATTTAACTATTCTCAAAAAGCATTGTTCATGAATTTTATTGGTTTGTGAATAAATATGCTTATATCATCCAGGTAGGATTTCCATATCCTATTCATGAGATTCAGGAACATTACGAATTATTTTTCAATTTGACTGGTATGACTTACAAACCTATAATGGTCCTATCGTATTTCTAAAATGTCTTTAGAAAGTCTTCTTCTATTGATATCTAGTTGTTAAATCGATATTCGGGTATAGATCAGGTCCACCTTGAAACTGATCAAATAGGTCATCGATTCTTGATAATGGGTATCGAATTTTAATGGTATGTTGTTTGTTCAGTTCCTAGAGTTGTTTGGATAGAGTTCTAGATATCTGTGCGTCATCTTGTACAAAATCCATTCTAAACTTGATGTGTCTTGACGGGAATTATCTAGGAAAATCTATGGGGAAAACTTCTGCATAATCTTGAAGTGTATTCATATCTCAAGGCATATGGTATCCTTAATAATTCATGTGTCTTGGTAATAATCATCAATTTGGTATCACACTAATCACCAACGATTGCTAGAGTTCACCACTAGCGAGTGTTAAACGTACTAGCCTTTCCGAACCCACGTTCTTAGCATGATTTTCGGATAATTAACCTATGCCTATATCTAGGTTATCTAATTCGATAGGTATAGCTCATTACCGAGGGTATGGGTTTCTATCGAAAGATTACAGTCACATATGACTATAGCGATTTTTCATAAATAAACTTAATAAATACCTTTTATCTAAATTTATTGGTCTTCTCGCAAGAGATAACCTTAATCGTTTAGAAGTCAAACTTAACTTGCCTCTAGTATTGATAAGTACAAGAAAATAATGGTTATTCAGTGATAACTCAGTGAATCCTCACGGGTTTTCATGGATCTTCCTCTAGCATTCTAATTTTTGAATTTTGGGACAATCCCTTTTTTTTATGTGTTGCTCATTTATCAAAACAACATTGGGTTTGCTTATTGCTAGCTACCGAATTTCTTGTTTACCTAATTCTCAACTTAATGCATACTATTGGGTTATAATAACTCTTGGAATTATCATAGGCACCTTCAATCTTATTCTTCTTAATGCATTTCAAATAATAGCTATATTGCTATTCTCCTTATTTGCGTTGCGTTCTTGATTTTGTGGCTTTAATGTAGCGTTAATGTATTGTGTGACTTGTTGAACTATTTTTTTTCAAAGAAGGTTGATAACTTAGATCTTCTAATGGTAGGTGTTTGTCTTAATTTGGGTGGGTTATTGTCATTTCTATTATTTTTGGAAAAGAGAGATAGACAAAGATCATTATTAATTATTGAATGCGTGTGAATAAATATAGGAAATATTCACAACTGTATAATAAGCAATAAATCAACTCAAAAGATTATCATGATAATGTAAAATTATCGTACTTGTTTAGAGTTATTAAAATAACTACTAAATAGGGTAGACACGCATTTACACCAATCACAAGTTTTCAAATTTTTCTTACCAAAATGTCTAAGCTATAGGATATCTAACTAGAGTAATAAGAGGGAGTCACTACATTTTATTTTAAAGGTCTTTTTTGAATATTTAAGGTGGCTCAATCCTTTTCTTGCATTTTTATTTTAAAGGGTTTTTTAGTTGAATCTTTAAGGTGGCTCGATGTCTGACACTTTATTTTTTTCTATTTGTTTAGATCAGTTTATTTATTTGTTTTTTTCGTTTTTTTTTAATATAATACTTTTTAATATTTGAGTTTAGTTACGATATAATATCGTCGTCGCAAACTCCAGTTTTACTAACGTTTGGGGTAACTACAAGTTGATTTAACTCGCTAACGCAACGTTCAGCTTTAGTAACCTAATAAGCGCATATTTCTTTTTTCTATCATAAGTATACGAGTGTAGCCACTTTTCTTGGCGTTTAATACTTTAGTTTTTTATTTCAGTGCCGTTATCCGATACCACCCAAATTCGTATCTCACTTCGATAATAAGTTGTAACGTTTGGGGTAAATACAAGTTATTTACTTGCCAATGCAACATTCAGCTTTAGTAACCGTATAAACACTTATTTTATTCTATCATAAGTATACGAGTGTTGCCACTTTTCTTGGCGTTTAGTGCTTTAGTTTTCGATTTCAGTGTCGGTATCCGATACCGCCCAAATTCGTATCACTTCGATAATAAGTTGTGCGTCACTAATACTGTTTTGGGCATTTATAGATTCTTTCTTTTTTTCTTCTTTTTTTTAGCATTTAGTGCCGGCGCTGTAACGGACGAACTGACACCGATCGAATTTACGTAGCTTCATTGTCGCAAAGCGTCAGGTTTGCTTACCTTGTTATTATAATTACTTGTTCAAAAATAAGCTAAAAGAGAATCACTTACAAGGGGCAAGTAGCCCAGTTGAAATATTGAATGAGTAGAGGGTGTTCTTGGCTCCAAAGTGGCTTCAAACTTTTTTCAAAGAGTCCTAATTACTTGTTCCCTTGTGTGATTTGCTTTTTTTTAAAGCCAAAAAAAAGCTAAAAGAGAATCACTTACAAGAAGCAAGTAGCCCAGTTGAAAGAAAAAATAAAAAGACATAAATAAAACAACCAACCACTTATAAAGGTCAATTCACGAAGTTTAACCGACACGACTTATCCCACTCAAGACATGAACTTTTGCTTTTTTGTTTGACCCTAAGAAAAGATGCCGATTTGATCCCATACACCATCTTGGGCATGAAAATGGGTACATTATTAAAAATGAGATCGTTCCTACTCACCCATATAATCCAACATGTCACTGCCAAAATAGATTGAACCGCCAAACGCAAATTATTACACTTGATAAATTTATTCGGGTATTCCAAAATTTCTTCCAATAGGCAACTTTACCCAATTCATAATAATTGACCAAATATCCTTAATACCTTTGCAATATACCAACATGTGTTGTGCTGTCTATGGACACGAACCAAATATCGGACAGTTGACATTCCCAACATCAATACCCTTGATAGTTAACACACTTCCGGTCGTGATCTGATCCAACAATAATCTCCAAATAAAACAGTTTATCTTTATGGGTAACAACTTATTCCAAAACTTATAATTATGTACCTCATACTCCAAATTGTCCAGCTCCCACCACAACGATTTAACTATATAAATTGAACGGTTACCATCATAATCAATCAAATGCCAACAATCTGTATTCAATGAGACAACCATTGGAGATATCAACATGATGCAGTTTGCAAATCCAATTGTAACTCGGTGGATACGTGCCTCTTTTTCTGTCACACCCCAACCTAAGATGGAAATGCCAGTGCGTGAGCTGATTGCTCACAGCTCTCAAGGTACTATCATGCAATAATTTGAAAAGTGACAATATCTATTACATTTAATTCATTTTTCAAATAAATCAAATACATGTCCATAATTCATATAAACAAAATAATTCAAAGTTTAAATTTAACTAAATCTTGCAACTAGATCACACGATGACCTGCAAATGCGTTAAAAATACAATAATTTTGTCAACACTAGGTTGACTGAGTAAAACACCAGATTTAAGACACTATAATAATAATAATAATATAAAATAGCAAATTGTGTCAAGTGAGATAAACAACTTAACCAATAAGCAAGTAAATAAGTTGTCGGTAAGCTCGATGTCAGATGAACTGAACGATGGCTAACACGACGGGCGTGTGACCATAATAGTCTGATAATATGTTGGACCTCTCCGACATGTATTCAAGTAAAGTATACAAGGATATAACACGTAAGGTATAAATCGTTAAACACGCAAGACGAACAGTTGCAAGTTTGAGTATTAAATAATAGTAAAATATATAAGAACGTATATGTTCCTAAAACAGTATAAAATAAGTAAAAATAAGGGGAGTGAGATACTCACCTGATTAGATTAATGAAATACAAATGAGGATAATGTGAAAAATATAAATCCTTTGGGATATACTGTCAAGGATTCCTAGTTATATAATAGTAATATGAATTTATTATAAAAGATATAATACGATCTAATGAAGGAAAATTGTTTTTTATTGGTCCCAACTATCGTCTTTTGATCACTGCTGGTCCCAACTAACGAATTGACTAATGTCGGTCCCAACTTTTAACGTATTTGTTCCGAACGGTCCGCGACAAACAAAATTCTACCGTCGTTAGTCTCATGTCATTGGAAAAATGTTTATGCTAGAAAACACACATTTATTCCCGAAAACTCAACAATTTTGTCCCAAACATCATGGTAACTTTGTATTGTACCTTTAGAAACCTTTTTTCTAGTAAAAAAACCCAATTATTGAGGTCGCCGGAACCCTAGAACCATCATCGGAAACAGTTGATGGTGCTTAAGTGGTGATAGTTGGTTGGCGGTGAGTCAATTGGTGGTGGTGGCGGTGTTAAGGTGATGTTTTTTAGCAAAAAAATTGACTTTCCCGACCAAAAACGTTTTTCCGGTGACTTGAAACTAACGGCGTTAGGATTCTGTTAGCCGCAGACCGTTAGGAAAAAATACATTAAAAGTTGTGACCATCAGTGACCAATTCGTTAGTTGTGATCAGCAATAACCAAAAGGAAATAGTTGGGACCAATAAAACCAATTTCCCTTAAGATTGCGATGTGACTTGAGTTATGTTTAGTGATTACAACATTTAGTGATTGAGCGATTGATCTCTAAGGATTATTTGTTGTTTCAAAATAATATTATTAGTCGTTATTTAATTTAAAAGAATCGTTTACTTATCATATAATCTGATTTATGAATAATTTGTTTAAATAAATATGAGTTGCGATATATTATAATAATAAATGTTTTAAATAGTTAATTATAGTAAGATTCATGTTTTAAATCTACGAAACCCAACGGTAAAATATAGTTAATTCGCGTAACACGTTTAATACGTTTTATTATATTTTCGTTTAAAAAGAATAATACACATTATATATATATATATAAGAAATTTGTAAAAACGATAATGACAAGAAAAGTCAATAATGATGTTCGGGTTTTAATAAGGAAAATTGGTTTTAAATAATCCAAACTATGGACTACCAACTTTACACTTGCCTGCTGGCAATACCAACTACTTGTGCATTTGTTTTTGCCGCGACTAACGGATGTTAACTCCGTTAGTCTTTGTCTGACGTGGCCATCCTAGCTGTCAAATATCAGATTACGTGGAACGTCTACGTGGTGGTTGACTGTGTATAAGGTATATGTTATCACCATCTTCAAACTAATATTCTTTACAACCCACATCCACCACAACACCACCAGTCCACCACCCCTACAACCATCGCTAGAACCCCGACCACCACCATGCCCATCCACAGCAACCACCACTGGAACCCACCACCTGCAACTGGTCATCTTCCGGCCATCTTCTCCGACCCTAACTTGCCGGAGTTCTGCCCTAATCTTGCCGGAGTTCACAAAACCCAGATCCGTTCTTAACCCACCACCACCGCCATATTAGGGCAGAACTCTCTCTCTCTCTCTCCCCTGCAATTTACCCACCACCACCACCTGCCGCCACCAAACCCTATCACCACCACCACCTTCTCGTCAATCAGTCAATTATAAGATTAAAAAATCCCAAATTAAATTCCTTGCCAAAATTATATCAAACCTACCTCTCCAGATCTGCTCGGTAAAACCTTAGCCCCGACGCTTGGTACACTCCTCCAAATCTGCTCGGCTCACAATTAATCGCATGTGGAAGCGATGGTGGTGGTTGACGGGTGGTTATGGTTGGGCGGTGGTATGAAGGAAGACGACGGTGGTTGGGTTGTGGGAAAGAAATGGGTGGGGAGTTAGGGTTTTATTATTATTATTATTATTATTATTATTATTATTATTATTATTATTATTATTATTATTATTATTATTATTATTATTATTATTATTATTATGACTGGTCTGCTAATACACAGTCAGCCGCCACGTCGCGTTCCACGTAATCAAGTTTTTGCCAACTAGGATGGCCACATCAGACAAAAACTTCGTTAGTCGCGGCCAGTTAAAAACAAATGCACAAGTAGTTGGTACTGCCAGCAGGCAAGTGTAAAGTTGGGATGGATATTTACCAATAGGCCATAGTTGGGATTATTTAAAACCAATTTTCCTTTTAATAAAGTAAAGTTCGTTATATTATTAATATATATTTATAATACATACATATATGTACAATGTAAGGCCCCGTTATTGGTGCCTCACATTTGGACGTTGGATTTACTCATTAACATAGTTCTAATCATCAGAGTTAATAAAAACATTCACGGAATATTAAAACGTTCATAAAACATTACACATTAACCCATAACTTGTCTTATCAAACATATTATCTTTCAAATCAAAACATAAATTATAAAACGACTTGAGTCTTCGGATGTCAGCCTCTTATTCGTTTGCCACGTGTTGCCCTCAAGCGAGCTGCTTCATTCTACTCACCTGCGTGCATACTAAAAGTCAGCTACGCTGAGTGAGTTATAGTTAATCATATAACATACAATACATTCATTACTTCATACTTTCGTACATACTTTATATTCTCATGCTTCGTACATAATATATGTATACTTACCTCCATACTTTATTCTAAATTCTACCTTACATTATTCTATTCTGCCTCGGATATTATTAGGGTCCGGTCCCCTTTTTCTGCCTTGAGTATTATTAGGGCTCAATCCCTTTTCTGCCTCGAGATTATAAAGGGCTCGGTCCCTTTTCTTCCTTGAGTATTATTAGGGCTCAGTTCCTTTTCTGCCTTGAGTATTATTAGGGATCAGTCCCTTTCTTTTGTACTTGGCTACATCTTACATTCATTCATAGCATACGCACATATCATTCACACACTATACATAGCATTATATCCATAATCATAACTTGACAATATGTGCAATATCTGAAGATCGATCACGTACCGATAAGCAAACAATCATACCTTTCACATAATTCACATAAGGCATACACTTATCACTAAGGATAAGTGTATTAACAATTCACATCGAGTATGCACACAGCCCCGAAAACATAACAAGGAATGGGGCTAGAAACTCACCTGAATACGGTTACGTTCACCGTTAATAGTTATTCCCTTCTTTAGTTGTGCGCGACTAACTGTATAACAATTACACGTATCAATTAACTATCACTACCCATATCGCATTTCTAGTTTAGTTATAACCCTCAACGAATGGGGTTTCGGGGGCAGCGCCCCTGGCAGGAGGGTCTAGATACAGAGAAGATATAGCATGGATATTTTGAATTCATCATTTATCACTTGGGGTAGGAACTATATTATTTTATTGCTACAAGTATGGATTATTGAAAATAATAAGACATGTATTTGGATATTTCTGTTGAACTCCGCAACCTAACCCAACCCCAATTTTGTGCACAAGATCAAGTTTGAAAAAACTAATATCTTTGCTAATGCTAAGTTTCATTGTAAACATTGTCAACAACGTAAAATAGGCTTAGTATACCTTACTTAGACCAAGTCTTCTCTTTCGATAGAAAATCCTCCATTGGGATTGGATTCTAACAAAAGTAATATACCAAGACCCTTGACCCTTCTATTCTAAAGAAAATTCCTCTACATTCTCTTACATCTGACTACTTGTGACTACTTGTTCTATTCTAAACCACTAATAAAAAAGAGATAAAAGGACATATTCATAAAAAAGGGAAATTAAATCTATTCTATAAAGATAAAAAAATTGCAAAAAGGATAAAAAAATGATATTGTTCTATCCTTGATCAGAGATTTCTCTATGAAAAAGACGAATCGGAGTTTGAAGAGGGGGAAGGAGAAGGAGCCCTCGACCGGCAACAGATAGAGGAGGATTTATTTAATCACATAGTTTGGGCTCCTAGAATATAGCGACCTTGGGGCTTTCTATTTGATTGTATCGAAAGGCCCAATGAATTGGGATTTCCCTATTGGTCCAGGTCATTTCGGGTTCTGTTAGATAGGAACAGATTTGATAAATACTGATAACTCTCGGATAGAGTATTAGAACGAAAAGATCCATTAGATAATGAACGATTGGTTCAGCGGATGAGTTGTGGTTAGGGGTGAAATGCCACTCGAACCTAGAGCTAGCTGGTTCTCCCCGAAATGCGTTGAGGCGCAGCAGTTGACTGGACATCTAGGGGTAAAGCACTGTTTCGGTGCGAGCCGCGAGAGCGGTACCAAATCGAGGCAAACTCTGAAAAAATTCTTTATCTATTTATATTTTTAATATAAGGAAAATTGGTTTTTATTGGTCCCAACTATTTTATTTTACCGGCACTGGTCCCAACTATCATTTTGGCTGGCAACGGTCCCAACTTTCACATACGTTGAATTCACCAGTCCGCGACTAACGAAGTACTAACTCCGTTAGGTAAAATCTGATTTGTCGTCCTATTTGTCAAAAGCCTGATGACATGGGCATCCTACGTGGACCGGCTGTGTATTATAACCAACGTTTTATACTTAAACATTATACAAACATAAATTCCGTTAGTCGAGAATTTGGGGATTTAGGGTTGTATAATCTGGGAATTTATGTTTGTATAATGTTTAAGTATAAAACGTTGGTTATAATACACAGTCGGTCCACGTAGGATGCCCATGCCATCAAGCTTTTAACAACTACGACGACACATCAGATTTTTACTCCGTTAGTCGCGGACTGGTGGATTCAACGTATATGAAAGTTGGGACCGTTGCCAGCCAAAATGATAGTTGGGACCAGCGCTGGCAAAAATAAAATAGTTTGGACCAATAAAAACTAGAATAGATAGATAGGATAAGGGTTTTTTTATAATTCTAAAACTGGCCTATAAAGCAATTTGAGAATCAGTTTGATCTGTTTTACCGAGAAGGTCAACGGTTCGAGTCTGTATAGCCCTAGAGCCTTATTCATATAATTCAAACAATTCACGAATAAATATTCGAATACAAAAAATTGTATCTTTTCTTCAATAATCAATACAATAATAATAATAATAATAATAATAATAATAATAATAATAATAATAATAATAATAATAATAATAATAATAATAATAATAGGAGACTGAAAACGAGAGTATTTATCCCGCATCCATTCTTCATATCTTCAGAAAAAAATTGGATGCAACGAAATGGAAATTTTTGGTACAACAAGCCACGATCTGATAGCTATAAATCTAAATAGAAATATTGTATATATATATCCTATTTGATCATTGATATTCGAACATTGTTCTCTTTCCTTTGCTCTAGTTCATGATCTGAACGAGTCGCACATACACCCTAGTACATGTTCCTCGACGCTGAGGGCATCCCCGAAGCATGGGGGAGTAGCAGTTGACTGGACATCTAGGGGTAAAGCACTACTTTGGTGCGGGCCGCGAGAGCTGTACCAAATCGAGGAAAACTCTGAATACTAGATATTACCTCAAAATAATAGGGGTCAAGGCCGGCCAGTGAGACGATAGGGGGATAAGCTCGATCCTCTTATTTTTTTTCTTGAACCGAGAGATCCATCAATCGGGATCCTGATGCATATTGATACAAATGGTCCACCTCTATCTGTTGCCTGTCGAGGGCTCCTTCTCCTTCCCCCCTCTTCAAACTCCGATTCATCTTTTTCATAGAGAAATCTCATAAGCTAAAGTTCCATTAAAGAGCGTTTCCACGGGGTAGAACCTCCTCAGGGAATATAAGGTTTTCATGAGGCTGATCTTGAGCCACCATCCAACCACGAATACCTTCGTTTAAGAGAATATTTTTGGTGTAGAAAGTCTCAAATTCAGGATCTTCCGCCGCGCGAATTTCTTGAGAAACAAAGTCATAGGCACGTAGGTTCATGGCCAGACCGACTACTCCAAGAGCACTCATCCATAAACCAGTTACTAGTACAAATAACATAAAGAAATGTAACCAACATTTATTGGAAAAAGCAACCCCAAAGATTTGGGACCAAAAGCAATTAGCAGTGACCATTGAATAAGTTTCTTCAGCTTGATTTGGGTTAAAATCACGGAATGTATTTGCGCCATCACCATATTCAAATAAAGTATTTTCTACAGTAGCACCATGAATAGCGCATAGCAAAGCAGCACCCAATACACCGGCAACTCCCATCATATGAAATGGGTTTAATGTCAGTTATGAAATCCTTGAAAAAAGAGGATACATCGAAATATAGCTGCTACACCAAAACTAAGGACGTTCTATTCTAGATTAAACAGAGTAATTGAATTCTCGTTTGTTTTATGGTTTGTATTTTTAGCACATTTTTCCAATACTTATTGAAAGTGCATTGCTGTGTCAGAAGAAGGATAGCTATACTGATTCGGTATACTCTAAAGACACCCTCGGTAAAATATTGACGATCTCACAAAGATTTTTTTCAGTGAATTTACAGTTACTGATCCAATCTTTTACGGAATCGATCCCCTAATAGGGTCCAAGGGGCTCTGCCCCTGGCTGGGGTCGAGCTGCCATTTCAGCTTGAAAAAAATTTATTTTCATTAACTGTCTTAACACATTTTCATTAGGATTTTAAATTATTATCCAGTTCGCTAACTCATTCGCTATAACGAATTAAGCCCGATTCATTATCTTTTTCGTCATCTTATCACAACTTGATTCGTTATCTTATCATAACAAATTGGTGAGTAACGAATGACCTAGTTCGTTATCTTAATCATAACGAATTGGTGAGTAACGAATGACCTAGTTCGTTATCTTAATCATAACGAATTGGTGAGTAACGAATGACCTAATTCGTTATCATAACATGGCCTGATTCGTTATCTTAATCTAACGAATGGGTATATAACAAATTAAAGGTTCATTCGTTATCAAGTCACACGAATGAGTTTCATTTGTTATGACCGCGCAACAAATGATCAATCATAACGAATTATCAACAGTACTTATCCAAACTTTGACTCAGGGGTCAAAGTCAAAATCGTCAAGAACACGAAATAGTCAACATATACCAGATCTGCAATTAAACCTTCGATTCTTAACGAAGCAACATGAAATTGGTACCATTGAACTCGGAATCACAGCGCCTATAAACCCTAATCAACCAATCATCTAAATATTGTGTTTTAAATGGTGCGATTGATGTATATAGGTGCGGCTCATAATTTGTCCAATTAACCTATCTATTGTTAATGAAATGCACTGTGGATTAGTTCGTTTGATTCGTTTTCATCACATTCATATAGATCTAGGTTTACCTGTCTTAACATATTTTCCATTAGAGTTTTAAATCATTAATTAATTTGCTAACTTAAAAAGTTCAAGGGCTTCTTTGTAGTTAAACCATTCTTATCTTTTCCTCGGGTTAGTGCTCAAGTTTCTTGGTGATTTCGGCTAGAGTGAAAGTAGGATGAGAGAGAGCTAAGTGTGTGTTTTTGATGGTGTAAGGAATGAGTGAAATGGATGGATTAATGCATAATTATTGCTTATATATTATGGGTCATGGGCTTAAGCCCATGGTCTTTTCTCTCTTTCTTTGCAATCCAAGTCCATTACCCATTTTATCTAACCCAACACAAGCCCAACTCATGTTACTTAATATTATTATTTTATTAACCAAAACGAGAAAACATGATGTTACATACAAAAACCTTGTAACAAGATTTGTTGACGCGAAAACATTAACTTTGTGATGTCGGTTTAATAAGATAATGTTTATTTTATAATAAATACTAATTATAATACTTATAAAAATCATTAACATGTTTAAACAATATATCGAGAAAAATAAAAGGCAAAAGGCAAAAAGGGCTGGCCGGAACTCGAACTTGCGTCCATGGCCGGCACCCTGAAGAACACGCGCACAAGATCAACTAGACGGACTAAGACGCTTGAGTAACATCCAGTAACAATAATTTAAATACATAAGCAGATTTTATCCCTAAATTCTATGAACCCTAGAATTTGAAATCGATCAATCCGTTTGATATGTGTTTAAATAACGTTATGGTTAAGATTCTATGATTGCAAACGAACAAAAAGTGTTTAATAATTGCTTACAACGATGAGTAATACATGTTTAATCGGCACGTTATACGAACGACGTGCCAACCTCCAGAATTGCGATCACGAGTCAATAAAAATCTAACTAGCCAAAGGGGTATTGTAGGCGATGGTCATAATGCAGGTGAAGGTTAATCTAATTGAGTTATTATGGAGAAAAAATTTATATATTAGTTTTAGGTTAAGATGGTTCGATAATAATAACAATATGTATCGCAGGGATCATCGTTTCCTAATTAATTTGTCGATGAGGTCGATTAAGGTAAGGAGACTAATATACACAGATCAATTCCATGTTAGAAGCGAGGATTAAGGTGCAAGCTAAAGAACGGGTAATCGGGTTACGGGTTTGGGAGTGATAAACTAGTACGGGTTTGGGTTAATGGATTATAATTTGTCGGATTTGCAGTTGAGCCCTTAAAGTATGAAGATGGAGACAGATTTGGGTTAAAGTATATCTTTGAGTTAAAAATGTATATTTCAAAGTTAATTTATACTTAATAAATAAACATAATAAACAATTAAAAAATAAAATCAAAACTACTCGATAAACGCGATAATTTTATTGATAAAACTTCCAGATTATAAAAACGGGTCGGGTATGATAGTAAATATTCATTTGAAAAAACCAAGTTGTTACATTTTCCATCTCCATTTCAACAACACTTCATTCTCGACCACTTCATAACTATCCATTAGCAACATGTCCTTTTGTTTTCTTAGCGCAAACAAGATGGAAATAAAATGCTTAACAGGTGTTCACCAACCCACATGTCAAGACAAAATAGAGTTTTATCACCTTTGCCTACTTGCGGTCTTAATCTTTCCATAACCCTACTTACCCCATTATTTTCATCCTTATTTGCCCGACATATTTGTTATCAAGCTCCTCTAAGTGAAGACTTAACTTGTATCGTCTCCAATTTGTGATTCCCTCTATAAATAGACGAAATTGTCTTTAACCCATAAGGAACAATTATTGGATTTGAACCGAAACAACCATTTTGCAAGCAAATCCATGTTCATTGCTTTCAAACTACCTACGCCTAGGCCACCACTTTCTTTATCTCTTATAACTCTACTCCAGGCTATCCAACTAAGTTTTTCTTTTTCCTCCGACCCGCCCCATAAAAAGCGTCTTCTTTTGCTTTCGAATTGTTTAAGAACTTTTTCCGGTGCTTTGAATATTGAGACATAATGCGTACCTAAACTCCCCAAAACCTATTTAACGAGTATCAATCTCCCACCAAACGATAAGACTTTAGCCTTCCACTTAGATAGTTTCTTGTCGAATTTATCTAAAATAGGTTGCCAATTACGACTTCTACTCATATTATAACCAATTGGCAGACCCAAATGAATAAGAGGAAGCTTACCGAAGCACCCTTGCACCCCGTTCATCCTCCGTGCCTGCCACCTTCACACCATATAAAAAACTTTTTTTTAAATTAACTTTTAGCCCATACAAAACATAGAAGCTCCTCAGTATACAATTCAGATTTAATAGATTAACCGAGGACCATTCACCAATAAATACCACATCGTCCGCGTAAAATAAATGGGAAATACAAGGGCTATTCCTTGGTGTTTGTATACCACAAAACGGGCCCTCAGAACAAGTAGTTTTCATAGCAACATTCTGTGCTTCCATAGCATTTATAAAAATAAAATGGGAAAGGGCATCACCCCGTCGTACTCCTCTTTTGATGTCGAACTCAGTTGTGGGGGACCAATTAATCAAGACTGAAGATCTAACTGATGCAAAAGTTCCTTTAACCCAGCATCTCTATTTCCTGTGAAATCCCATATGGGCGAAATGGAAACAATAAAACCCCAATTAACAGAATCGAATGCTTTATCAATATCGACTTTAAAGATCATCGTCTCTTTGTTAGGTTTTTTACACCAAGCAACAATCTCATTAAGAATTAATGCACCCTCAGTAATATATCGCCCAGAAACATACGCGGACTATTCTTCCCCAATAATCGAGCCCATCACCTTTTTAATCCGATTAGCCAAAACTTTTGAGATAATCTTGGTTATGCACCCGATGAGATTGATAGGAAGAAATTCCTCGATTCTTTGTGGATCATCTACCTTAGGTAAAAGAGAGATAAAACTGGAATTGCATCCATTGTTAACCAAGCCATGATTATAAAAATTTTCCATCTGTTCACCGACATCATTTTCAAACAAATCCCAAAATCATCTAAAAAATTTGAAAGTGAATCCATCCGGACTAGGTGCTTTATCTTCACCACATTCCCACACCGCACTCTTTATTTCATCCTTCGAGAAAGGAATTACCAAGTTTTAGGTCTCGGACACGTTTAGCCTAGACATCGAATTGTTGAAGAATATCGCCCTTTCGTAACTAGGATCAAAAAATTTATCTTTAAAGAAATCTTTTATTTCACACTTCAAGTCATCCGGACTCGAAACCCAAGTATCATCAAACCATAAACCGTACAATCTATTTGTCTTGTAATGACTATTAATCATACCATGAAAAAAAGCCGAGTTTTCATCACCTTCAACTGCCCATTTAATTCTTGCCCTTTGCTTAGTTGGCCGTTCAAAACAAAAAAAAAATTCTTGCCCTTTGCATAAGATCCAAAAGATTGCACTTTTCGATATCGCCAATTTTCTTTTTGCATTCAAATCTATCAATCTCCTCCTACTCAGACAGATTGTTACATTCAACCAATAGATCCAACTCTTTCAATATGTTATATAAAAGCTTGCGCAAACCATGTTCATTGTGCGCCACTTCCTTCCTCCATGCCTTAATAGCCATTTTACATTTACGAAGTTTATTAGCTAACCAGATATCCGGTCTACCATCGCCACCCGGAGAAACGCCCACCTCTTTTATCAACTTGTCCAACCCTTTATTTAATAGCCACGAATTAAAGAATCTAAACGGCTTTGGACCAAAGTTTAGGTCCACATAGGCTAAGACCATCGGCCTATGATTTAAAAACTTTTTTGGTAAAGCTGTTAGGTAAGCCATCGGCCAACAATTAATAAACTCATGCCCAACTTAAACCCTGCCAATCTTGCTGCATTTACTACCCACATCTGACATATACGTAAACGTGCTGCCCCCATACTGTATTCATATAAATCAGCCTTTGTAATAAATTCGTTAAAATTCTTTGCACTAGACATACAAAACTCCGAGTTCTTCCTTACGTTTGGATTCCGAACACAATTAAAATCGCCGAGTAGAATCCAACAACCTTCATTATTTTATTTCAGCAAAACAACTCCTCTCATAGAGCTTTTTTAAGAATTGCATCTTGTGGAGCATAAACAGTTACCACGAACACAAAACCCTCAATTCCTTTAATAACACCTTATACCCATATATAATTCCTGAAGCATTTAGACTCATTTAAAGCAAATACCTTAGGGTCCCACATACACATTAACCCACCCGGCCTACCATAAGCATTCTGAATCAAACATTCAATAGGAGAATTATCCCAAAAATTACTAACCCGGCCGAATTCTACACGAATCCACCATCTGAGTCTCTTGGATAGCAATGAAGTTGATATTGTGTTTTGCCTTTATCCCCCTAACTTGTTCCCCCTTGACGGTATCACCCACCCCTCTAATATTGTAAGTTAAAAAATTCATTGTTTCACATTTGTCTCCTCCTCCTCCTCCACAATCACAGTACGAACTATATATGGTCTCTCTGCGACCCTAAAACCGACTTATTCCCCAACGTTCACAGTCAAACTGACCTCTCGATCGATATCCAATGGTGGCGAGCCCCTTCTATGTTTTCATTGAACCTCGACAACTTCTTCAACATCAAAATTGAGTTTTGTCCTCGTTTTAAGAAACCCACCTGATTTTGAACCCCACAACCTGTTACTTAATCGCAAGGAATGCTACGGCATCTTCCTCTTTGAACAAGTTTTTGGAAACTGTTGAATTGTTGCTCAGAGATTGACTATAAATATTCAGATTGACTAGGAGGCGGTGGTGGGGTTGGCCATCTGAACCCTCCCAAGAAGATTGCACGTTCATCATTATTCTGATTTGGATGCAATGTTGTTTCTTTTTCCAATGCACTTCAACGGAGCCAGAGATTTATCCGGAGTGATGATGGATGAAACCTGAAATTACTTCCTCCTCCACAAATGATTTTTATCCCAAAGTAATTGATTGGACCAGTCTACTTTCTCCTCACAGACCAAGACCTCATGTATTTGATCCATCCCCATCAAATCTTAATCACCACCTCAACTATTTTCTTTCCCTTTGCTTGGAAACAATACAACCTCTCTCCTTGGACAACTCATTATCAATATATATGTGGGTGTCATGTAGAATGAAAGCCGAGAGGGGTTTGGGGCAGCTCCAAACCGAAACAAAGGGGAAAAGAAAATGTGAAGTGAGTTTGTGTAAAATGGTAGTAATTGGTTAAAGGGTGTGTATTTGGAATTTGCTGGTACAAGACATGGTGGTGACATATGGAATGGGTGGCCGTGTATAATATCTTTGACTAACACTACTAACAAGCATCCTAGATCTTTACTTTTTATGTTTTTGAAATAAGTACAAATGGAAGATGTGATGGTATGTTTGTGTGCATTAATTAGTGTTTTAAAAACCGGTTTAAACCAGCTGGTTGAACCGGTTAAACCGGATTTCGCACAACAAGTATGTATTTTGAGTCCAGTATTTTTGGCCGGTTTGCTAGAACATCGTACCGGCGGTTTTTTGTCTAAAATACCGGTTTTTACCGACAAACCGGTTTTATGTCCGATAAATTGTTAATATTTGCGGCCCATATTTTTTCAAAATTACTTTTAACCCAACAATTAACATTCAAGTTGTAAACTTTAAGACTATTTTTTTTAAAATTGAGTGCTTTTGCATTATTTTTTTTAATATGGATTAACTTTTGAATTATTTTTTTGTTATGGATAATTTACTTTTTGGGTTATTTTCGGATTAAAGTTACATTTATAGGAAATTATAAAGTAAATTATTCATCCGTTTGAACATTCCGGTATAACCTGGTTCAACCGATTGTACCATTTTTTAGCCTAACCCGGTACAAGTAAAATAACGGTTTTTAAAACATTGGTGTTAATTTAAATATGCTTATACCCATTCACAATCTCACAATCCTAACATCATATTATAAAACTAATTTCTCTCTTCTCAATTTACATAATTTAACCCATCTCAATCTTTTACTCCCATTAACAACCTAATCTCTTCCTTTTTTAGGCCCTGTTTGTTTTTGCCTCTTTTCTCTTAATAGAGGAAAACGTCTGATTCGGTCAGACGAAATCAGACGTGGGGCTGTTTGTTTTTTTTCTAGCATTAAGAGGTTCAGCGTCTTAATAGCATCTGAACCAGTAAAAGCTTTTAATGGGTCTGAAAACCTCTTAACCAAAAAAAACATATGTTTGTATCCGGCCTCCATTAACTTCTAACCCGGAGACTAGGCTCCATCTCCGATGACTAGAGGTTCGTCTCTAGCCTCCACCTCTTAATAATTCAGATTTCAGATATTTGAACCACCTCTTAACATTCAGATGTGAAATTCAGATTCAGACTTAAATCTCTAAAAAAACAAACGGGGCCTTAATCTCATCCTTCTTTATTGAAAAAAATTCTATTTATAATTAGTTTTGATTAACTATATGAATATAATTAAGTAATTATGTTTTTTAAAAATATATTATTTAATTGAAAACTTTAAATATATATATATATTAATCAAACACGCTTTATAAAATAGATAAAAATAAGTTACATTTTTAACGAAATTTATACCGGACTCCATTTTTAATGGTTAAAACTTTAATTTTATTTAAAAATACGATTTTTTAAACAAACTCCATTACTAACGAAATTTATACCTGAATGTTCATAAGAAAAATAAGACTATGTTTTTTATATTTTTTAAAAGGTTAAATATAAAAAGATAAAACAAAAACCAAAATATATATATAAATAAATGTTAAGAATTAACTTAACCAACTTCAGCCAACTTACCATGGTTAACAAAATAGTTATATTAATGAAACTTAAATCTTAAATACTAAATTAGTTGGTTTTATGTGACACCAGCTGTTGATATTTATCTATATATATAATGGTGATTTCTATATTAATTATAGTAATAAACAAGGTTTTCAACCCCGCGTTGCTGGGTAATCGATTAAAATAGTCAATAGTCAAAGGTGCCACAATTCGATGGCAACCGAGGGATTTCAAAGACTCTTGATTGTTTGGGACTTGCCTAATGAAAACACAACTTATCAATTAAAAGATGACATTAATATCAAGTTTGACCTCATTCAATAAGTCTACTGAACAAACACATTACATTCGAGACAAAAGAATTATAAAATGTTCAAAAAAATAACAATTGATTTGGCTCAGATCTTTACAATAGACCGAAATATTTATAATACACGGTGGTGGCTACATCAGTGGTTTCAAATAGATACCCTGGCACCTGCCATCCACCAATCCTGCGATACCAACCAACGATCTTTACTTCAGTCATTGTAGCCTCTTGTAGTGTAAAATAACAATAGAGCAATTTGTATATGAGTAATTCCATCTGAAAACTTCATATAGAATTGTATCCAACCGTTTAACAAATGAAGTATGGTAGATAAGCAATCTATCACTATTTAGAAAGTTAACAAACCACAAATATTATGAACTTTAGTTCTGCTGCATTCTATTTAGAATGCTTTAGTTTGAGAACTGAGTTGTCATGTGCAAACTTATATAGTATAGTATGAAAAAAAAAATAAAAAAATTATATGATTTTACCTAAGACATAATATTTTGATATCTACTTCATACGACTTTCTAAACAACAATATGTTCTCATATCTTAAAGGAGAGTCATTGATATCACTGTTGACACTTGACAAACAATTGGATGATTGCATGTATAAAGAGTATAGTCCAATAAATAATTACTCTTGACAAACAATTGGATGATTGCATGTATAAAGAGTATAGTCCAATAAATAATTACTCGCCTTGAAATATATGAGTCCTACATAAAAGTATCCATTTTTAATTGTGTCAGACGAGTTATATTAGCACACTCCTTTGATGTGGTTTCTGCATTCTTAACATGTTAGAAACGTGGAGATTAACAATGAGAAAAATAGTGTATAATTAAAACGAATTTACCTGTCATTTCCCCGAAACACGAATGATTTGCATATCGAATTTTGAAGCTTCGTTAATACCAAACCGAACACAATTAGCAAAAACATTTTAAGGGTTGGCCAAACTGGAAGAAAAGTTTGTAAAAGTTAATGTTGCGTACCAGCCGCTTTTATTATGGCTTGTACCGGAGAGCTTTCAGTTTGCAGTAAACTCAAAGCAACAAAATAGTAACAATCAAAAAGAAGATTCTGTGTTACTCGGTAAAAAATACCATTCATCAAATTGTGATTTCTCTGCATGACGCGTGGTTTTAACTGTCACTAAATTTGGCTCAGAGTCGTTTTAACATCGGAGCAAGAGGATTACACCGCAACGGCTGCAGCGAAGGTTGAAAGCTGAGAAGTAATGGTACATCTCGCATTTTCCTTCCTCCAACATTACCTCGCCAACTTGTGGAGAATCACATTCTTAACTAAATTCAGATGCAATCATCATAACCTTCACTTCTCGTGTTAAAAACATGAATCACCTCAAATTCAATTGTTAACATACATGAAAGAAAGAAAACCCTGTTTGGGTTTCATGTTTGTAAACCACAAAACACCTTAAATATATACAACTTCAAAACACATATAATGGATCAAAATCATATTATCAAAGTTGTACATGTCCAAGAAAAAACCCAAACTAAACTAACCATATAACAAATCAAAATCGAAACCCTCAACAGCAGCACCTGGACAAAGCCCCTAATAGGCCTAATCAAATCATGTTTTTAAAAACTCAATTACTAATTAGCATATGCCCTAACAACCGAATTGAATTATGTTTTAAAAGCCGTACCTGATCATGGTGCCGAAAGAACAGAGGGTTGATGCTCCACGTACCTGGTTCAGTGGTAGAGAGAGACTACTACTAAACCACCAGACCATCGCCGTCGATAATCAGAACCTGGCAAGTGGCAACACCAGCTCCGTCATGTAGTATGAAATAGAGTTACAAAGGAATGCGACGATAATAAGAAGACCTAATTTTGATATGTTACCAGAGAAACAAAGTAAAGGATGAAGAGAAAGTGGTGTCAGGAAGAGGAAATGAATGGTGGGTGCGTAAAGAGGAGACGAAAGCAGTCCTATAAACACGTGGAGTATGTAAAAACCACAATTTTATGAACAATTATTTTACTGAGAGGGCTAAAACTTGGTTTTTAATATATAGAATTATGTTTTAAAATCCGTACCTGATCAAGGTGCCGAAAGAACAGAGGGTTGATGCTCCACGTACCTGGTTTAGTGGTAGAGAGAGACTACTACTAAACCACCAGACCATCGCCGTCGATAATCAGAACCTGGCAAATGGCAACACCAGCTCCGTCATGTAGTATGAAATAGAGTTACAAAGGAATGCGACGATAATAAGAAGACCTAATTTTGATATGTTACCAGAGAAACAAAGTAAAGGGTGAAGAGACGGTGGTGTCAGGAAGAGGAAATGAATGGTAGGTGTGTAAAGAGGAGACGAAAGCAGTCCTATAAACACGTGGAGTATGTAAAAACCACAATTTTATGAACAATTATTTTACTGAGAAAGCTAAAACTGGGTTTTTAATATATAGAATTATGTTTTAAAAGTCGTACCTGATCATGGTGCCGAAAGAACAAAGGGTTGATGCTCCACGTACCTGGTTCAGTGGTAGAGAGAGACTACTACTAAACCACCAGACCATCGCCGTCGAACACCAGCTCCCTCATGTAGTATGAAATAGAGTTACAAAGGAATGCGACGATACTAAGAAGACCTAATTTTGATATGTTACCAGAGAAACAAAGTAAAGGGTGAAGAGACGGTGGTGTCAGGAAGAGGAAATGAATGGTGGGTGTGTAAAGAGGAGACGAAAGCAGTCCTATAAATACGTGGAGTATGTAAAAACCACAATTTTATGAACAATTATTTTACTGAGAGAGCTAAAACTTGGTTTTTAATATATAGAATTATGTTTTAAAAGCCGTACCTGATCATGGTGCCGAAAGAACAGATGGCTGATGCTCCACGTACCTGGTTCAGTGGTAGAGAGAGACTACTACTAAACCACCAGACCATCGCCGTCGATAATCAGAACATGGCAAGTGGCAACACCAGCTCCGTCATGTAGTATGAAATAGAGTTACAAAGGAATGCGACGATAATAAGAAGACCTAATTGTGTTACCAGAGAAACAAAGTAAAGGGTGAAGAGACGGTGGTGTCAGGAAGAGGAAATGAATGGTGGGTGTATAAAGATGAGACGAAAGCAGTCCTATAAACACGTGGAGTATGTAAAAACAATAATTTTATGAACAATTATTTTACTGAGAGAGCTAAAACTTGGTTTTTAATATATAGAATTATGTTTTAAAAGTCATACCTGATCATGGTGCCGAAAGAACAGAGGGTTGATACTCCACGTACCTGGTTCAGTGGTAGAGAGAGACTACTACTAAACCACCAGACCATCGCCGTCGATAATCAGAACCTGGCAAGTGGCAACACGAGATCCGTCATGTAGTATGAAATAGAGTTACAAAGGAATACGATGATAATAAGAAGACCTAATTTTGATATGTTACCAGAGAAACAAAGTAAAGGGTGAAGAGACGGTGGTGTCAGGAAGAGGAAATGAATGGTGGGTGTGCAAAGAGGAGACCAAAGCAGTCCTATAAACACGTGGAGTATGTAAAAACCACAATTTTATGAACAATTATTTTACTGAGAGAGCTAAAACTTGGTTTTTAATATATAGAATTATGTTTTAAAAGTCATACCTGATCATGGTGCCGAAAGAACAGAGGGTTGATGCTCCACGTACCTGGTTCAGTGGTAGAGAGAGACTACTACTAAACCACCAGACCATCGCCGTCGATAATCGAAACCTGGAAAGTGGCAACACCAGCACCGTCATGTAGTATGAAATAGAGTTAAAAAGGAATGCGACGATAATAAGAAGACCTAATTTTGATATGTTACCAGAGAAACAAAGTAAAGGGTGAAGAGACGGTGTTGTCAGGTAGAGGAAATGAATGGTGGGTGTGTAAAGAGGAGACAAAAGCAGTCCTATAAACACGTGGAGTATGTTAAAACCACAATTTTATGAACAATTATTTTACTGAGAGAGCTAAAACTTGGTTTTTAATATATAGAATTATGTTTTAAAAGTCATACCTGATCATGATGCCAAAAGAACAGAGGGTTGATGCTCCACGTACCTGGTTCAGTGGTAGAGAGAGACTACTAATAAACCACCAGACCATCGCCGTCGATAATCGAAACCTGGATAGTGGCAACACCAGCTCCGTCATGTAGTATGAAATAGAGTTAAAAAGGAATGCGACGATAATAAGAAGACCTAATTTTGATATGTTACCAGAGAAACAGAGTAAAGGGTGAAGAGACGGTGGTGTCAGGAAGAGGAAATGAATGGTGGGTGTGTAAAGAGGAGACGAAAGCAGTCCTATAAACACGTGGAGTATGTAAATAACCACAATTTTATTGACAATTATTTTACTGAGAGAGCTAAAACTTGGTTTTTAATATATAGAATTATGTTTTAAAAGCCGTACCTGATCATGGTGCCGAAAGAATAGAGGGTTGATGCTCCACGTACCGAGTTCAGTGGTAGAGAAAGACTACTACTAACCCACCAGACCATCGCCGTCGATAATTACAACCTGGCAAGTGGCAACACCAGCTCCGTCATGTAGTATGAAATAGAGTTACAAAGGAATGCGACAATAATAAGCAGACCTAATTTTGATATGTTACCAGAGAACAAAGTAAAGGGTGAAGAGACGGTGGTGTCAGGAAGGGGAAATGAATGGTGGGTGTTTAAAGAGGAGTTGAATAATAGCAGTCGTACAAACACGAGTATGTAAAAACCACAATTTGATGAACAATTATTTTACTGAGAGAGCTAAAACTTGGTTATTTATATATAGAATTATGTTTTAAAAGGCTTACCTGATCATGGTGCCAAAAGAACATAGGGTTGATGCTCAACCTACCTGGTTCCATGGTAGAGAGAGACTATCACTAAACCACCAGACCATCGCCGTCGATAATCGAAACCTGGCAAGTGGCAACACCAGCTCCGTCATGTAGTATGAAATAGAGTTACGGAGGAATGCGACGATAATAAGCATACCTAATTGTGTTATGTTACCAGGGAAACAAGGTAAAGGGCGAATAGATGGCGGTGTTAAGAAGAGGAAATGAATGGTGGGTGTGTAAAGAGGAGATGAATGATAGCAGTCGTACAAACACGTGGAGTATGTAAAAAACACAATTTGATGAACAGTTATTTTACAGAGAGAGCCAAAACTTGGTTTTTAATATATAGAATTATGTTTTAAAAGCCGTACCTGATCATGGTGCCGAAAGAACTGAGGGTTGATGCTCCACGTACCTAGTTCAGTGGTAGAGAGATACTACTACTACTAAACCACCAGACCATCGCCGTCGATAATCAGAACATGGCAAGTGGCAACACCAGCTCCGTCATGTAGTATGAAATAGAGTTACAAAGGAATGCGACGATAATAAGAAGACCTAATTGTGTTACCAGAGAAACAAAGTAAAGGGTGAAGAGACGGTGGTGTCAGGAAGAGGAAGTGAATGGTGGGTGTATAAAGAGGAGACGAAAGCAGTCCTATAAACACGTGGAGTATGTAAAAACCATAATTTTATGAACAATTATTTTACTGAGTGAGCTAAAACTTGGTTTTTAATATATAGAATTATGTTTTAAAAGTCATACCTGATCATGGTGCCGAAAGAACAGAGGGTTGATGCTCCACGTACCTGGTTCAGTGGTAGAGAGAGACTACTACTAAACCACCAGACCATCGCCGTCGATTATCAGAACCTGGCAAGTGGCAACACCAGTTCCGTCATGTAGTATGAAATAGAGTTACAAAGGAATGCGATGATAATAAGAAGACCTAATTTTGATATGTTACCAGAGAAACAAAGTAAAGGGTGAAGAGACGGTGGTGTCAGGAAGAGGAAATGAATGGTGGGTGTGGAAAGAGGAGACGAAAGCAGTCCTATAAACAAGTGGAGTATGTAAAAACCACAATTTTATGAACAATAATTTTACTGAGAGAGCTAAAACTTGGTTTTTAATATATAGAATTATGTTTTAAAAGTCATACCTGATCATGGTGCCGAAAGAACAGAGGGTTGATGCTCCACGTACCTGGTTCAGTGGTAGAGAGAGACTACTACTAAACCACCAGACCATCGCCGTCGATAATCGAAACCTGGAAAGTGGCAACACCAGCTCCGTCATGTAGTATGAAATAGAGTTAAAAAGGAATGCGACGATAATAAGAAGACCAAATTTTGATATGTTACCAGAGAAACAAAGTAAAGGGTGAAGGGACGGTGGTGTCAGGTAGAGGAAATGAATGGTGGGTGTGTAAAGAGGAGACGAAAGCAGTCCTATAAACACGTGGAGTATGTAAAAACCACAATTTTATGAACAATTATTTTACTGAGAGAGCTAAAACTTGGTTTTTAATATATAGAATTATGTTTTAAAAGTCATACCTGATCATGGTGCCGAAAGAATAGAGGGTTGATGCTCCACGTACCGAGTTCAGTGGTAGAGAAAGACTACTACTAACCCACCAGACCATCGCCGTCGATAATTACAACCTGGCAAGTGGCAACACCAGCTCCGTCATGTAGTATGAAATAGAGTTACAAAGGAATGCGACAATAATAAGCAGACCTAATTTTGATATGTTACCAGAGAACAAAGTAAAGGGTGAAGAGACGGTGGTGTCAGGAAGAGGAAATGAATGGTGGGTGTTTAAAGAGGAGTTGAATAATAGCAGTCGTACAAACACGAGTATGTAAAAACCACAATTTGATGAACAATTATTTTACTGAGAGAGCTAAAACTTGGTTATTTATATATAGAATTATGTTTTAAAAGGCTTACCTGATCATGGTGCCAAAAGAACATAGGGTTGATGCTCAACCTACCTGGTTCCATGGTAGAGAGAGACTATCACTAAACCACCAGACCATCGCCGTCGATAATCGAAACCTGGCAAGTGGCAACACCAGCTCCGTCATGTAGTATGAAATAGAGTTACGGAGGAATGCGACGATAATAAGCATACCTAATTGTGTTATGTTACCAGGGAAACAAGGTAAAGGGCGAATAGATGGCGGTGTTAAGAAGAGGAAATGAATGGTGGGTGTGTAAAGAGGAGATGAATGATAGCAGTCGTACAAACACGTGGAGTATGTAAAAAACACAATTTGATGAACAGTTATTTTACAGAGAGAGCCAAAACTTGGTTTTTAATATATAGAATTATGTTTTAAAAGTCGTACCTGATCATGGTGCCGAAAGAACTGAGGGTTGATGCTCCACGTACCTAGTTCAGTGGTAGAGAGATACTACTACTACTAAACCACCAGACCATCGCCGTCGATAATCAGAACATGGCAAGTGGCAACACCAGCTCCGTCATGTAGTATGAAATAGAGTTACAAAGGAATGCGACGATAATAAGAAGACCTAATTGTGTTACCAGAGAAACAAAGTAAAGGGTGAAGAGACGGTGGTGTCAGGAAGAGGAAGTGAATGGTGGGTGTATAAAGAGGAGACGAAAGCAGTCCTATAAACACGTGGAGTATGTAAAAAACACAATTTGATGAACAGTTATTTTACAGAGAGAGCCAAAACTTGGTTTTTAATATATAGAATTATGTTTTAAAAGCCGTACCTGATCATGGTGCCGAAAGAACTGAGGGTTGATGCTCCACGTACCTAGTTCAGTGGTAGAGAGATACTACTACTACTAAACCACCAGACCATCGCCGTCGATAATCAGAACATGGCAAGTGGCAACACCAGCTCCGTCATGTAGTATGAAATAGAGTTACAAAGGAATGCGACGATAATAAGAAGACCTAATTGTGTTACCAGAGAAACAAAGTAAAGGGTGAAGAGACGGTGGTGTCAGGAAGAGGAAGTGAATGGTGGGTGTATAAAGAGGAGACGAAAGCAGTCCTATAAACACGTGGAGTATGTAAAAACCATAATTTTATGAACAATTATTTTACTGAGTGAGCTAAAACTTGGTTTTTAATATATAGAATTATGTTTTAAAAGTCATACCTGATCATGGTGCCGAAAGAACAGAGGGTTGATGCTCCACGTACCTGGTTCAGTGGTAGAGAGAGACTACTACTAAACCACCAGACCATCGCCGTCGATTATCAGAACCTGGCAAGTGGCAACACCAGTTCCGTCATGTAGTATGAAATAGAGTTACAAAGGAATGCGATGATAATAAGAAGACCTAATTTTGATATGTTACCAGAGAAACAAAGTAAAGGGTGAAGAGACGGTGGTGTCAGGAAGAGGAAATGAATGGTGGGTGTGGAAAGAGGAGACGAAAGCAGTCCTATAAACAAGTGGAGTATGTAAAAACCACAATTTTATGAACAATAATTTTACTGAGAGAGCTAAAACTTGGTTTTTAATATATAGAATTATGTTTTAAAAGTCATACCTGATCATGGTGCCGAAAGAACAGAGGGTTGATGCTCCACGTACCTGGTTCAGTGGTAGAGAGAGACTACTACTAAACCACCAGACCATCGCCGTCGATAATCGAAACCTGGAAAGTGGCAACACCAGCTCCGTCATGTAGTATGAAATAGAGTTAAAAAGGAATGCGACGATAATAAGAAGACCAAATTTTGATATATTACCAGAGAAACAAAGTAAAGGGTGAAGGGACGGTGGTGTCAGGTAGAGGAAATGAATGGTGGGTGTGTAAAGAGGAGACGAAAGCAGTCCTATAAACACGTGGAGTATGTAAAAACCACAATTTTATGAACAATTATTTTACTGAGAGAGCTAAAACTTGGTTTTTAATATATAGAATTATGTTTTAAAAGTCATACCTGATCATGGTGCCGAAAGAATAGAGGGTTGATGCTCCACGTACCGAGTTCAGTGGTAGAGAAAGACTACTACTAACCCACCAGACCATCGCCGTCGATAATTACAACCTGGCAAGTGGCAACACCAGCTCCGTCATGTAGTATGAAATAGAGTTACAAAGGAATGCGACAATAATAAGCAGACCTAATTTTGATATGTTACCAGAGAACAAAGTAAAGGGTGAAGAGACGGTGGTGTCAGGAAGAGGAAATGAATGGTGGGTGTTTAAAGAGGAGTTGAATAATAGCAGTCGTACAAACACGAGTATGTAAAAACCACAATTTGATGAACAATTATTTTACTGAGAGAGCTAAAACTTGGTTATTTATATATAGAATTATGTTTTAAAAGGCTTACCTGATCATGGTGCCAAAAGAACATAGGGTTGATGCTCAACCTACCTGGTTCCATGGTAGAGAGAGACTATCACTAAACCACCAGACCATCGCCGTCGATAATCGAAACCTGGCAAGTGGCAACACCAGCTCCGTCATGTAGTATGAAATAGAGTTACGGAGGAATGCGACGATAATAAGCATACCTAATTGTGTTATGTTACCAGGGAAACAAGGTAAAGGGCGAATAGATGGCGGTGTTAAGAAGAGGAAATGAATGGTGGGTGTGTAAAGAGGAGATGAATGATAGCAGTCGTACAAACACGTGGAGTATGTAAAAAACACAATTTGATGAACAGTTATTTTACAGAGAGAGCCAAAACTTGGTTTTTAATATATAGAATTATGTTTTAAAAGTCGTACCTGATCATGGTGCCGAAAGAACTGAGGGTTGATGCTCCACGTACCTAGTTCAGTGGTAGAGAGATACTACTACTACTAAACCACTAGACCATCGCCGTCGATAATCAGAACATGGCAAGTGGCAACACCAGCTCCGTCATGTAGTATGAAATAGAGTTACAAAGGAATGCGACGATAATAAGAAGACCTAATTGTGTTACCAGAGAAACAAAGTAAAGGGTGAAGAGACGGTGGTGTCAGGAAGAGGAAGTGAATGGTGGGTGTATAAAGAGGAGACGAAAGCAGTCCTATAAACACGTGGAGTATGTAAAAACCATAATTTTATGAACAATTATTTTACTGAGTGAGCTAAAACTTGGTTTTTTATATATAGAATTATGTTTTAAAAGTCATACCTGATCATGGTGCCGAAAGAACAGAGGGTTGATGCTCCACGTACCTGGTTCAGTGGTAGAGAGAGACTACTACTAAACCACCAGACCATCGCCGTCGATTATCAGAACCTGGCAAGTGGCAACACCAGTTCCGTCATGTAGTATGAAATAGAGTTACAAAGGAATGCGATGATAATAAGAAGACCTAATTTTGATATGTTACCAGAGAAACAAAGTAAAGGGTGAAGAGACGGTGGTGTCAGGAAGAGGAAATGAATGGTGGGTGTGTAAAGAGGAGACGAAAGCAGTCCTATAAACAAGTGGAGTATGTAAAAACCACAATTTTATGAACAATAATTTTACTGAGAGAGCTAAAACTTGGTTTTTAATATATAGAATTATGTTTTAAAAGTCATACCTGATCATGGTGCCGAAAGAACAGAGGGTTGATGCTCCACGTACCTGGTTCAGTGGTAGAGAGCGACTACTACTAAACCACCAGACCATCGCCGTCGATAATCGAAACCTGGAAAGTGGCAACACCAGCTCCGTCATGTAGTATGAAATAGAGTTAAAAAGGAATGCGACGATAATAAGAAGACCAAATTTTGATATGTTACCAGAGAAACAAAGTAAAGGGTGAAGGGACGGTGGTGTCAGGTAGAGGAAATGAATGGTGGGTGTGTAAAGAGGAGACGAAAGCAGTCCTATAAACACGTGGAGTATGTAAAAACCACAATTTTATGAACAATTATTTTACTGAGAGAGCTAAAACTTGGTTTTTAATATATAGAATTATGTTTTAAAAGTCATACCTGATCATGGTGCCGAAAGAACAGAGGGTTGATGCTCCACGTACCTGGTTCAGTGGTAGAGAGAGACTACTACTAAACCACCTGACCATCGCCGTCGATAATCGAAACCTGGAAAGTGGCAACACCAGCTCCGTCATGTAGTATGAAATAGAGTTAAAAAGGAATGCGACGATAATAAGAAGACCTAATTTTGATATGTTACCAGAGAAACAAAGTAAAGGGTGAAGAGACGGTGGTGTCAGGAAGAGGAAATGAATGGTGGGTGTGTAAAGAGGAGACGAAAGCAGTCCTATAAACACGTGGAGTATGTAAAAACCACAATTTTATGAACTATTATTTTACTGAGAGAGCTAAAACTTGGTTTTTAATATATAGAATTATGTTTTAAAAGCCGTACCTGATCATGGTGCCGAAAGAACAGGGGGTTGATGCTCCACGTACCTGGTTCAATGGTAGAGAGAGACTACTACTAAACCACCAGACCATCGCCGTCGATAATCAGAACATGGCAAGTGGCAACACCAGCTCCGTCATGTAGTATGAAATAGAGTTACAAAGGAATGCGACGATAATAAGAAGACCTAATTGTGATACCAGAGAAACAAAGTAAAGGGTGAAGAGACGGTGGTGTCAGGAAGAGGAAATGAATGGTGGGTGTATAAAGAGGAGACGAAAGCAGTCCTATAAACACGTGGAGTATGTAAAAACCATAATTTTATGAACAATTATTTTACTGAGAGAGCTAAAACTTGGTTTTTAATATATAGAATTATGTTTTAAAAGTCATACCTGATCATGGTGCCGAAAGTACAGAGGGTTGATGCTCCACGTACCTGGTTCAGTGGCAGAGAGAGACTACTACTAAACCACCAGACCATCGCCGTCGATAATCAGAAACTGGCAAGTGGCAACAACAGCTCCGTCATGTAGTATGAAATAGAGTTACAAAGGAATGCGATGATAATAAGAAGACCTAATTTTGATATGTTACCAGAGAAACAAAGTAAAGGGTGAAGAGACGGTGGTGTCAGGAAGAGGAAATGAATGGTGGGTGTGTAAAGAGGAGACGAAAGCAGTCCTATAAACACGTGGAGTATGTAAAAACCACAATTTTATGAACAATTATTTTACTGAGAGAGCTAAAACTTGGTTTTTAATATATAGAATTATGTTTTAAAAGTCATACCTGATCATGGTGCCGAAAGTACAGAGGGTTGATGCTCCACGTACCTGGTTCAGTGGCAGAGAGAGACTACTACTAAACCACCAGACCATCGCCGTCGATAATCAGAACCTGGCAAGTGGCAACAACAGCTCCGTCATGTAGTATGAAATAGAGTTACAAAGGAATGCGACGATACTAAGAAGACCTAATTTTGATATGTTACTAGAGAAACAAAGTAAAGGGTGAAGAGACGGTGGTGTCAGGAAGAGGAAATGAATGGTGGGTGTGTAAAGAGGAGACGAAAGCAGTCCTATAAACACGTGGAGTATGTAAAAACCACAATTTTATGAACAATTATTTTACTGAGAGAGCTAAAACTTGGTTTTTAATATATAGAATTATGTTTTAAAAGCCGTACCTGATCATGATGCCGAAAGAACAGATGGTTGATGCTCCACGTACCTGGTTCAGTGGTAGAGAGAGACTACTACTAAACCACCAGACCATCGCCGTCGATAATCAGAACATGGCAAGTGGCAACACCAGCTCCGTCATGTAGTATGAAATAGAGTTACAAAGGAATGCGACGATAATAAGAAGACCTAATTGTGTTACCAGAGAAACAAAGTAAAGGGTGAAGAGACGGTGGTGTCAGGAAGAGGAAATGAATGTTGGGTGTATAAAGAGGAGACGAAAGCAGTCCTATAAACACGTGGAGTATGTAAAAACCATAATTTTATGAACAATTATTTTACTGAGAGTGCTAAAACTTGGTTTTTAATATATAGAATTATGTTTTAAAAGTCATACCTGATCATGGTGCCGAAAGAACAGAGGGTTGATGCTCCACATACCTGGTTCAGTGGTAGAGAGAGACTACTACTAAACCACCAGACCATCGCATCAGAACCAGGCAAGTGGCAACACCAGCTCCGTCATGTAGTATGAAATAGAGTTACAAAGGAATGCGATGATAATAAGAAGACCTAATTTTGATATGTTACCAGAGAAACAAAGTAAAGGGTGAAGAGACGGTGGTGTCAGGAAGAGGAAATTAATGGTGGGTGTGTAAAGATGAGACGAAAGCAGTCCTATAAACACGTGGAGTATGTAAAAACCACAATTTTATGAACAATTATTTTACTGAGAGAGCTAAAACTTGGTTTTTAATATATAGAATTATGTTTTAAAAGCCGTACCTTATCATGGTGCCGAAAGAATAGAGGGTTGATGCTCCACGTACCTACTTCATTGGTAGAGAAAGACTACTACTAAACCACCAGACCATCGCCGTCGATAATTAGAACCTGGCAAGTGGCAACACCAGCTCCGTCATGTAGTATGAAATAGAGTTACAAAGGAATGCGACAATAATATGCAGACCTAATTTTGATATGTTACCAGAGAACAAAGTAAAGGGTGAAGAGACGGTGGTGTCAGGAAGAGGAAATGAATGGTGGGTGTTTAAAGAGGAGTTGAATAATAGCAGTCGTACAAACACGAGTAAGTAAAAACCACAATTTGAAGAACAATTATTTTACTGAGAGAGCTAAAACTTGGTTATTAATATATAGAATTATGTTTTAAAAGGCGTACCTGATCATGGTGCCAAAAGAACATAGGGTTGATGCTCAACCTACCTGGTTCCATGGTAGAGAGAGACTATCACTAAACCACCAGACCATCGCCGTCGATAATCGAAACCTGGCAAGTGGCAACACCAGCTCCGTCATGTAGTATGAAATAGAGTTACGGAGGAATGCGACGATAATAAGCATACCTAATTGTGTTATGTTACCAGGGAAACAAGGTAAAGGGCGAATAGATGGCGGTGTTAAGAAGAGGAAATGAATGGTGGGTGTGTAAAGAGGAGATGAATGATAGCAGTCGTACAAACACGTGGAGTATGTAAAAAACACAATTTGATGAACAGTTATTTTACTGAGAGAGCCAAAACTTGGTTTTTAATATATAGTATTATGTTTTAAAAGCCGTACCTGATCATGGTGCCGAAAGAACTGAGGGTTGATGCTCCACGTACCTGGTTCAGTGGTAGAGAGATACTACTACTAAACCACCAGACCATCGCCGTCGATAATCAGAACATGGCAAGTGGCAACACCAGCTCCGTCATGTAGTATGAAATAGAGTTACAAAGGAATGCGACGATAATAAGAAGACCTAATTGTGTTACCAGAGAAACAAAGTAAAGGGTGAAGAGACGGTGGTGTCAGGAAGAGGAAGTAAATGGTGGGTGTATAAAGAGGAGACGAAAGCAGTCCTATAAACACGTGGAGTATGTAAAAACCATAATTTTATGAACAATTATTTTACTGAGAGAGCTAAAACTTGGTTTTTAATATATAGAATTATGTTTTAAAAGTCATACCTGATCATGTTGCCGAAAGAACAGAGGGTTGATGCTCCACGTACCTGGTTCAGTGGCAGAGAGAGACTACTACTAAACCACCAGACCATCGCCGTCGATAATCAGAACCTGGCAAGTGGCAACAACAGCTCCGTCATGTAGTATGAAATAGAGTTACAAAGGAATGCGATGATAATAAGAAGACCTAATTTTGATATGTTACCAGAGAAACAAAGTAAAGGGTGAAGAGACGGTGGTGTCAGGAAGAGGAAATGAATGGTGGGTGTGTAAAGAGGAGACGAAAGCAGTCCTATAAACACGTGGAGTATGTAAAAACCACAATTTTATGAACAATTATTTTATTGAGAGAGCTAAAACTTGGTTTTTAATATATAGAATTATGTTTTAAAAGTCATACCTGATCATGGTGCCGAAAGAACAGAGGGTTGATGCTCCACGTACCTGGTTCAGTGGTAGAGAGAGACTACTACTAAACCACCTGACCATCGCCGTCGATAATCGAAACCTGGAAAGTGGCAACACCAGCTCCGTCATGTAATATGAAATAGAGTTAAAAAGGAATGCGACGATAATAAGAAGACCTAATTTTGATATGTTACCAGAGAAACAAAGTAAAGGGTGAAGAGACGGTGGTGTCAGGAAGAGGAAATGAATGGTGGGTGTGTAAAGAGGAGACGAAAGCAGTCCTATAAACACGTGGAGTATGTAAAAACCACAATTTTATGGAAAATGATTTTACTGAGAGAGCTAAAACTTGGTTTTTAATATATAGAATTATGTTTTAAAAGCCGTACCTGAGCATGGTGCCGAAAGAATAGAGGGTTGATGCTCCACGTACCTAGTTCAGTGGTAGAGAAAGACTACTACTAAACCACCAGACCATCGGCGTCGATAATTAGAACCTAGCAAGTGGCAACACCAGCTCCGTCATGTAGTTTGAAATAGAGTTACAAAGGAATGCGACGATAATAAGAAGACCTAATTGTGTTACCAGAGAAACAAAGTAAAGGGTGAAGAGACGGTGGTGTCAGGAAGAGGAAATGAATGGTGGGTGTGTAAAGAGGAGACGAAAGCAGTCCTATAAACACGTGGAGTATGTAAAAACCACAATTTTATGAACAATTATTTTACTGAGAGCTAAAACTTGGTTTTTAATATATAGAATTATGTTTCAAAAGTCATACCTGATCATGGTGCCGAAAGAACAGAGGGTTGATGCTCCACGTACCTGGTTCAGTGGTAGAGAGAGACTACTACTAAACCACCAGAACATCGCCGTCGATAATCGAAACCTGGAAAGTGGCAACACCAGCTCCGTCATGTAGTATGAAATAGAGTTAAAAAGGAAAGTGACGATAATAAGAAGACCTAATTTTGATATGTTACCAGAGAAACAAAGTAAAGGGTGAAGAGACGGTGGTGTCAGGAAGAGGAAATGAATGTTGGGTGTATAAAGAGGAGACGAAAGCAGTCCTATAAACACGTGGAGTATGTAAAAACCATAATTTTATGAACAATTATTTTACTGAGAGTGCTAAAACTTGGTTTTTAATATATAGAATTATGTTTTAAAAGTCATACCTGATCATGGTGCCGAAAGAACAGAGGGTTGATGCTCCACGTACCTGGTTCAGTGGTAGAGAGAGACTACTACTAAACCACCAGACCATCGCCGTCAATAATCAGAACCTGGCAAGTGGCAACACCAGCTCCGTCATGTAGTATGAAATAGAGTTACAAAGGAATGCGATGATAATAAGAAGACCTAATTTTGATATGTTACCAGAGAAACAAAGTAAAGGGTGAAGAGACGGTGGTGTCAGGAAGAGGAAATTAATGGTGGGTGTGTAAAGATGAGACGAAAGCAGTCCTATAAACACGTGGAGTATGTAAAAACCACAATTTTATGAACAATTATTTTACTGAGAGAGCTAAAACTTGGTTTTTAATATATAGAATTATGTTTTAAAAGTCATACTTGATCATGATGCCGAAAGAACAGAGGGTTGATGCTCCACGTACCTGGTTCAGTGGTAGAGAGAGACTACTACTAAATCACCAGACCATCGCCGTCGATAATCGAAACCTGGAAAGTGGCAACACCAGCTCCGTCATGTAGTATGAAATAGAGTTAAAAAGGAATGCGACGATAATAAGAAGACCTAATTTTGATATGTTACCAGAGAAACAAAGTAAAGGGTGAAGAGACGGTGGTGTCAGGAAGAGGAAATGAATGGTGGGTGTGTAAAGAGGAAACGAAAGCAGTCCTATAAACACGTGGAGTATGTAAAAACCACAATTTTATGGACAATTATTTTACTGAGAGAGCTAAAACTTGGTTTTTAATATATAGAATTATGTTTTAAAAGCCGTACCTGATCATGGTGCCGAAAGAATAGAGGGTTGATGCTCCACGTACCTAGTTCAGTGGTAGAGAAAGACTACTACTAAACCACCTGACCATCGCCGTCGATAATTAGAACCTAGCAAGTGGCAACACCTGCTCCGTCATGTAGTATGAAATAGAGTTACAAAGGAATGCGACAATAATAAGCAGACCTAATTTTGATATGTTACCAGAGAACAAAGTAAAGGGTGAAGAGACGGTGGTGTCAGGAAGAGGAAATGAATGGTGGGTGTTTAAAGAGGAGTTGAATAATAGCAGTCGTACAAACACGAGTATGTAAAAACCACAATTTGATGAACAATTATTTTACTGAGAGAGCTAAAACTTGGTTATTAATATATAGAATTATGTTTTAAAAGGCGTACCTGATCATGGTGCCAAAAGAACAGAGGGTTGATGCTCAACCGACCTGGTTCAGTGGTAGAGAGAGACTATCACTAAACCACCGGACCATCGCCGTCGATAATCGAAACCTGGCAAGTGGCAACACCAGCTCCGTCATGTAGTATGAAATTGAGTTACGGAGGAATGCGACGATAATAAGCATACCTAATTGTGTTATGTTACCAGGGAAACAAGGTAAAGGGCGAATAGATGGCGGTGTTAAGAAGAGGAAATGAATGGTGGGTGTGTAAAGAGGAGACGAAAGCAGTCCTATAAACACGTGGAGTATGTAAAAACCACAATTTTATGAACAGTTATTTTACTGAGAGAGCTAAAACTTGGTTTTTAATATATAGATTTATGTTTTAAAAGCCGTACCTGATCATGGTGCCGAAAGAACAGAGGGTTGATGCTCCACGTACCTGGTTCAGTGGTAGAGAGAGACTACTACTAAACCACCAGACCATCGCCGTCGATAATCAGAACATGGCAAGTGGCAACACCAGCTCCGTCATGTAGTATGAAATAGAGTTACAAAGGAATGCCACGATAATAAGAAGACCTAATTGTGTTACCAGAGAAACAAAGTAAAGGGTGAAGAGACGGTGGTGTCAGGAAGAGGAAATGAATGGTGGGTGTATAAAGAGGAGACGAAAGCAGTCCTATAAACACGTGGAGTCTGTAAAAACCATAATTTTATGAACAATTATTTTACTGAGAGAGCTAAAACTTGGTTTTTAATATATAGAATTATGTTTTAAAAGTCATACCTGATCATGGTGCCGAAAGAACAGAGGGTTGATGCTCCACGTACCTGGTTCAGTGGTAGAGAGAGACAACTACTAAACCACCAGACCATCGCCGTCGATAATCAGAACCTGGCAAGTGGCAACACCAGCTCCGTCGTGTAGTATGAAATAGAGTTACAAAGGAATGCGATTATAATAAGAAGACCTAATTTTGATATGTTACCAGAGAAACAAAGTAAAGGGTGAAGAGACGGTGGTGTCAGGAAGAGGAAATGAATGGTGGGTGTGTAAAGAGGAGACGAAAGCAGTCCTATAAACACGTGGAGTATGTAAAAACCACAATTTTATGAACAATTATTTTACTGAGAGAGCTAAAACTTAGTTTTTAATATATAGAATTATGTTTTAAAAGCCGTACCTGATCATGATGCCGAAAGAACAGATGGTTGATGCTCCACGTACCTGGTTCAGTGATAGAGAGAGACTACTACTAAACCACCAGACCATCGCCGTCGATAATCAGAACATGGCAAGTGGCAACACCAGCTCCGTCATGTAGTATGAAATAGAGTTACAAAGGAATGCGACGATAATAAGAAGACCTAATTGTGTTACCAGAGAAACAAAGTAAAGGGTGAAGAGACGGTGGTGTCAGGAAGAGGAAATGAATGGTGGGCGTATAAAGAGGAGACGAAAGCAGTCCTTTAAACACGTGGAGTATGTAAAAACCATAATTTTATGAACAATTATTTTACTGTGAGAGCTAAAACTTGGTTTTTAATATATAGAATTATGTTTTAAAAGTCATACCTGATCATGGTGCCGAAAGAACAGAGGGTTGATGCTCCACGTACCTGGTTCAGTGGTAGAGAGAGACTACTACTAAACCACCAGACCATCGCCGTCGATAATCAGAACCTGGCAAGTGGCAACACCAGCTCCGTCATGTAGTATGAAATAGAGTTACAAAGGAATGCGATGATAATAAGAAGACCTAATTTTGATATGTTACCAGAGAAACAAAGTAAAGGGTGAAGAGACGGTGGTGTCAGGAAGAGGAAATTAATGGTGGGTGTGTAAAGATGAGACGAAAGCAGTCCTATAAACACGTGGAGTATGTAAAAACCACAATTTTATGAACAATTATTTTACTGAGAGAGCTAAAACTTGGTTTTTAATATATAGAATTATGTTTTAAAAGTCATACTTGATCATGATGCCGAAAGAACAGAGGGTTGATGCTCCACGTACCTGGTTCAGTGGTAGAGAGAGACTACTACTAAATCACCAGACCATCGCCGTCGATAATCGAAACCTGGAAAGTGGCAACACCAGCTCCGTCATGTAGTATGAAATAGAGTTAAAAAGGAATGCGACGATAATAAGAAGACCTAATTTTGATATGTTACCAGAGAAACAAAGTAAAGGGTGAAGAGACGGTGGTGTCAGGAAGAGGAAATGAATGGTGGGTGTGTAAAGAGGAAACGAAAGCAGTCCTATAAACACGTGGAGTATGTAAAAACCACAATTTTATGGACAATTATTTTATTGAGAGAGCTAAAACTTGGTTTTTAATATATAGAATTATGTTTTAAAAGTCATACTTGATCATGATGCCGAAAGAACAGAGGGTTGATGCTCCACGTACCTGGTTCAGTGGTAGAGAGAGACTACTACTAAATCACCAGACCATCGCCGTCGATAATCGAAACCTGGAAAGTGGCAACACCAGCTCCGTCATGTAGTATGAAATAGAGTTAAAAAGGAATGCGACGATAATAAGAAGACCTAATTTTGATATGTTACCAGAGAAACAAAGTAAAGGGTGAAGAGACGGTGGTGTCAGGAAGAGGAAATGAATGGTGGGTGTGTAAAGAGGAAACGAAAGCAGTCCTATAAACACGTGGAGTATGTAAAATCCACAATTTTATGGACAATTATTTTATTGAGAGAGCTAAAACTTGGTTTTTAATATATAGAATTATGTTTTAAAAGCCGTACCTGATCATGGTGCCGAAAGAATAGAGGGTTGATGCTCCACGTACCTAGTTCAGTGGTAGAGAAAGACTACTACTAAACCACCTGACCATCGCCGTCGATAATTAGAACCTGGCAAGTGGCAACACCAGCTCCGTCATGTAGTATGAAATAGAGTTACAAAGGAATGCGACAATAATAAGCAGACCTAATTTTGATATGTTACCAGAGAACAAAGTAAATGGTGAAGAGACGGTGGTGTCAGGAAGAGGAAATGAATGGTGGGTGTTTAAAGAGGAGTTGAATAATAGCAGTCGTACAAACACGAGTATGTAAAAACCACAATTTGATGAACAATTATTTTACTGAGAGAGCTAAAACTTGGTTATTAATATATAGAATTATGTTTTAAAAGGCGTACCTGATCATGGTGCCAAAAGAACAGAGGGTTGATGCTCAACCGACCTGGTTCAGTGGTAGAGAGAGACTATCACTAAACCACCGGACCATCGCCGTCGATAATCAGAACCTGGCAAGTGGCAACACCAGCTCCGTCATGTAGTATGAAATTGAGTTTCGGAGGAATGCGACGATAATAAGCATACCTAATTGTGTTATGTTACCAGGGAAACAAGGTAAAGGGCGAATAGATGGCGGTGTTAAGAAGAGGAAATGAATGGTGGGTGTGTAAAGAGGAGACGAAAGCAGTCCTATAAACACGTGGAGTATGTAAAAACCACAATTTTATGAACAGTTATTTTACTGAGAGGGCTAAAACTTGGTTTTTAATATATAGATTTATGTTTTAAAAGCCGTACCTGATCATGGTGCCGAAAGAACAGAGGGTTGATGCTCCATGTACCTGGTTCAGTGGTAGAGAGAGACTACTACTAAACCACCAGACCATCGCCGTCGATAATCAGAACATGGCAAGTGGCAACACCAGCTCCGTCATGTAGTATGAAATAGAGTTACAAAGGAATGCGACGATAATAAGAAGACCTAATTGTGTTACCAGAGAAACAAAGTAAAGGGTGAAGAGACGGTGGTGTCAGGAAGAGGAAATGAATGGTGGGTGTATAAAGAGGAGACGAAAGCAGTCCTATAAACACGTGGAGTCTGTAAAAACCATAATTTTATGAACAATTATTTTACTGAGAGAGCTAAAACTTGGTTTTTAATATATAGAATTATGTTTTAAAAGTCATACCTGATCATGGTGCCGAAAGAACAGAGGGTTGATGCTCCACGTACCTGGTTCAGTGGTAGAGAGAGACAACTACTAAACCACCAGACCATCGCCGTCGATAATCAGAACCTGGCAAGTGGCAACACCAGCTCCGTCATGTAGTATGAAATAGAGTTACAAAGGAATGCGACGATAATAAGCATACCTAATTGTGTTATGTTACCAGGGAAACAAGGCAAAGGGCGAATAGATGGCGGTGTTAAGAAGAGGAAATGAATGGTGGGTGTGTAAAGAGGAGACGAAAGCAGTCCTATAAACACGTGGAGTATGTAAAAACCACCATTTTATGAACAGTTATTTTACTGAGAGAGCTAAAACTTGGTTTTTAATATATAGATTTATGTTTTAAAAGCCGTACCTGATCATGGTGCCGAAAGAACAGAGGGTTGATGCTCCACGTACCTGGTTCAGTGGTAGAGAGAGACTACTACTAAACCACCAGACCATCGCCGTCGATAATCAGAACATGGCAAGTGGCAACACCAGCTCCGTCATGTAGTATGAAATAGAGTTACAAAGGAATGCGACGATAATAAGAAGACCTAATTGTGTTACCAGAGAAACAAAGTAAAGGGTGAAGAGACGGTGGTGTCAGGAAGAGGAAATGAATGGTGGGTGTATAAATAGGAGACGAAAGCAGTCCTATAAACACGTGGAGTATGTAAAAACCATAATTTTATGAACAATTATTTTACTGTGAGAGCTAAAACTTGGTTTTTAATATAAAGAATTATGTTTTAAAAGTCATACCTGATCATGGTGCCGAAAGAACAGAGGGTTGATGCTCCACGTACCTGGTTCAGTGGTAGAGAGAGACTACTACTAAACCACCAGACCATCGCCGTCGATAATCAGAACCTGGCAAGTGGCAACACCAGCTCCGTCATGTAGTATGAAATAGAGTTACAAAGGAATGCGATGATAATAAGAAGACCTAATTTTGATATGTTACCAGAGAAACAAAGTAAAGGGTGAAGAGACGGTGGTGTCAGGAAGAGGAAATTAATGGTGGGTGTGTAAAGATGAGACGAAAGCAGTCCTATAAACACGTGGAGTATGTAAAAACCACAATTTTATGAACAATTATTTTACTGAGAGAGCTAAAACTTGGTTTTTAATATATAGAATTATGTTTTAAAAGTCATACTTGATCATGATGCCGAAAGAACAGAGGGTTGATGCTCCACGTACCTGGTTCAGTGGTAGAGAGAGACTACTACTAAATCACCAGACCATCGCCGTCGATAATCGAAACCTGGAAAGTGGCAACACCAGCTCCGTCATGTAGTATGAAATAGAGTTAAAAAGGAATGCGACGATAATAAGAAGACCTAATTTTGATATGTTACCAGAGAAACAAAGTAAAGGGTGAAGAGACGGTGGTGTCAGGAAGAGGAAATGAATGGTGGGTGTGTAAAGAGGAAACGAAAGCAGTCCTATAAACACGTGGAGTATGTAAAAACCACAATTTTATGGACAATTATTTTATTGAGAGAGCTAAAACTTGGTTTTTAATATATAGAATTATGTTTTAAAAGCCGTACCTGATCATGGTGCCGAAAGAATAGAGGGTTGATGCTCCACGTACCTAGTTCAGTGGTAGAGAAAGACTACTACTAAACCACCTGACCATCGCCGTCGATAATTAGAACCTGGCAAGTGGCAACACCAGCTCCGTCATGTAGTATGAAATAGAGTTACAAAGGAATGCGACAATAATAAGCAGACCTAATTTTGATATGTTACCAGAGAACAAAGTAAAGGGTGAAGAGACGGTGGTGTCAGGAAGAGGAAATGAATGGTGGGTGTTTAAAGAGGAGTTGAATAATAGCAGTCGTACAAACACGAGTATGTAAAAACCACAATTTGATGAACAATTATTTTACTGAGAGAGCTAAAACTTGGTTATTAATATATAGAATTATGTTTTAAAAGGCGTACCTGATCATGGTGCCAAAAGAACAGAGGGTTGATGCTCAACCGACCTGGTTCAGTGGTAGAGAGAGACTATCACTAAACCACCGGACCATCGCCGTCGATAATCGAAACCTGGCAAGTGGCAACACCAGCTCCGTCATGTAGTATGAAATTGAGTTACGGAGGAATGCGACGATAATAAGCATACCTAATTGTGTTATGTTACCAGGGAAACAAGGCAAAGGGCGAATAGATGGCGGTGTTAAGAAGAGGAAATGAATGGTGGGTGTGTAAAGAGGAGACGAAAGCAGTCCTATAAACACGTGGAGTATGTAAAAACCACCATTTTATGAACAGTTATTTTACTGAGAGAGCTAAAACTTGGTTTTTAATATATAGATTTATGTTTTAAAAGCCGTACCTGATCATGGTGCCGAAAGAACAGAGGGTTGATGCTCCACGTACCTGGTTCAGTGGTAGAGAGAGACTACTACTAAACCACCAGACCATCGCCGTCGATAATCAGAACATGGCAAGTGGCAACACCAGCTCCGTCATGTAGTATGAAATAGAGTTACAAAGGAATGCGACGATAATAAGAAGACCTAATTGTGTTACCAGAGAAACAAAGTAAAGTGTGAAGAGACGGTGGTGTCAGGAAGAGGAAATGAATGGTGGGTGTATAAATAGGAGACGAAAGCAGTCCTATAAACACGTGGAGTCTGTAAAAACCATAATTTTATGAACAATTATTTTACTGAGAGAGCTAAAACTTGGTTTTTAAAATGTAGAATTATGTTTTAAAAGTCATACCTGATCATGGTGCCGAAAGAACAGAGGGTTGATGCTCCACGTACCTGGTTCAGTGGTAGAGAGAGACTACTACTAAACCACCAGACCATCGCCGTCGATAATCAGAACCTGGCAAGTGGCAACACCAGCTCCGTCATGTAGTATGAAATAGAGTTACAAAGGAATGCGATTATAATAAGAAGACCTAATTTTGATATGTTACCAGAGAAACAAAGTAAAGGGTGAAGAGACGGTGGTGTCAGGAAGAGGAAATGAATGGTGGGTGTGTAAAGAGGAGACGAAAGCAGTCCTATAAACACGTGGAGTATGTAAAAACCACAATTTTATGAACAATTATTTTACTGAGAGAGCTAAAACTTGGTTTTTATTATATAGAATTATGTTTTAAAAGCCGTACCTGATCATGATGCCGAAAGAACAAATGGTTGATGCTCCACGTACCTGGTTCAGTGGTAGAGAGAGACTACTACTAAACCACCAGACCATCGCCGTCGATAATCAGAACATGGCAAGTGGCAACACCAGGTCCGTCATGTAGTATGAAATAGAGTTACAAAGGAATGCGACGATAATAAGAAGACCTAATTGTGTTACCAGAGAAACAAGTAAAGGGTGAAGAGACGGTGGTGTCAGGAAGAGGAAATGAATGGTGGGTGTCTAAAGAGGAGACGAAAGCAGTCCTATAAACACGTGGAGTATGTAAAAACCATAATTTTATGAACAATTATTTTACTGAGAGAGCTAAAACTTGGTTTTTAATATATTGAATTATGTTTTAAAAGTCATACCTGATCATGGTGCCGAAAGAACAGAGGGTTGATGCTCCACGTACCTGGTTCAGTGGTAGAGAGAGACTACTACTAAACCACCAGACCATCGCCGTCGATAATCAGAACCTGGCAAGTGGCAACACCAGCTCCGTCATGTAGTATGAAATAGAGTTACAAAGGAATGCGATGATAATAAGAAGACCTAATTTTGATATGTTACAAGAGAAACAAAGTAAAGGGTGAAGAGACGGTGGTGTCAGGAAGAGGAAATTAATGGTGGGTGTGTAAAGATGAGACGAAAGCAGTCCTATAAACACGTGGAGTATGTAAAAACCATAATTTTATGAACAATTATTTTACTGAGAGAGCTAAAACTTGGTTTTTAATATATAGAATTATGTTTTAAAAGTCATACTTGATCATGATGCCGAAAGAACAGAGGGTTGATGCTCCACGTACCTGGTTCAGTGGTAGAGAGAGACTACTAATAAATCACCAGACCATCGCTGTCGATAATCGAAACCTGGAAAGTGGCAACACTAGCTCCGTCATGTAGTATGAAATAGAGTTAAAAAGGAATGCGACGATAATAAGAAGACCTAATTTTGATATGTTACCAGAGAAACAAAGTAAAGGGTGAAGAGACGGTGGTGTCAGGAAGAGGAAATGAATGGTGGGTGTGTAAGGAGGAAACGAAAGCAGTCCTATAAACACGTGGAGTATGTAAAAACCACAATTTTATGGACAATTATTTTACTGAGAGAGCTAAAACTTGGTTTTTAATATATAGAATTATGTTTTAAAAGCCGTACCTGATCATGGTGCCGAAAGAATAGAGGGTTGATGCTCCACGTACCTAATTCATTGGTAGAGAAAGACTACTACTAAACCACCAGACCATCGCCGTCGATAATTAGAACCAGGCAAGTGGCAACACCAGCTCCGCCATGTAGTATGAAATAGAGTTACAAAGGAATGCGACAATAATAAGCAGACCTAATTTTGATATGTTACCAGAGAACAAAGTAAAGGGTGAAGAGACGGTGGTGTCAGGAAGAGGAAATGAATGGTGGGTGTTTAAAGAGGAGTTGAATAATAGCAGTCGTACAAACACAAGTATGTAAAAACCACAATTTGATGAACAATTATTTTACTGAGAGAGCTAAAACTTGGTTATTAATATATAGAATTATGTTTTAAAAGGCGTACCTGATCATGGTGCCAAAAGAACAGAGGGTTGATGCTCAACCGACCTGGTTCAGTGGTAGAGAGAGACTATCACTAAACCACCGAACCATCGCCGTCGATAATCGAAACCTGGCAAGTGGCAACACCAGCTCCGTCATGTAGTATGAAATTGAGTTACGGAGGAATGCGACGATAATAAGCATACCTAATTGTGTTATGTTACCAGGGAAACAAGGTAAAGGGCGAATAGATGGCGGTGTTAAGAAGAGGAAATGAATGGTGGGTGTGTAAAGAGGAGACGAAAGCAGTCCTATAAACACGTGGAGTATGTAAAAACCACAATTTTATGAACAGTTATTTTACTGAGAGAGCTAAAACTTGGTTTTTAATATATAGATTTATGTTTTAAAAGCCGTACCTGATCATGGTGCCGAAAGAACAGAGGGTTGATGCTCCACGTACCTGGTTCAGTGGTAGAGAGAGACTACTACTAAACCACCAGACCATCGCCGTCGATAATCGAAACCTGGCAATTGGCAACACTAGCTCCGTCATGTAGTATGAAATAGAGTTACGGAGGAATGCGACGATAATAAGCATACCTAATTGTGTTATGTTACCAGGGAAACAAGTTAAAGGGCGAATAGATGGCGGTGTTAAGAAGAGGAAATGAATGGTGGGTGTGTAAAGAGGAGATGAATGATAGCAGTCATACAAACACGTGGAGTATGTAAAAAACACAATTTGATGAACAGTTATTTTACTGAGAGAGCTAAAACTTGGTTTTTAATATATATAATTATGTTTTAAAAGGCATACCTGATCATGGTGCCAAATGAACAGAGGGTTGATGCTCAACCTACCTGGTTCAGTGGTAGAGAGAGACTATCACTAAATCACCAGACCATGGCCGTCGATAATCGAAACCTGGCAAGTGGCAACACCAGCTCCGTCATGTAGTATGAAATAGAGTTACAGAGGAATGTGACGATAATAAGCATACCTAATTTTGTTATGTTACCAGGAAACAAAGTAAAGGGCGAATAGACGGTGGTGTCAGGAAGAGGAAATGAATGGTGGGTGTGTAAAGAGCTAAAACTTGTTTTTAATATATATATATATATATATATATATAACATGATTGCAAACGTCGCTAGGCGGACCCTGGGCGGCCGACTAGGGAGTTGGGTGTACTCGGAGAGTACTCGGAAATGGTAACTATAAAGAAAATTTATTTTAGATATTATATATATGTCAAATATAAAAAGTTTACTAATATTTATAACAAAATAAGTGAATATTAGTATAAATAAAATAAATATATTTTTAAATACTAAATTATTCAAAATTTGCTAATCATTAGGTAAAAAAGTGATATTATTTTCTTAATATTATAGAAATATGAATTATGTTATACTTTTTAAGTCAAAATCGGCCCAAGTTAACCGACTAAATGTGATTATGGCCGAAGTTGACCACTTTTGATCGGACCTTAATAACTAGGCGGAGTTAAAGAAACTCTCATCGGCACCATACCTTGTAGCGAGTACTCGGCCTTGTATACCTACTTTTACAACATTGATATATAATGATAATTACAAACCATCTATAAATCAATCACAATTTTTAATATGTGTTCAGTTGTTTAACTAAGAATTCAAGAAACTGAGCTCACGTGCACTTAACGTGTAATCTTTTGTGTTAGTACACTTTTATAATATGCGTATAAACGCGAATCAGTATTATTATATTTAGTGTTTTCAAAAACGAATGATGGTCGGATATTTTGTATATATATTAAGGTATTAATTATGTAGTTTTACTAACTTTACTATTATAACTTTGGTACTCCATACGTCCGTTTGTATTTCAGGTCATTGATCGTTGAAGATGCTAAATGGGAGACCTGTACGAGCATGGAATGATATCTCGGGAAGACCAGAGCATGATTTGAAGTCTTAGGAAGTGTTAGAAGGATTCAGGAAGAGTATAGATGAGAAATCATAAGCCGATGCTAAAACTAAACAAGATGGTTGACAAAATGCGACCAAGAAGTAAAACGAGCATATCCTGGGCTAGAAAATGAGTTACGGGACATATAATATATGAATTTTGGGTTTCTCGACGAGACGGATCCAAATATGAGGTTTTCTTATGTCGCGATATGCGATGATATGGGCTACCACGATGGACATATAAAATGGGAAAAATCGGGTTTTGACCTATATCTTCTATTTTATGAACCCTAATCAGTTATTACGACTTCTAGCAGCTTCCTCTTAGTTCGAAACCCTACTTACCCTAGCTTGCTTAGGTGATTAGGAACTTGATTTTATTGTTTTTGACTACATAGCGACAGTCTAGAATCAACGAACACTAGCTCACTAGTCTATAAAATACTCATTTGTTTTCGTCTATACTTATTTTTCGTCTATATAAATATATATGTTGATATATTTTTACTAAGCGCCATTCTTTCAAAATAAAAATACGTATAAATATTATTACAAATTTCGTAAACAAATACATACATACATATATATATATATATATATATATATGCTTTATTTTGTTTTTGCTTTATTTTCCTTTATTTTGCTTCATACACATGTACTTAGAGCCAAGGGTCTCTCTGGAAGCCACCTCTTTATTCCTTTGGATAGAGGTACGGTGTGCCTACATCCCACCCTCCCCAGACCCTACTTATAGCTTTGCTGTTGGTGGGATTTTACTGGGCATGATTGATTGATATTGATTGATTGTTGCGTCTAAAACTATTTTTCTATAGCCAACGTTCGTGTGTTTTGAACGGTCTGACATGTGACCCGGTGATCCTCCACTGATTACCACTGCAAGATACATGACAAGGTGGACCTTTAAATGCACATGATAAGTTAATCATTCATAATTATAATTATCATGAATTGTTTTTTGATTTAATTAATATTCAAATTCGTATAAATAATAACCCGTTTTGACGGGGTGTCACATTCTCGGAACATTTAAGATCATAGATCGTGTGGGCGAAGTGGCATACAAGCTAGATTTATCAGGAGAGTTGGAAGGAATTCACTCTACTTTTCATATTTCTCATATGAGAAAATGTCTAGCGGATGACACGCCACATGTGCCACTAGTAGACATTGAAGTGGATGAGCACTTAAACTACGTTGAACAGCCTGTAGAAATCATGGACCGCCAGGAAAAGCAACTTCGTCATAAAGTTATCCCATTAGTAAAGGTGATATGGAAGCACCGTAAAGGATCAGATTCCACTTGGGAAGTTGAAGATGAGATGCGCAAATTTTACCCGGGATTGTTTAAGTGGTAGTAGTGGTTAGGTTTCAGGGACGAAACCTCTTTAAGGAGGGAAGACTTGTAACATCCCGCTTTCCGTTCGGTTAATAAAATAATAATATTAATTGTTATGAGTTGGGCTTGTGTTGGGTTAAATAAATATGGGTAATGGATTTGGGTTAATAAGGAAGGAAGATAGACCATGGGCTTAAGCCCATGACCCATGATAATGGTTAAGGATTGTAAGATAGAATTAGAGGGACATGAGTTCTCTGTTACCTTGTATGTTATGACCTTAGAAGGGTTCGATGTGGTTTTGGGAATGGATTGGCTATCTGAGTTTAAGGCTCAGATAGTGTGTAACAGAAGATTTATAAGGTTAAAATCCTTGAATGGTGCGGTGACGGTTTATGGTGATAAAGAAAGTTCAGGGCTTAATGCCATTTCGATGATAAAAGCCGATGGTTTGTAAAGGCGAGGGTCCGGTGCCTACCTGGCGTATGTTGTCAAAGCTATGGCCGAGGCAAGAGAAGTGAAAGATGTTCCTGTTCTGTGCGACTATCCAGAAGTGTTCCCTTAGGACCTTCCGGAGTTACCACCGGAGTGTGAGATAGAATTTCTGATAGATTTAGTACCAGGAGCCTAGCCCGTCGCAAAAGCACCATACCGTCTGGCGCCATCTGAGATGTAATAATTGATGTCCCAACTGCAAGAACTCCTCGATAAAGGTTTTGTAAGACCAAGTGTTTCCCCGTGGGGTGCACCGGTGTTGTTTGTGAAGAAGAAGGATGGGAGTATGAGAACGTGTATAGACTATCGTGAGTTGAAAAAGCTTACGGTGAAGAATAGATATCCGTTGCCACGGATCGATGATTTGCTTGATCAACTACAAGGTTCGAGTTGGTTCTCACGAATAGACCTTAGATCAGGCTACCATCAGCTGAAAGTGAAAGAGGAAGACATCCCTAAAACAGTGTTTCGGACGAGGTATGGACACTACGAATTCCTCATGATGCCGTTCGGTCTAACGAACGCTCCTGCAGTATTTATGGATATGATGAATAAGCTATGTCGGCCGATTCTAGACAAGTCAGTTATCGTTTTCATTAACAATATATTGATTTATTCTAAGAGCGAGTCTGACCATGCTAAACATCTAAGAGAAGTATTAGAGAAGCTGAAGGAAGAGAAGCTGTATGCTAAGTTTTCAAAGTGCGCATTTTGGTTGCGAGAAGTGCAGTATCTAGGTCACGTGATCAATCCTGAAGGGATTACCGTGGACCAAGCTAAGATCGATGCAATAGTAAATTGGAAGAATCTGCATAACCCGACTGACATACGCAGCTTCTTAGGGTTGGCTGGCTATTATAGGAGATTCATTGAAGGCTTCTCCAAGATAGCCGCACCGTTGACCGGAACGACCCGGAAGTCTGCAGTATTCAATTGGGGTAAGTTTCAGGAAGAAGCTTTTGAGGAATTGAAGAAAAGACTCACACAAGCTCCAATCCTTGCTCTACCCGATGGTGACGAGGATTTGGTTGTCTGTACTGATGCCTCGCATCGTGGGTTAGGTTGCATGTTAATGCAATGAGTAAAAGTAATAGCTTATGCGTCCACACAGTTGAAGGTTCATAAGACTACCTACCTGACGCACGACTTAGAGTTAGCAGCAGTAGTGCATGCTCTCAAGATATGGAGTCATTATCTGTAAGGTACTAAGTGTACCATTTATACATATCGTATGAGTTTAAAGTACTTTTTCGAGCAGAAAGAGTTGAACATGAGACATTGGAGATGGTTAGAGTTGATAAAGGACTACGACTGTGATATCAAATACTATCCTGGCAAAGCTAATATGGCTGCCGACGTGCTAAGCCGTAAGAATGAAGAAGTCATTGCAATCGTGAAGTCGTATAAGTTGATTATTAACTTAGACCTCTTCGAAGAAATCATCAAGGTGCAGTCTGAGGTGCTTACAGATAAAGGATTAATGAATATAGAAAGAATTTTCGGGCAACAAGACGAGCTGATGGAAAACACTCAGGTGTTAAGACTAGGTTTGACCGAATGTGGATTCCACGTCGTGGAAATCTCAGAGGTCGAATCTTTGATGAAGCTCAGAAGTCAAGATACGCGATTCATCCGGGATCCACCAAGATATATCAAGATCTCAAGAGAGACTGCCGGTGGTCGGGCACAAAGAATGATGTAGTAGATTATGTCAGTAAGTGCTTAACTTGTTTGCAAGTCAAAGCGGAACATCGGAAACCTTATGGGAAGATGCAGCCTTTAGAGATACCTGAATGGAAATGGGAACACATCACCATGGATTTCATAACTAAGCTACCTCGTACAGCTAAAAATCATGATACCATTTGGGTGATTGTGGACCGCTTGATGAAAAGTGCTCAATTTCTGCCTATACGAGAGGCTATCTCGTTAGAAACATTATCAAATGTGTTTATAAAAGAGGTCGTGGCTAAGCATGGAGTGTCGTTATCAATAGTGTCTGATAGAGATACTCGCTTTACTTCAAGATTCTGGAAGAAGTTCCATGAAGCTATGGGAACTAGACTGAACATCAGTACGGCGTATCATCCTCAAACAGATGGGCAATCTGATAGGACTATCCAAACCCTTGAGGATATGATACGTGCTTGTGTTTTATACTTTGGAGGAAGTTGGGATGATCATTTGCATCTGGCAGAGTTCTCCTATAACAACAGCTACCATTCAAGTATTGGTATGCCACCATTTGAGATGCTATACGGTAGACGTTGTAGAACTCCTATATGTTGGGGAGAGATTGGTCAGAAGGAGCATGAAAGTTTGGAATTTGTGCAAGAAACCTATTCAAAGTTATCAAAGCGGGAATGAAAGTTGCTCAAGACCGACAAAAGTCGTATGCTGATAAGTGGCGACGACTAATCGAGTTTAACGTTGGTGACAATGTGATGCTCAAGGTTTCGCCTTGGAAAGGAATCATTCATTTCAGGAAGAGATGAAAGTTGAGTCCAATGTACATCGGATCATTTAAGATCGTAGATCGTGTGGGCGAAGTAGCATACAAGCTAGATTTACAAGGAAAGTTCAAAGGAATTCACTCTACTTTTCATATTTATCATCCGAGAAAATGTCTAGCTGATGACACGTCACATGTGCCACTAGTAGACATTGAAGCGGATGAGTAGTTAAACTACGTTGAACAGCCTGTAGAGATCGTGGACCGCAAGGAAAAACTACTTCGTCATAAAGTTATCCCTTTGGTAAAGGTCATATGGAAGCACCGTAAAGGATCAGATGCCACTTGGGAAGTTGAAGATGAAATGTTCAAGTTTTACTCGGGATTGTTTAAGTGGTAGTAGTGGTTAGGTTTCGGGGACGAAACCTCTTTAAGGAGGGAAGACTTTTATCATCCCGATTTCCGTTCGGTTAATAAAATAATAATATTAATTGTTATGAGTTGGGCTTCTGTTGGGTTAAATAAATATGGGTAATGGACTTGGGTTAATAAGGAAGGAAGATAGACCATGGGCTTAAGCCCATGACCCATGATATATATATATATATATATATATATATATATATATATATATATATATATATATATATATATATGTATCTTAATTATCCATTAATTCACTCATTCTCACCTATTCCATACACCACTCAAAACACACACTTAAGCTCTCTCTCTCTCTCTTTCTCTTTTTCTCTAACCGAAACCAAGAAGGAAAACTGAAGCAACGATCTGAGGTAATGATGCTATGATATCTTATGGATCCAAACCTGCTAGATCTAGTCGCGAAACAACGAGCCGACACCCTAAACCGTTAAAGTCACGAGATCCTGATGGAATCAGGTATAAACCGATGAAAAGGTGAACGTAGGAGTCAACCTAGCTCAGATCTGGATCAAACTGGGTGAAAATGGTGGAAAACGAGTGAGATCTCGCTTTTCCGGCAAGATTCCTGTTTTCCGACGATGACGGCGCCGGAAAACGGCGTACGAGGTTAAGTATGTCTAGGAATGTTTCTGACATTCTCTGACCTAACCCTAATTCGCTAACGGAAGAATAACGAATTAACAACAATTCGTTATGTCCATTCGTTAGGGAAAAACGAATTAACAGCAGTTCGTTATGCCATTCGTTAAGGAAAAATAACGAATTAGCAGCAATTCGTTATGCCCATTCGTTAAGGAAAAATAACGAATTAGCAGCAATTCATTATGCCCATTCTCTAAGGAAAAGTAACGAATGAACCTTAATTCGTTATGCCCATTCGTTAAGGAAGAATAATGAATGCGCAGCCATTCGCTATGCCAATTCGTTACAATAAAGAAATGAAGAATGAGCCTCCTTCGTTAACGAACTGAATAACGAATTAGACTTTTAAAGAATGATAGAAAGGTCCCTGGACTTAGTAAAGAATGATTTAATTACATAATAGCCCTTGTACTTTATTAATTGATGAAAGATACCTTAAAGGATTAACGAGTTAACAATAAAATATTATTATTGAATTCTAATGGCAGCTCGACCCCAGCCAGGGGCTTTGCCTCTTGGACCCCGCTGCCTGGGGCGCTGCCCCTGGACCTCGTTCGTTTTAGGGTTATAATTAGACTAGAAACGCGATATGGGTAGTGATAGTTAATTGATACGTTTAATTTTTATACAGTTAGTCGCGCACAGCTAAAGAAAGGACTAACCATTAATGGTGAACGTAACATAACGCATGTGAGTTTCTACACTTACCTTAAATGGTAAGTGTATGATATGATGATTGATGTGATAGTATGTATGAATGTTATGAATGTATGCTTGCCGGTACGTGAACGATCTTCGGATATTGCACGTATCGCCAGGGAAGGTGTGTCTTATATAAGATGCATGAATGACGTATGAATGAGTAAGGATATATATGAATGTATATAATAGAATGTATGTATGAAGAAGCGTAGGAATGGTTGATTAGATAGAAGGGACCAGACCCTAATAATATCTGAGATAGAGAAGGAAGGGACCAGACCCTAATAATATCTGAGATAGAGAAGGAAGGGACCAGACCCTAATAATATCTGAGATAGAGAAGGAAGGGACCAGACCCTAATAATATCTGGGATATAGAAGGAAGGGACCAGGCCCTAAAATATCTGAGATGCCAAAGATAGTTATGTATGTATTATGAATGTATGAAAGTATGAAAGACAGAAAGAAAGTATGTATGTACGAATGAAAGAAAGATAACATGATAAGTATGAAACATGTATATACGGTTAAGTATATATAAATATGTGAATGTATTGTATGTTGCCTGATTAACTAGAACTCACTCAGCGTAGCTGACTTTTAGTATGCACGCAGGTGAGTAGGATGAGACAGCTGGCTTGAAGGGGGACACATGGCAGATGAATAAAGAAGCTGCATCCAAAGACTTAGTTAATAATGTTTGAACTAAAATACATGTTTTAAGTTATGTTTTAAAGACAAGTTAGGAATGTTTTGCAATGAATGTTAAAGTTTTATTTATTCCGTGAAAGTTTTAATTAACTCTAATATTGATATTTAGAATGGTGTTTATGAGTAAATCCAACACCAAAGTAGGGCACCGGGATCTGGGCCTTACAGTTCCTCTCGCTCTAATTAAACTAATGACTAAATTTTGAATTTTTAACGTACATAACTTAGTTTGATTCGGTTTCTACTAAATTTTTGAATTGTCAGACGGCCCTCCATATAGGTTCCTATAGTGAAATGGAGTCTGTCATCTTTGGGGACCTTGTCTGATTGTATAATGAGTGTTTCCTCTGATAGACACCTTTTTCAGATGGGACATGTTAAATGTGTCACGGAATACTACTATGGTCTTATTACAATTTGACTTTGTAAGTGACTGGTGGACCGTAGGACGACCTTAATTGTCATAAAAATAATAATCATTGTATGTTTAATGGTTTAATTTTAACAAACCAGATGACAACGCTGTACTTTGTCATGATAGGTACAAGGAGCATAAAGGATGGTAGAGAGAAAGCATGGCGACAAAACGGGAAAAGAAATCAAGTGGAAGAAGTGAGTAATGAATACAAGGAGCAACACAAAAGCTGGGAGCTACCGTAGCTTATGGTAGCCACCACCGTAAGCTACGGTAGAATGTATTAAAAAAATCCCCACCGTAACACAGTGGGAAGCTACCGTAGTTGTTTAAAGGCCACCGTATATTACGGTAGCCACTGTAGCTTACGGTGGGTTCTGGACGTTGATATCATTTTTTGCTTTATAATAAACTTTTGGATTGACCTTTCATTATCTTTTTCATAGTTCCTGTAACACCGCGTCCTTTACCCTCTTTAAATTGGGCTTAAAAAAATACTAGCCTAGAAAGTACAGGGACCAAAAGTGCAAATTCTGAAAATTTGCTCCCATCGCGGTACGCGACGAGGTAACAGTCAACCCAGCGCGTAGCGCGATGGGCTTGGTGAGTCACCGGACATGTGTCGAACACCGTGTCAACATGTGGCGCAATATGACAGGCCACGTGTCACCACCGCATAAGGCGGCGCAAAAAGGCGGCGTCGCGGTACGCGACGGGTTCCAATGAGCCCATTGCGTACCGCGATGGGATCAAAATTCGGCTATAAAAGGGGGGTGACGGGCATGAGCTCAAATCATCCTATCACACCTTCACTTTTACATAGTTAAGCATAATGAAGCGTGCCCAATAGCCATGACAAGCCGAGGCGCCGTTCTTCTCATATTTCGTGCAAGAAACGAAGTTATAATCAAGTAGTAATCACTTAAGCAAGTAGATCAAGATCCTGCCTTTTTTCTTATTATCAATCTAAGCATCCAATCTGAGGTAGGAGTTATGTTTAAGTTATTTGAATTATTGCTTAAACTATCAATCGAGGCTATGGCTTTTAACCTTGATCGTATTTTACAAATCATTCACAATCATGTTTTCATAAACGTTACTTCATGATGAAGTAATGTTAAACAAAATATATATTTTGATGAGCATGTAGTAACTGGAAGGGGGATATCACTAGTAGTAAGTTTCTTGCCTAAGGAAAAGTAATTCGTATAAATCCCAATCAACCGAGGGACCCGTTTACTTACCTGGAGAAACTTACCAACGTGATAGAACCTATTAGGCCAAAGCATGCTATATCAAACGTCACAAAAAACTAAGTGTTTTCATTCACAATCAAAGATAAACGATTTCAAGTTTAAGCTTACAATCATAGCTTAACATCATTCAAAACATTCATACGAACCTATTTATGTATAGGTTAAGTATCATTCACAATCAATCAATCAGTCAAGGTTTTCCAACACCAACGGTACAGGTGAATACGTTAACCTTTTTATCAGTAAAATATAATTATACTCAATGAGAGGAACGGGTGTTTGTCTTATCGAGTCAATCAATGTTTACATGAGGTCTTGTGATCTCTAAAACGTTATAATACAAAGTAGAGAATAAAATCAACTCAGACCGATTACACATGTGTCTGGATCCAAACATAACCGTTCAGCCTAATCATTCAAAGGCTACGTGGCCGCAGGCTAATGGTCATAACTAGTCTCCCAGTAAAATCTACGTGGCTCGGGAACAATTGTGTGTGTAGAGCAGTGGTACATAGACCAGAAGTAGAAATGCTTCTGCTGAGCTTGTAGAGAAAACTATATTTGTATTGTAATGTCATTCAAATGTTTTATTGAGTCATACGTGTTCACCAGCATATAGCTGACGTATTTTTCCAACCCATTGCAGGCAATTAAGCATTAGTAGCATTAGCAAAGGATTGGAGTCTTATAAAGATAAAAGCGCGTACAAGATGGCTCCGTTTTTGCTATACAAATCCTTGTATTATGAAACATATATTTTGTAAACTATACTTGGGTGTTTAATTCCCAAGTAAATTTTCAATGTAAATTAATATTATATTCAACCTAAAGTCTTCCGCTAAAATTAACTCATAAACTCTGATATATTTACAAAATAGGTACCAACTTGTGGTCGGACACCTAGGCCCTAAGTCGGGGTGTGACAGGTTGGTATCAAAGCCATCGGTTTCAGCGAATTAGGTATTAAAGATTAAGTACCTAGGCTTTAACCATTATTATTATTATTATTATTATTATTATTATTATTATTATTATTATTATTATTATTATTATTATTATTATTATTATTCATAGGGATAAGATAGGATTTGTAAACCTCCTATCCCTAATCTAACTAAAAGTGCAGATGTCTTATATTAACTACTTTGGTCGTAGACACCGAGTAGCCATTCGATCAAAACCGACAATCAACTACGAACCATCCGATATGGAAAGTAGCAATAGTTATTATACTAGCTTTTTCAATCGCAATCAACCAATCAATCCAGTGTTACCGTATGGGAGCCAACCTGTGTATCTCCCAGGCAGTCAACAATGTCCAATCAAAATCTCTGATAATACCGAGGACAACATTCCCCAGTATTACCCCTCCGACGTTCCAACATACCATCCTTCCGAGGAACAGGAAGTGCAAAGCAAGATCAAGCAGGAAACTGAATCGGAGTCATCAAGCTGGATGAATTGTCACTCTGATAAAAGGATATGGCAATTTGGATCACCACCATTGAACTATCAGTACGAGACCCCACCAGCATCTGCAGAACCTAGTCACAAAGCAAAAATGAGGGTTAGCATGCCATACAAAAAGAGATTGAACTCATCACCAATCAAGAACCCTTATGAATCCAAGGAGGATCCTGAAGAAGAGGAGGATCCCGAAAAGGAAAAGGAAAATGAAAATCCTTACTTCCCTTCATATTTAGGATCAAGACCTTCGATTTCACAACAAGCAAAGGAGATTCATGAGGAGGCAAATCTCATCGAGGAGTTTTATACCACTAATATCCCCGATGAAGAAATTCACGCATATGTTGCGAACCCGCATCTCTATCCCCAAGAGAATGCTTATCTCTTTCCAGCCGCATCCGCACCAACGGGATATCCGAACCCGCCAAATTAGGTGATGGACGAGCTGAGAAATAAGAAAGTGGATAAGAAGAGAATGGGGAGAAAGATTGTCAAGAAATGTGACAAGATGAAAAATCTTGTTACAAAATGGATTAAGGATTAGATCTTGTATTATGTATCATTGTTTGTTATTATGCTTTCCTTCATGTAACATAAATAATGTAATATAAAGTGTGTCTTTCCCTAAATTATGTTTTATTCATGTAACAGCATGTCTAAAGCAAACAGTAACCAAGAAAAACAAATAAACAACAATAAAGGAAAGATCGGTGAAGAAATTATGCTAGAAAAGAACAAGAAAGAAAACATAATCAACAACAAAGAAAAGACTGTAATAGAAAACATACAAGCAATACCGAAGGATTATTGCTCGGTATTCTCGATCTAATAAAAGAAACTGTGAACCCAATCTATGAAATATTGAAAAATGATCCTAGTCGTTCCGCTTCTCAATCTAATAAAAGAGCAAGTAGAAGTGAAACCGCTACTTCAAAAAGAGAATCCAAGAAAGAATCCAAAAAGGAATCGGAAAAGAAGAAGAGTAAGAAAAAGGAAACCGAAAGAAAGAAAGAAAGAAACAAGTGATGCAAGTTCAACGGTTGAAAACAACCTCCATGAGAAAATGTAAGTCCCCCCGGGGCGATGGTGATCGATACAAGATCCGCACAAGGTCTAGGAGTGCGGAATCCTCCTAGACTCGTGTCACACCCTCAAAATCCACTAACGGAGTTTTACCGTCAGAGGGTGTGAACTAACAGGATCGGAATCATTAGTTATAATCAAACCATAAAAACGTTTAAATGAAATTAAGTGCGGAAGCGTAAAAACCAAGAGATAAAAGTTGCGTCACGCAGGACGACTCAAAACCCCATAATAACAGTTTAAAATCAGGTTGCATAAACAAAAGCGTTTCAAACAATGCATGATCCTATACCGCGCGCCCGCCTCGGCTACCTGAGAATAACATACTAAAAGTGTCAACACGGGGTTGGTGAGTTCACAAGTTTATATAAAATAAAGCGTTTAGCGTTTGCGTTCAGCGTTTTGCGTTCAGCGTTTTGCGTTACCAGATAGTGTTAAATCAATTATATATCTATAGGTAGCTAGCCTATAAAACAAGTATTACTAAGTGTTCGACACCGAAGCTGACTGTTTATCATTTGCCTTGCCACCAGGTCTATCCCGACCATGGTATGTGTTTAGCCAAGATTACACCCACTCGACCTCCAGTCGAGTTTAGCGTTGGGTGGGGTTTGTCAAACCCAGTAGTACTACTCAACAATGACTCGCTATTATCCAATATTAAACGGTTCGATGTGAATGAAGGACTTTAGTTATTGCGTTTGCCACTTAGTCTTTACAAGTGATATACTATATTAACAAAATCTTAAATGCGTTTTCGGAGTATGTTATCTCCCCCAAGTGAAAAGCATTTGAAAACAGTTTAAAAGGGGTAAGTGAACTCACTGTTTGCGAAGTATTCCCAAAATAATTCACCAAGATGCGCGTCACAGAAAAACTCTCTCTAGCGTTCTAAAACAACAAGGAGATTTTCTAAGTGTCGGAACTATTATCGAGTCTCTAGACTCGGCACATAATACCTATGCACACAACATGTTTCGTGTTTCGTTTGTGAATCGTGTGTGACTTTAACAAGTGTATTTGTGATACGTTACATGTGTGAGCAATTATTTACGTGTCATGTATTCATAATGTACATCACTAGCAATTACTCCCCGTAAGGGCAATTTGGTCAACACATAACAATTAACTAGCAATTATTCCCCACGAGGGCAATTTGATCAAATCATGACAATCAATTAGCAAGTATTCCCCGCAAGGGCATTTTGGTCAAAACACGATAATAAATTAGCAATCACGTTGTTTCATGCAACTTTCACAAAATTCAGCAACTAGTTTCTTAACGACAGAATTCTACTTGAAAAACTAGTCTATCCCACCGATCTTAGCATCACAATTAATTTACCAAAAATCATCACAAAAGCATATATGTCTTAGGTTTCCGTAACATATTTTATTATATTTTTATTCCACATATGTTTCTCACAATAATCAAATCATTACAGCAAACTCATAACAGTCAAATTCATGCGCAACAGAATTTTATTTGAAATTCCCGTTAAACGAAAAATCCAACAATTGCAAGACCACTTGGGTTAGGTTCCTAACTCAACAAGTCAACTTTCAGAAGTGGAACCAACCCAATTGGTCTCGTAGTTCATGAGATATAATATTTACAAAACAACCTAACAGCAGGTCTAACAACTCAGCTTTGCACAACGTTTTTGTAAAATCATAAAGGTTAACTTTTACACGTCCAAAAATTGCAAATTTACATTCTTTAGAAGCTAGACTCAACCTAGTTTACTGTAGTACCAATTATCTCAACCAATTTTCATATTTACACCCTGTTACAGTCAATTGAACATCAACAACACAATCTGTCCAGAAACTGTTTGCATCCAAACTCAACATATTAACTATCTATGGACCACAAATCATTCATATAACATTCTAGACACTATATCCACTATCCATGCATATCAATTACACCATACACACATGGTTAGGGTTCTATTTGATCTCAAACTCAAAGACACAACAATTAACATGCAATAGCACCAATACTAGCTATCAATTCAACAATCAATACATCTTTCAATCAAAACAAGACACATGAACACCATCACATATAAAAATCAGACCTAGGGTTTATAATTAACCCATTAAAATCGAAATTAAGCATAGAGGATGCATAGGATAGTTGTTTATACCTTCCTAACACCTTAATCTTCAATCAAACTTGAACAATCTTGATTGTATGTGTGTATATGAGGCCGATCGCAAGGGGGGGCATAGAGCTGCCGTCGGGTTTGGGAGGGAGAGAAAGAGTGTTAGGGTTTTAGTTTATGTTATTATTTATAATAACATGTTACACTTTAGTCCCTCAACTACCAAATGTTACTTTTCTAGCTTAAATAACTAGTTCTAGCACATTGAGTTAACGTTTATACCATGTTATCACATAACACATAAGTCTAACACATAATTATCACATAATTGTTGTTTTGACGTTTTTTGTTTATTCACCAATCGTTTGCATCAACTTGTTTGCGTTTCGGTGCAATTCCCGAAAGACTACACATGTAGTAAGTGTTAAGCGTCATTTAAACCCTAGTTTAAATGTAATGAGGTGTGCGTTATAGATTCAGTGATCTTTAAGTTTGAATTGACGGAGTTGAGTTAACAGAGTTAACGGAGTTAACCTGAAATTGACGATTGTCACAACTCGTTTATGGTGTTGGAAGACGAAGAACACGATTACACACAAACAAATACATGAATGGGATAAAACGAATCTGCAGATCCTTTATATAATAATCATAACACATTACATACCGAACACGAAAAATAAAAGACGGCCAACCCGAGGTGAGCTCTACCTCGGGCCGTCCCACGCAACTACCCCTCTCGGTTTCTCTCTCAGAAATACTCTCTCTTTCTTTTCACTAAAACAACTGAAAAACTAACTCCAAACCCTAAACATTACACACATATATAGACTAATATCTTCGCGGGCTTGGGCTTGGGCCTATGGTGAAGTTGTTCTAACTTCACCAACACGTGAAGTTGTGCTAACTTCACCAACACGTGAAGTTGTGATAACTTCACCAACACGTCCCATCTAGTCAGAATTGCATAGCGATGGTCACAAAAAGAACCAACAGAAATACTGAATCACAAACAATGTTCAACAATGTTCAAGGCCTTCTTAAAATACTGAATCCCATCATAACGCTTTATCACAAACAACTTCAACTATTCATCATACAACCAGCAAATGATACCTTTCTTTGACTCAGCATAGCCCTTGATGTTGTAACTTTTCTTGAACATTGTTGGTACCACGGGTTTCTTTGTCTTGGAAAACCACTGAGCACATCCTTCTTTCTATCTAGGCTGTTCTTCCCACTCTGACTCATCCGAAACACTCTCACCTTGACCCAACTTTACCTCTTCAACACTTGGAATATCATGCTCTACACCATCATCAACTATCTCCCCTTCTTCCAACTCACTATCAATCTCTATCTGTTCCCCAATCTTTTCAATCTCATCAGCCGTTAACACATCAACAACTAACTCATCATCATCATTTCCCAAAACTTCCTCATCATCTACAACCACCACAGTTTCACCACCTGTACTGCCTGACGGACCAGCAGACTCCCCCTGAGATGTGGAAGTCCCAAGAGTTTGTTCAGTTCTTGGCAACTCACTACCTGCATCTTTCGATGCATTGGGATCATCGTCTCTGTCTTGTCTCTTCTTTGTCCTCAATTCATCACCCTTGCAACTCGTCTCCCCCTGAGATGCTAAGAACTTCTTAAGAATATCAAAAAGTTTACTGTGTTCGATTAGAAGAGAAGACAAGCTGGTTCTCAGCCACACGCCACTGAATAGCTTGCGTCTGAATGAGATTAATCCGTGACTGCTCAGCAACTACCCGTTCAAGAGCCGCAATTCTCTCGGAGTCAGACAGAGTGGCATAAAAATCAAACCGCATATGGGAAATATCTTGAGCATATGGCGGTGGAATTCCCAAAGTGGCTGGAATGTCCGAGGTAGGTTGAAAAGTAACCGTGGGTGGTATTGTGACAGGTAACCCCGCAGTAGCAACCAATGTCGACTCAACAAATCTAGCAACAACCTCCGATGGAGTAAGAGTAGGAGGCGGTAAGGAAACTATCTCCGGTGCTGTAAACTGAAACGTGGTTGGAGGAGTACCAAATGATGACGACATGGTCACCAAAGGAACACTTGTGGTTATCGGCAGTGTGACAGTAGGAGCAGCAGGTAACATAGTCATACCGGACAACGATGGTGGGGAAAAACGAACAACCCTCAAACTTTCACCAACTCTAGAATTTTCACCAACCCTTTCCTTCTTGGATCGTCGTACCAGACGATATAGATCTTCCTCATAATCTGATTCACTGTCATCTGAGTCTTTTTTTCGCTTGCCATAAATCCTTTCTTGTCTGGCAAGGATTTTTTGTGCTTCAACGATATCGTCATTGGAGGAGTCAGAGTCAGTTCTCTCAGAATCCGCCACAGATGTAGCGACCATGGAAATATTCACACCAGACACCTCAGCTACTGAGGCTTGAACTTCAGCAGCTGGATCAAGCCTTTCCATGTTAAAGAAACCTTTCCCTCCAAAGGCAGCTTCAAGATCAACCTGTTCTTCTGAAGCGGAAACAGGATCAGCAGGCGGTGCTTGCTGCACCACGGGTGGAGGTTGAACCACAAGAGGTGGTTGAGGGATATCAGCCTGTTGCGGTGCCGGATCAATAAATTCATCTCCCGGAGGAGCAACATAAGTAGGATTCACTAAGTAACCAAACAAGGCCGGGTGCCTCGGATGTAACGCTTCCCTGCTACGTGCACTCGAAGATTTACATTGAGCAAAAATTCTCTTGGAAACACTTTCTACATAAGAAATAGGACGTCGTTGTGGCAGATTTGGAGCTGCATGATTGAGTATCATCTGTAAGAATCTCGGATAAATCAAAAACCTTTCCCGAGCCACTGCACGTCTCTGACGATCAATCTCATAAAATATCATCTGGCTGAAACTATAGGGCTTGTTGTAGGTTAAAGCAGTCATAGCCGATTGCATCGTCGCACCCATACCATCTGTACCAGCCTTTCATCCAGACATGCACACAATCATCACGTGCTTCAGAAATCTCCACTGATCTAACAAAAACCTCTTCCTTCTCTGAGAGTCTGCCAATGGACCTGAATACCCCATACGAACGAATGCACCATTACGTAAAGTGGCCTAAAAGTCAGTGGGATCGTCGGTAGTCTCAACCCCAAACTAAAAAGCTACCCGTATTTGATCGGCCTAGAACTGTACCACTTGATTGTTAACTGTAAAACGCATCACAGGTGGATCAACGCGACAGTCATACTCAACCGTATTCCAGAAGTCTTCAATGTTCGGCGGTGAGATCGGAAGAGTAGTAGTAATAGCATGAAAGATGCGTGAGCGTATAAGAAACGAAATGATCTCACGATAATCGTCAATTCCTCGAGCATCCGGATCTAAGGTGATATACATATTGTGACCCGGAAAAAACTGCCTCTTATCACCTCCGCCTTCGTTACCACCAGTACCACCAGCACCAGCCACAGCAGCCATTTCTGCAAAACAAACAAGCCAAGTTAGATCATTATGACAGCAGTTGACAACTTCGCCCTGCATGAAACAGGCGAAGTTGTAACATTAGCGAAGTTAGGGTTTCGGCGAAGTTGGGATAACTTCGCCACTTCCTTAACTATATCAAAGGCGTAACAAGCAAATCCAGTAATGGCAACGAATGGCCGATCAGATAGTATTAATAGGACAATAGTAATGCGATTGACGTATCCACTAACTCATTATCACCGAAAAGGAGTTCCAAATCGGACTGACTAAGTGGTAAGGTTTTGGTAAACAAAATAGATCATAACAGATTATTTAGAAACAGATTAACCTTATACAATATGGATTATGTGTATCTCCGATCGGACCAATAAGGTTTGACTAATTTTGACCACCGTTTTCCCTTATATAGTTCGAAAACCGAGCAGCGAAGTTATGGTAACTTCGCCCTTTTTACAACTTCGCTATGGTCAACCAATTGGTCAACTTCGCTATTTTGATAACTTTGCCCTGAGTCAACTACGCTTAAAAATAAGTTCACCCATTGAGATGTTGACTAAAGTAAAGAAAATGTGATCAAAACCAAGTAACCAAGCGTTTATGAAAACATACCATAATATATAATACATAACAAAATAAGGATAAATAAACGGGGTCAAATTTTAGTCTTGACGAGAACCTGCATGTTTTAGAAAAGATCCGAACAGGAATCATTCTGATTAAGTGGCTGTCACATAGATCCATGTTCAGCGATATTATGACATAGAGAAACAGGTTGTAGGCGGGTATAAAACTTAGTATGGTTTTCATCGCTTCTTTGTTATGGATTAGGTTCAATTAAGCTCAAAATTTAGATGGACATCACATGAGATATTGTGATGCCTCCTATCTATTCTCAAAGCGTATTTGGATTTCCCCAAGTCACCCCGAGTTGACTTCGACCCGTAGTGTCTGATCAATCAATGTGCACATGTCGACCTTCCGATTCATCTTCCCCATCTTTCTTATAATTTGAAAATATTCTTTCTTGCCTCTTTCTTGATATTTTTAACGAGACTAGCTTTATAAGGCTCAACGATAATAACTAGAGTTCTTTTTTTTAATCAAAGACAATAATATAACTGTAAGTCTAAGACAACTGCAAGTCCTGAATCTGGATCACTGCATATTACTTAACACTATCTTCGCGGGAATCAGAACACTCACGGGCTCGTGTATGACTGGGTTATCACTTTTCTGCCTATCATTCGGAAAGATGTATGTGGAGACATGCACAACACAGAATTACTCTCCACCGTAAATCGAGAAGATTTAGTTTGTATCACTTCTACTTTTACGCACCATAGAAAGCTACCATAACATACAATGACTGTTCTAAAGTCTTTTAGGCCTAATTACTTCACCAGTTAAGCACACAATAACCGTTTATCTATCACTTTCCAAGGTTGGATCAATTTTTATTTTAACACCGTATTGAAACTTCTTGCGAAGTTATAGACTGAATAATTATATCATTTCCCTAAAAAAAATTTTAAATTCAAACGCCCCGAACAAGTCAAAGTCTTTAGGTAAACGGCTATCCTGAAGATCCAGTGGATCAGCCGGACCGACCACATACGAGTATGTGTCCCTCTGACTAAGTATGAATGACTAATTTTAAGCGAAAGAATAAAAACCCATCATAAACCGCCCCGGTCGCTTTTAGTCATCAGGTTAATGGCTATCCTTATAATATACACGTAGATGTAAGGACCAAGGATATGTCCTTCAAACTTGAGCAACCGACATAATTTTAAGCGATAGTGATGTTTTTTTTTATGATAATTGAGAAAACATGGTTACTCGGGATTGATCATCCCATTAAGCTCAACAAGATTTTGAAGGGAGCTGTCAAACGCTTTAGTAAAAAGATCGGCAAAACTATCCTGTGAATCAACCTTTTCAATCAAAATTAATTTCTTCTCAGCACAATCCCGTATAAAATGATGACGAATGTCAATATGTTTAGTTTTACTGTGTTTAACGGGATTGTTAGTTACTAAGATAGCAGCAGTGTTATCAATGCAAATAGGAGTTTGAGTGAAATTCAGACCATAATCGCGCATTTCTTGTTGTATCCATAAAACCTGGGAGCAGCAATTCGATGCTGCCATGTATTCTGCTTCGCATGTGGAAATGGCTACAGAGGTCTGCTTCTTGCACTGCCACGACACCAATCTTCCTCCGAGAAACTGACATCCACCGGTTGTTGACTTCCTGTTTTGATTGCAGCCTCCATAGTCAGAATCGGTGTATGCTACCAAATCCATTTCTCCTTCTTTCGAGTACCATAGTCCCAACTTAGGTTTTCCTTTAAGATACCGCAAGATTCTTTTCACTCCCTTCATGTGTGATTCCTTCGGGTTTGCCTGAAAACGAGCACAAAGACAAACTGCAAACATAATGTCAGGTCTAGATGCAGTTAGATACATTAAAGAACCTATGATTTCCCGATATTGAGTGGGATCCACATCTTCATCACTGTCGAAATCAGCACCAGTTTGTGGTTGACGTAGATTAGAGTGTCGAATGGGGCAGTATCATCCATCTTGAAGCATTTAAGCACATCATGGACATACTTCGTTTGATGAATAAACATTCCATCTTTCTTCTGATCTACCTGCAATCCCAAAAAGAAAGTTAATTTGCCCATGGCGCTCATCTCAAACCGTTTCTTCATGACTGCTTCAAACTCCTAACACATAGTAACTCTTGAGGCAGCAAAGATGATATCGTCCATATAAACCTGAACGAGTAGAAAATCACCCCCTTTCCATTTGACAAACAAGGTACTATCGATCTTCCCTCTCTCAAACCCATTCTCTAGCAAGTAATATGACAAGGTTGCACACTAGGCGCGAGGTGCCTGATGTAGCCCATATAATGCTTTGCTCAATTTGTACACATGATCAGGAAAATCTGGGTCAGGGAAACCCGGAGGTTGTTCTACGTATACCACCTCATCAACTTTTACGTTAAGAAACACATTCTTCACATCCAGCTGGAAATCTTTCATCTCTTTGTGTGCAGCAAATGCTAGAAACAGTCGGACTGCCTCCAGTCTGGCCACAGGAGCAAACACTTCGTTGTAATCTATTCCTTCCTGTTGATTAAACCCTTTCACTACCAATCTTGCCTTGTTGCGTATGATTATACCCTTCTCATCTCTCTTGCATTTAAAAACCAAATTTGTACCGATAGCGTTCACTTCTTGTGGTTTTTCAACTAACTGTCATACTTCCATCTTCTCAAACTGTGCCAGTTCTTCCTGCATGGCTTCAGCCCACGAGCTATCCTTCAGTTCCATTTGATAAATCTTTGGTTCAATCTGACTGATGAAACAGGTGTACAAGCACTCATTTATAATACCCGTGTCTTTAATGTTTGCATACACACGTGTGTTCATCAAAACTTCTTCTGGTACGTACACCATCAGAAGGATTACCGATCACATTCTCCAAAGGATGATTCTTGTGAACTTTGGTGGTCTGTACCGGACCAACTTCCAAATCATTCTTAAGATTTGAAGAGAGTTCATCAGAGTGAGGTTGAGGTTGAGTGTGAAATGGATTGTAGAATTCATCTTCATTCGAAACAGCTGGAGTTTCAACCGCATTTGACGAGGTCGGTTGATTTTCATTATATTGCGGACGTTGTACAATGTCCTCCTCTTCATCATACAGCATCTGTGAGGCCATTTTCTCATCAATGTCTGTAAAATCCAAGTAAGGTACATTAAAAGATTTGAAAAGCTTATCATAGTCGAAAGCCTCTGCCGGTCCCATGCTAGACCTTGGTGATTTGTAACTAGTAATGTCAGTGTTACAGGCCACCTCAACCTTGTTGTTTGATAGATTAAAGACTCTTTCGTTGGGTGTCCCAACAACATAGCCAACTAATATACCTTCGTCGGCTTTCTCACCAAATTTAGAGTTAGTCTTTAATATCGAACAAGGGGACCCGAAAGGTTAAAGACCCTTCAAATTTGGCTTTCTACCATGCATAAGTTCATAATAGGTTTTATTTAATCTTTTAACAGTTAAAACATGATTAAGGATATAACAGGCTGTAGCAACAGCCTCAACCCAAAACACCACGGGAAGTTTAGCATCCGCCAGCATGGTCCTGGCGCCTTCGATTAGAGTTCTATTCTTCCTCTCAGCTACTCTATTTTGTTGCGGAGTATATGGGGCGCTGTACTGATGCGCTATCCCTTTTTGTAAGCAAAACATCTCCATCTGATAGTTCTTGAACTCTGTACCATTATCACTCCTGATGTACTTAACCTTCCTCCCAACAATATTTTCCACCTTGGTAATCAAGTTAATTACCAATTGAACTGTCTCATCTTTTGCCTTCAGAAAATAGACCCAAGAGTATCGTGAGTAATCATTGGTTACCACTAAACAGTATGAAGTTCCTCCTAGACTCTTTACATTCACAGGACCAAAGAGATCCATGTGAAGCAGATCCAAGGTGCTGAAAATTGAGTTAACCTTCTTGGAGTGATGAGGTTTCTTGTGCTGTTTTCCTTTCTTGAAAGATACACATTGGTCTTCAAAATTGAAGTTCTTCAAAGGAACCCCTAGTACCAGCCCGTTCTTGACAATGTAATTCATCTTGCGAAGATGAATATGACCCATTCTTCGGTGCCACAATTCTGACTCGGATTCTGTTGCTTTTGACAGAAGACATGACTCTTCTATTGTCATCTCGGTTGATCTCATATCCATTACATACGTGTTCTTTTCTCTTGGAGCTTTCATCACAACCCAGGCCTCTGGTATCTTGAAACCAGGGTAAAGTACGAGTACCTTATATTTAGTAAAATGAATGGTGTATTCTTTATCACAAATCTGAGAGATACTCAACAAGTTATGCTTCGACTCTTCCACAAAATTCACTTTTTCCAACTTTATTCTGCCATTTGTCACAGTCCCAATACCACTAATTCTTCCTCCACTCTCTCCTGCGAAACTAACCCTTCCTCCTTGAACAGACTTCCAGTCACGTAACAGTTTCTTGTTACCAGTCATGTGCCGGGAACAGCCACTGTCAACAACCCACATATTGTTTACAGCTCTGTTCGACTGTTCCTGCACAATTAAATAAATAGATTAAAATCCGTGGACCCAAGACCTTCTGGTCTTGGGTTGATTAAACCTGTTATCTGGCATCCAGCACCTTGGTTGCCCAAAGTTAGTTTGAGGAGAATATTTGTAAGATCTGAAAGGAAAATTTCAAGATGACTGGCTATGAGGCCAACCAAACCTTCGTGAATTTCTAGCATTAATGGAGTTATAATTGTTGGTTTGGTAATTCACTGGGAAAAAATGAGACTGATTTCTTTGAAATCTTGGATTAGTCCAATGACTGAAATTTGGTGTGTTAGCATTCTTACCAGTATCATAATTAGTATTCGTTTTATTCTCAGTTTTAGTAGGCCTCATATTTCGAGATTTTCTCTGTTTCAGAGGACAATCAGTGACAAGGTGTCATATCCTGTTGCATCTAAAACAACTTCTGTTCAAATTATTCTGGTTGTTTTGAACTTTCGTCTCAAAAGTTGTTGCAGATGTCGAGGTTGCGTTACTATCAGTTTGTCTCCCATATGGTGGGACAAACGGATTTAGGGAAGATTTTTTTTCATCAAACTTATAGTCCTCCCCACGTTTTAGTAACACAACCTCTTCTTTTATCTCACCCGATTCGAACGACTTGTTTGAATTTGACGAGACATAGCTTGAGACAGAACTTGTGACATTAGAACTCGTCTTACTCGTTTCACTCTCATTGACTTCAGAAACTTTTATTGGAACTGTCTGACTAATTTCAACATTCGCAGATTGCTGATTACTAGGATTATATGTATAGTTATTGTTGTATGGTGGTGAAACTTCTGAGAATCCAATTCCCCCTTTGTTAACCGGGGAACGTTGAACACTTATGATGTGATCTAACATCGCAGAAGAATTTCTAAATTGTTCAATTTTTATGTTCAGTTCCACCACTTTCACCTGGTAATCAGCTATCTGTTTATCTTTTCAGCAATTAGTTTGGTCTTTTCTTCTAACACTTCATAACTAAGATCAATCACTTGTATTTTTTCAGCTAGGGTGGCTTTAAGGCTTCTAATGTCTTTTTCACTGGCTTTTATTTTTACCGAGTAGATGTTTTCTTTAGTTTTAGAATAGTGATGTTCTTCTTTTAGATTTTTTAAATTGAGTGTCCAAACTAACAAATTGATTAGTTAATGCTTTCAATTGATCAGACAATTTTTCACAACGTTAACAATGAGATTCAGAACATACCTCTGAGAGTTGATCGTTCACTTCTGCCATGTATGCTTGATCTTCCCCCATCTCTTTGTCACTTCCTCCAGTTTCGATTTTCACCAGATTTGCCTGTTCGAACACCTCCTCGGCTTGTATATTCCAGTCGTATCCTCCGTTTTGCTGAGATACCATAGCCTTGTTTTCACTTCCACCCCCATTCTGTTGAGCAGGCCTGTTTTGGCTTCGTTCGACCCTCTCATTTGTACACTCCTTAGCAAAGTGACAATTTTGTTTACAGTTATAACAACAAACTTTTGACTTATCAAACCCCGGTCTTTCTCCCACGAACTTTCTATCAGTTTTCTTCATAAATCTCTTTACCCTTCTTAGTATCATCTCCATCTGCCACTGCAGATCCATTTCTTCCAGATCATCAGCGTCGATCTGATCATAGTCTTCATCCAAAGTAGCAGGGTTGACTATTTTTCCTTTGATGTAATTCTCATAAGATGCAATGAAGGAGGCATAAAGAGCAAACTGTTGTTCAGCTGATTTCACACTCATTGGCATCTGTGAGTAGTTCTTACTAGAAGCATTGGTTGAGAAATTACCGGCTGTGGTTTGAGGTTTAGAGGAACTACTACCTCCTGCTACAAAACAAACGTCACCATCCATATTGAGAATCACATGACCATCTGGAGTGGAGTTTGGTTCCCCCTTTGAGTAATAGGCAGTGGATTCAGTTTTTGAACTTGAGTTTGGAGTGACTTTAGCACCATACATTCCCGGATCCTGAACCTAATCAATAGGTGTCTTCTTTCGAGCCATGTTAAGTTCAAAATTCTGTAACTTATTTACCACCGTCTCCAAATCAATCTTATCAAAGTCCTTATCTTCTCTCATCAGAACAGTGTACATCTCCCATTTTGGTGGGAGAGCATCAAGAAGCTTTTCCACTATCTTTTCTTCCTTGTATTCAATGGAGTAGTTATTTAGCTCGGTCATCAGATGATAATATCGTGTGATGATGTCATCAAGTGATTCATTTTTCAGATACTTGAATACTGAGAATTGGGTTTTCAACAGCTTTGTTTTGGAGGTTCGTATCCCAACATTTCCTTCATATCGATTCTCTAGTGCTTCCCATAGCTCTCTAGCAGTTTTGTATTTCTTAAAAGTATGAATAATCTATTGTGGAAGAGCCATTGTTATAGCTGCATGCGCTTTACTTTCTGTCTCATACATTTTCTTTTCATCATCTTCCATCTTACTGTACTTCTTAATCTGTTCACGATCCTCAAACATGGATGTTGGTGGAATGTACCCGTCTTGAATGCAGACCCACATCTTTGTGTCTTGATACTTCACATACTGTTCAAATCTATCTTTCCATGCAACGAAATCAGTACCCTTAAGCAGTTTTGGAGCTTTAGTTGCTGAACCGGCTTCAACCTCCATCTTTACCAGTTCAGTGATATTTATCAAAGTCATACTTGAACGAAACGAGGCTTAGAACTTCAAAGAAGATTCTGTGTGCAGTAAGCAGCAAAGTTACTACAACTTCGCTTGTAACTTCACTTATGACAACTTCGCAGACTCTTAGATTCGCTACTTAAACAACTTCGCTAAACATATAACTTTGCTAGTCACAACTTTGCTGAAACCCTATATGTTCGCTAAAACCCTAGTATGGGAGACGGCAACTTCGCCAGAAGAACACAGGAGTTTTGCAGGTAAGTTTGGTCGATTTCGAGGGACGCGAGGGTAACTTGAAGGTGTATTTGATGAGTGATGAGGAGCAATTGACAAAAACGAGGTATTTCAACGTAAACTCGTTCCGCGAATGGTCTAACAGAACGATCTTGACACCCGTGTGATAATCCCGAACCACACAATCACGAGCAAAATGCTCTGATACCAATTGTAGGTTCCCAGCCGGATCTACACAGGAGTATCTCATAACACGAGGGTGCGGAATCCCCACGTATACGATACGAGTGTCGAGGCGATTAATACGTTGAATATATGTAAACACACGAGGATATATGATAATACTTGAAATATTGCAAGAAGTAATAGCCAACGAACAAACACGTGATTCCAAAATAACTAAAACAATGGTTCCAAAAACTTCTTCAAAACAGCCGAAGTTACCAGTTTATATAACTTGACAACTTCGCCTAACATACTAGGCGAAGTTGTCATAACTTCGCTGACTTCAAGTTCGATCAAACACGGAGAACATATAAGAACACGATTAATACAAACTAACAAAATAAACGATTACAGACACAACTAAACACGAGATACTGAACTACTGGCATTATGCACCAACAGAAAACAAAGAAACTCAAGATACACGAAGGTTGTAATTTCAAGGTGTTTAAAGTTTATAACCCCAAAGAATTTCACGGGGATAAAGGAGCGATACATACCCTCCGATGGTTGGAGGAAATGGAATCAATTGTGTTGATTAGCAAGTGTACGGAGAGTGAAAAGGTGCAGTATACCTCCCAAATGTTTGGGGGGGGTCATTAGAGTGGTGGAATACCCTGATTGGAATCAAGGGTAGAGAGAATTTAAACAATCTAGACTGGGAAACGTTCAAGGCTATGGTATTGAAGAAATTCTGTCTGATCAACGAAATGGATCAGATTCAAACCAAGCTGTGGAACCACAAGGTTGTGGGAACCAACCTCAAGGAATATAACACCAAGTTCCTTGAGTACTGTAGAATTGTTCCTCATCTGGTCACTCCTGAAATCAATAAGGTGACATGATACATTTACGGACTACCAATCGAGATCCGTGATCTAGTTCGTTCACACATGCCGTCTTCAACGAAATCTGCTATGGAGTTGGTCGGGTACTTAATGGATGGCATGATAAGTAATCGGGATGAGAGAAAGAAAGATGATGGCAAAACGCAAGTTGGAGGAAAAGGTAAGAAAAATTAGAAGAAAAGGGAAGGGGCGTTTGTGTATAGTCGCCCTATCTGTAAGTCATGTGGTAGGAGACACTTTGGAAGATGTCTTCGACCAAACAACTCGGTTACATGTAATTTTTGCAAGAGATCGGGTCATGTGGAAGCAAATTGCACAAGGAAAACAGTGGAATGTTTCGTATGTGGTGAGAAGGGACATTATAGCAACGAGTGTTCGAAAAAGAAACCAACGACGGTGACGATTGGTGCAAGTGGCAGCGGGGTAAAGACCGATGCCATAAAGGAAACGCTCGTGTCTTTATGCTAGACACTCAGAAGGCAGCTGATATACCGGACGTGATCACCGGTATGTTTCCTATAAATAATGTTTATGCTAGAGTATTATTTGACTCAGGTGCAAACCAAAGTTTTATAGATTATAAATTTTGTAGTCTATTAAATGAGCCCTTAGTTAAACTAGATAAACATTATGAAATAGAAACTGCTGATGGAGGTATAAGTAGAATAACTGAGGCTTTAGATAATGCCACAATTTCTTTAGCCAATCACGTCATACCTATACGATTGTTACCTATGACATTAGCAGGTTTTTATGTAGTATTAGGTATGGACTGGTTATCATTTAATCAAGCCCGTATCCTATGTAACGATAGAGCCATTGACATCCGAACACCTAATAATAAAACCATTCGTATAACCGGAGATAAAGAAGGAGGAAAGGTAGGAATCATTTCCAAGATCAAAGAAAGCCATTGCATAGGTAAGGGATGCCTCGCATTCATGGCCTATGTAACCAAGGAACCCGAACAAAGAAAATGGAGGAAGTACCGATTGTATCTGAATTTCAAGATGTATTTCCTGATGAGCTACCAGGAGCCCCGCCTAATAGAGAAGTAGAGTTCAAGATTGACCTCATACCAGGAACATCACCGATAGCAAAATCTCCTTATCGTCTAGCACCTATGGAAATTAAAGAGTTAAAGAAACAATTGGATGAGATATTAGAGAAAGGATTCATACGACCGAGTTCGTCACCATGGGGAGCTCCAATTCTATTTGTAAAGAAGAAGGATGGATCGATGAGGATGTGTATAGACTACCGAGAGCTAAACAAGGTCACGATTAAGAACAAGTATCCACTACCAAGAATCGACGACTTGTTTAATCAACTCCAAGGAGCAAGTTGTTTTTCCAAGATTGACCTAAGGTCGGGTTACCATCAATTAAAGGTGCAAGAGGAAGATATACCTAAAACCGCTGTTAGAACCCGATATGGACATTATGAGTTCACTGTGATGCCTTTCGGACTCACTAATGCTCCAGCAGCTTTTTTGGACATGATGAATCGGATCTGCAAGCCATACCTGGACAAGTTTGTTATTGTCTTCATCGATGACATTCTTGTTTATTCAAAATCCAAAGACGATCATCAAGTTCATCTTAAGATCATACTTAAAACCCTAAAAAACGAGAAATTATACGCCAAATTCTTTAAGTGCGAATTCTGGTTGTCCGAAGTTCAATTTCTTGGTCATGTCATAAATGAAAAGGGTATTCAAGTAGATCCAGCTAAGATCGAAGCTATAACCAAGTGGGAGAAACCCAAGACACCGACTCAAGTCCGAAGTTTTCTAGGCTTAGCTGGATACTATAGAAGATTATTCAAGACATCTCTCGAATAGTTGTTCCATTAACTTCACTCACAAGGAAAGCAATTAAGTTTGAATGGCGACAGAAGAAAGAGGAAGCATTCGAAACACTAAAACAAAAGTTAACCAATGCACCTATCTTGGCTCTGCCAGATGGATTAGAAAACTTTACCATTTACTGTGATGCTTCGCATACGGGAATGGGATGTGTTTTGATGCAAGGAAAGAAAGTGATTGCTTATGCTTCGAGACAATTGAAAGTTCATGAAAAGAATTACACCACGCATGACCTTGAATTAGATGCTATAATTTTCGCTTTGAAGTTATGGCGACATTATTTGTATGGTGTAAGATTCACAATATACACTGGTCACAAAAGTATAAAGCATATATTCGATCAAAAGGAACTAAATATGAGACAAAGGCGTTGGATGGAAACACTCAATGATTACGACTGTGAGATCATATATCATGAAGGGAAAGCCAACGTAGTGGCTGACGCCTTAAGCAGAAAAGAACATGAAAAGCCAAAGAGAGTTCGAGCTCTTAGATTGGAACTCAAAGTCGATTTAGCTTGTCAAATCAATGAAGCTCAGAAGTTGGCACTGGAAGAAGGGAACATTAAGGCCGAAAAAGAGAACGGCACAACTGATCAATTGATTAAAGGAAGTGATGAAATACTTAGACTTGGTACAAGGATTTGGGTACCGATGGTCGGAAATTTAAGGGATAAGATTCTCGAAGAAGCACACAAGTCAAAGTATATGATGCATCTGGGAAGTGACAAGATGTATCACAATCTAAAAGACGATTACTGGTGGATCGGGATGAAGAAAGACATTGCCTTATATGTAGCTAAGTGCCTGACGTGTTCAAAAGTGAAAGCTGAACATCAAAAGCTGAACATCAAAAGCCGTTAGGATTACTACAACAACCAGAAATCCCGATATGGAAGTGGGATATGATAACCATGGATTTCATCATGAAGTTTCCAAAAACTTCACGCCAAAATGATTCAATCTGGGTTATTGTAGATAGACTTACGAAGTCTGCTCATTTTATTCCAATTCAAGAAACATTTAGTATGGATAAGTTAGCACATTTATATGTCAAAAACATTGTATCCTTACATGGTTTGCCGCTATCCATCATTTCTGATAGAGATAGTCGATTCACTTCAAATTTTTGGTCAAGTTTTCAAAAAGCCATGGGAACTCGACTAAATCTAAGTACTGCTTACCATCCCCAAAATGATGGCTAAAGTGAGCGTACTATTCAAACATTAGAAGATATGTTTCGTACCTGCGTCATTGATCTAGGAGGAAGCTGGGATACCCATCTTGCTTTAATGGAATTCGCGTACAACAATAGTTATTATACGAGTATCCAAGCAGCACCATTTGAAGCATTGTATGGATGTAAGTGTAGAACACCCGTGTGTTGGTCAGAAACAGGTGATGGTCAGTTGTCAGGACCTGAAATCGTTCAAAGAACCACTGATCAAGTTATACAAATCCGTGAACGATTGAAAACGGAAAGAGATAGACAAAAGAGTTATGCGGAAATTCGCCGCAAGCCATTAGAATTTAAAGAAGGCAACAAAGTGATATTGAAAGTATCGCCTTGGAAAGGTGTAGTAAGATTCGGAAAGAAAGGAAAATTAAGTCCAAGATTCGTTGGACCATTCAAGATACCCGAAAGAGTTGGGCCAGTTGCTTATCGGCTAGAATTACCCGAGGAGATTAAGGGTATTCACGATGTGTTTCACGTATCCAATCTGCGCAAGTGTTTAGCCGACGAAACCCTTACAATGCCATTGAAAGATGTCAAGATCAATGAAAAGCTTAAGTTTGTAGAAAAGTCGATTCAAATAGAGGATAGTATGATTAAGTTTCTCAAGCACGAACGACCTAAGCTCATAAAAGTCAAATGGGATTCAAGACGAGGACTAGAGTATACGTGGGAACTCGAGTCAGAAATGAAGAAAAAGTATCCCAATCTATTCCAATAAATCTCGAGGACGAGATTATTCAAAATTTGGGGACGATGTAACACCGCGTCCTTTACCCTCTTTAATTTAGGCTTAAAAAATACTAACCTAGAAAGTACAGTGACCAAAAGTGCAAATTCTGAAAATTTGCTCCCATCACGGTACGCGACGGGGTAACAGTCAACCCATCGCGTAGCGCGATGGGCTTGGTGAGTCACCGGACACGTGTCGAACACTGTGTCAACACGTGGCACAATATGACAGGCCACGTGTCACCACCGCATAAGGCGGCGCAAAAAGGCGGGGGCGCGGTACGCGACGGGTCCCAAGGAGCCCATCGAGTACCGCGATGGGATCAAAATTCGGCTATAAAAGGGGGGTGACGGGCATGAGCTCAATTCATCTTATCACACCTTCACTTTCACATAGTTAAGCATAAGAAAGCGTGCCCAATAGCCGTGACAAGCCGAGGCACCGTTCTTCTCGTATTTATTGCAATAAACAAAGTTATAATCAAGTAGTAATCACTTAAGCAAGTAGATCAAAATCCTGCCTTTTTTCTTATTATCAATCTAAGCATCCAATCTGAGGTAGGAGTTATGTTTAAGTTATTTGAATTATTGCTTAAACTATCAATCGAGGCTATGGCTTTTAACCTTGATCGTATTTTACAAATCATTCACAATCATGTTTTCATAAACGTTACTTCATGATGAAGTAATGTTAAACAAATTATATATTTTGACGAGCATGTAGTAACTGGAAGGGGGATATCACTAGTAGTAAGTTTCTTGCCTAAGGAAAAGTAATTCGTATAAATCTCAATCAACCGAGGGACCCGTTTACTTACCTGAAGAAAATTACCAACGTGATAGAACCTATTAGGCCAAAGCACGCTATATCAAACGTCACATAAAACTAAGTGTTTTCATTCACAATCAAAGATAAACGATTTCCAGTTTAAGCTTACAATCATAGCTTAACATCATTCAAAACATTCATACGAACCTATTTATGTATAGGTTAAGTATCATTCACAATCAATCAATCAGTCAAGGTTTTCCAACACCAACGGTACAAGTGAATACGTTAACCTTTTTATCAGTCAAATATATTTATACTCAATGAGACGAACGGGTGTTTGTCTTAGCGAGTCAATCAATGTTTACATGAGGTCTTGTGATCTCTAAAACTTTATAATACAAAGTAGAGAATAAAATCAACTCAGACCGATTACACATGTGTCTGGATCCAAACATAACCGTTCAGCCTAATCATTCAAAGGCTACGTGGCCGCGGGCTAATGGTCATAACTAGTCTCCCAGTAAGGGCTACGTGGCTCAGGAACAATTGTGTGTGTAGGGCAATGGTACATAGACCAGAAGTTGAAATGCTTCTGCTGAGCTTGTAGAGAAAACTATATTTGTATTGTAATGTCATTCAAATGTTTTATTGAGTCATACGTGTTCACCAGCATATAGCTGACGTATTTTTCCAACCCATAGCAGACAATTAAGCATTAGTAGCATTAGCAAAGGATTGGAGTCTTATAAAGATAAAAGCGCGTACAAGATGGCTCCGTTTTTGATATACAAATCCTTGTATTATGAAACATATATTTTGTAAACTATACCTGGGTGTTTAATTCCCAAGTAAATTTTCAATGTAAATTAATATTATATTCAACCTAAAGTCTTCCGCTAAAATTAACCCATAAACTCTGATATATTTACAAAACAGGTACCGACTTGTGGTCACACGCCTAGGCCCTAAGTCGGGGTGTGACAGTTCCAAACTGAAATTTCTTGGGGACGATTTCTAGGGCTAAGAATAATATTTGTGGTGATTTCTAAGAAAGGATTGAAGCTATTCCATCTATGGATTTTGGGTTTGATGTTATGATCTTCCAAACGATGAGTGGCTAATTTTCTTTGTGTTCTTCCTACAAGTAAGGTTTTATTGTGAACGACTATGTTAATGTTCTTTAATTTCTGGAATAGTAATCTAATCATTCATTCTTAATACTATTATGGTGTTTGTGAGATTGTTTATAGTTGGTTAATATTGTTTGATCTTTATTCTTAACCATACGTTATTGGTGCCATTGGCAATTGAGATATAGTGGAGGGATTAGGGTTGGCTATGCTAATTGATCAGGGTGACAACCTCATGTTCTAGTTATTCGAGTACTTAGTTCCCTTTTATCACAAGCGTTTCTGAATAGTTTCTGAATGCTACATCATTTTTCAAGATTTGTGAAATTTGCACAATATTGCAGGTAATTATTTATAATTCCATGTAATTCTACTATCTTTCATCCCTGAAGTATATGTTAACTTGTTTACGTAATTTATTTCAGCCAAAGAGTATTATAGTACTCGAGACCATAAAGGTTGTTTGTCCTTATTCTGAATGGTACTATGTCGTGTGCAATAGTTGTAATCGTAAGCTGAGTGTAACTGTTGTGGAAGGCGATAACATCTATGAATGCAAGAATCAGAGATGCAACACTTTGGGTGTTACACCTACTCCTAGGTATAATTATAAATAAATGTTATAAATAATAATTATTGACATGTTTTTGATTAAAAAAAACTGGCTTCAGGTATAAGATTAAGCTAAGAGTTAAAGACAACAGTGGTGGTGTTTCGTTAACACTTTTTGATCGGGATACCAAACTTCTTATCAACAAAACAACATCCGAATTGCTTGCTATTAAAGATCAAGTTATGTTATTATTTAGTCATATTCAACTTCTTAATATGTTATTTATATGAAACACTATTTAGGTAACACATGTTTTTGTAAACGATATTATAGGATGATGTCGCTGATAGTGGATTTCCAAGTGAGTTGAACTCTTTGTTGGAAAAGAAGTTTGCTTTTAAAGTTGAGATTGCCGATTTCAATATTAGGAATAATGTTGAGGTATACGATATATCAAAGCTAACAGATGATCAAAAAATTATTACTGAGATTGAGAAAAGACTAATGCCTACATTTATAGTGGTAAATTCATATGCATTTAATTGGTAACAACTACATTTTAGTCTTATAGTCTTATTTTTTGTATTATATTTGTAGCCTTCGGATTCCGGATCTCTAACATTTGGAAATTCTTTAACTGAGTTTCAATCTGCAAGCTCTGCTTCTCTAAAGGTTTGTTACACTCCTATCTATTTTACATTATTTCATAATTTTGCTTTATTTTTCTATTTGTTTTTTTTAACTTTTTTGTTTATTATAGATTTCTAAAAATTGGAATAATAAAACTCCAATTTCTGATCGTTTGGTTGATGAGGAAGTGAATGATATCAAGTTGTCAAGTAGTGATTTCGATGACAAATTGAAGCGTAAACTTGTGGATGTTTTTGAAGGTGATGGTCAATTTGGATTTTCTTCTACTAAGTCGAAGACAAGTGATGTGCAAGACGATGCTAATTTGGTTAGCGTTGTTGGAACAAGCAATGAGGGTGTTAAACTTCTTACTCCTAAGGTCGAGAAGTGACATTAATATTTGTTTTAAACCTTAATAATAAAGGCACCTGAGTCTGTTTGGTGTCATTTTTAATTTAAGACTTACTTTTGATGGGTTTTTTGGTGACATTTTTGTTGCATTTTTATTTGTTTCACATACATTTGTTTTTTTATCATGGTGGTTTTTAATTTCTTTATATTATCATTAATATTAGTTGTTTCTATTATTTAGTGAACTCCCATATTTTAGTTGTATTTTTGTATGTTATCTTTTTTAAATCTTAATTCTATAAGCTGTGTTTACCATAATTCAATATTAGTTGTCTAAAATTTAATTACCTTCTCCCAATATTTAAAATTTACATAAACCTAAATAGCCTAAATATGCTATTTAGGTTCTAATATTTTAGATATTCCAACAACTAAATATCTTGGTTATATTCTCAAGATACTCATTTACCAAATCATGACCCTGTAAAAACTGACTATTTATATCATTTATAACCACTTTTTATTTTTTTTAAATCTATTTCTACCATCCGATCAAAATCATCCTCGGTATTTGATTCTTCTTCCATGGTGTGAAGGTAAGTTCGTCCTTTGAACCCTAATTACTGCTTGATTTATTAACAATTAATCCCTATTTTTAGATTTCTCTTCATTATTCCATATATTGTTTATCATTAATGTAAATTTCATATTTTTGTATTCATTACCACAAACGTATTTTGCATTGATATTTGCTAGCCAGATGTATTACCCTGCATTAGTTGTTTTCAATCAACCCTCCCTGAAAGATATGGTGAGTATCTACCAGTTATAAGTTGGCATTATTCTCATTAAGTGCAATGTTTTTTTGTAATATATGCTAATCAAGTTTTTGTTAATTTTCTAGAAAATTCCTATGGATTATTTTCAGTTTCTTTTCCCACATCAGTCTATCCATGAGACTGTTACCATTAGCCATATAAATCAAGAATGGAGGTTTAATATTGATTTTAACATTGATAAGTATGTATTGCCTCTGGATGGTTACAATTTGTTATAGACAATGGTTTTGAATTTGTTGATGTTTTGGTTTTCTGTCCAACTCAGCCACGCGAATGGAGATTGTTATATGTACCAGATCATCCGATCATCCGTCTTGGGAACATAAGGTTTTTGATGTTTATTTCTCTTATCCAACAATGAATAAGTTGGTATGATAAACTGTATTATGATTCTCATGTTTATATAAATTTTAAATTTTTGAATATTTATTTGTTTAATTCTTAACATTTACCCTTTATATTTATTTCCTATTAACAATGTTTATTAATTATTATACTTATATATTAGAAATTAAGAGACGATCAGCTTGTATGTTACCTTCCATATCTCCTTCGTGGAAGATCATATGCCAACTGGGTTGTTTCTGCAATTGATGGAAGTAGATGGACTCTTGTGTTTAAAAGTTTGAAAAGCAGTACTCCTGGATATGCATTTGTTGGTGAATAGCCAAATATAGCAAAGCATGTTAACTTACAAGTTGAGCATTATCTTGTGTTTGAACCAGTTGAGGAAAATACTCTGAGGTTGTTTGTCTTTGATAGTCATGGTGGTAAAGGTACACAGTTTGTTCAACAAAAAATTTTTGGTGGTCACTCGGGCAATGTTGATATACTTACTACTGACGGTTAGTTTCCCAATATTCATATAAGTTTTATATCAAAATATAATTATCTTATAATTGTTCTATGTTTTTTATAATTAGATGATGAAAGCTTTGGTGTTGTTGATCTAGAAGGGGACTGTGTTAGAATTAATGATGAGCATGTCAATAACAACTTTGTTGAAGTTGTTATAGGGATCGTTTGGTAAGTTTTAATCTCATGTCATAAATTGGTTGTAGTATAACAATTCTTTTTGTATTTAAGTATGTATTATGTTTATATATTTACAACGTTTACCTGTTCAATTTGCACGTGACAATGGATTGGGTTTCTGACTGATTCAGTGTTAATAAACCGAATTGGTGAAGAATTGATGACTGAAATCCGCATTGAATACAATGCTGGTCATAAAATGTTTAGAGTTCATAACTGGTGTAAAACCCCGAAATCGGGAGTCCTACAAATGGTAATCATTCCAAACAAATCCAAATATAAAGGTTAAACCGGTTTCATATAATTCAAAAATTCAATACAGAGTATTCTTGCAGCGTAAAAATTTACAAAACATCCAAATGTTATCTTTAAAACATAAAAATGTAAATTAAAATTTTCTTAAATATTAACACGATAAGGGGCATCGACTAGAACTGCCTCGGGACCTCGAATAGTCTTGAGCACCTCCAAGCAATAATCCTATTCATGTTCAACTTGAAAATCATTCTAACATACACGCAAAGTCAGCTTGAGCTGAGTGAGTTCATGTTTTAATCATAAAAATATTTTAAAGACCAACCAAGGTATTTAACATACGTCTTCCATAAAAATAAAATACATAAATAACATCCATAAATAAATGAATAAATAAATAAATTTTCCTCAGCCAAACACATAACACGAGTCACATCCACTCAAGTCCAAAACACAAAGTTAAGGACCCGAATAATCTTCACCCCAATGACAGATAAACTGTTAGGGGATTTTTAAACATCCATTCGCCCCAAGGACAGTCTTCCTGTCCCGGGACTCCTCACCTTAACCCCCAATAGGGGAATTAAGGAATTTTTATACATCTCTTCGACCCGATCACGGCTTAACAAAAACATTCACGTGGTGCCCACACACACATACAAGTAAAACAATCATAAATCTTACAAACTTCCAAGCATAGATAGTAAAAATAACAAACTATGCAATATCATCCAAACGCTTCAAAAGGGTAAAATTGTCATAAAACGTGTATGCTAACCCAAAACGTAAAACTTTTAAAAAGGGACATCATGAAACTCACCTGATATGAATCACATAAACATCACAACTGGATCCTCTAGCTAATCACTCACAATCCACAAGACTGTCAAGTTAAAGGCACACAACAATCACTAACTAGACCGCAACGACTCGCTAACTTTACGAGACGCCCTAATGGGATTGGATTGACCCATAGACACACCCAACATTCATATTCATATATATCAGCCCCCTGAGTCCTTGAATTACCCAAAACTCCCTTTCCAATAAATCACCACCAACGGTTCCCAAACTATGTTCGTCTTACGTTAATTGTGTCGAATTCGTGCGTTAATGAACCGATTAACCAACCACCAACCAAACCAGCACCATTTTGAGACCATTTGACATTATTACAGCCTACCCATTAATATTTAACCACCCAAGTCGATGGGGTTTGAAATCTCATCATTTTCCACATTAATTAACAATTTATCGATTTTATGCGCTCTTTTAAACCGATTAAGGAATCATCAACCAAACCAGCTCCTATAACCAAAAAAATAATTTTCCCACTGTCCCTTCACTAGCATAAGACCCCTAAAACTGATCGGGTTTACCATTCCTTCAAACAATACCCGAATGACAACAATTTACGATTTCAACATTCAAGAACCCTATCATAACAACTCCAATGGTTATGAAATTTTAGTATGATATACTAGACATACATGGGGATCTTTTGACACCAAAAACTCCAACTTTTGACCTGGGGAAGCATACCAAATGAATTTAATCTGAATCTACCCTAGTTCAAGAAACGGATTAATTAACCATTGTAACAACCTAGATTATGAAATTAAAGATTATGGGAGTGTAGTACACACCTTAAACAACCTCTAGGAGCTTGGAATCGATTTTGCTTGATAAAAATTGAAGGTTTTGGGGCCATGGAAGCTTGAGGCTAGATGGGGTTAAGGCGGGGGGGGAAGGTTTAGGTTATAATCTTCATCAAGTTTCACTTTAAGCCCTTGAACTTTGAGATTCGATCCTTCTTGCTTCCTAACTAAATAAAATACTTTTTGGACACGCCCATAGGTTCCCGATCCCTCAAGAGAATCCCGAGAAATAAATTTACAAACTTTACACTTGCGTCATTCGGTTTACGAGAATTTTTGGGATGTTACCACTGGCCAGAATTTGTTCGTCTAAATGGACTCGAGTTTGGGAAGAAGTGTCTTCTCGAGTACAACCATAGCACTCATTCTCTAATCATGTCAGAAGTATTTGAATAGTTTTAAACTAAACTTTGGTGGTATCAATGTTGGATTATAATTAGTATTATCTTTTGGTTGTTTAAGTACTGTTACTATTTACAATCTAGACTTTTATGTATAATATATTTTTATTAATTATTATCTTTTTGTATAAATTTAGCAGATGTTATAAAACCTGTGTTTATCATATGTTGAGATTTGTCATTCATGTTGTTATTATACATGTTATAGTATGTTAAGTTTAATATATATTAATTTTACTTATTTACTAGATGTTTTATATTTTGGAAGTTTATTTTTTTCCATATTTGATGTTAACTAACAAATAAATGTGTTTAATTTCTTAATTGCTCATGATTATTCTAGAATCAAGGTTTTTTCAATACTCACCTGTCTAATTTCATTGTATGTTAATTTGTATCCTAATAAACTTATTGCCTATTACCTAACTTAGACTATTAGTTAAAAAAAGTCTTATAAATCCTAAACATCTTTTAGGTTTATCATCTTCTTTTTCATTCTACCGTCATTCATGTATGTCTCCATTTCTTATTTTGTATCTTACTACTTACTATTTCTAATGTATAATAACTTTTTTTCGATTCTTATAGAACTTATATTTCTTTAGATTAATACGACAATAACTAATATATTATTTTTATATTATGGTGTTGCATGTAAAATGATGATTTGATAATGACAGTTTTTTTGTCATGCTTATTGAAGATTCGAAATTTCTTATTCAGGTATTTATTTAAGTCTATAATAATATTTTTCTCTAAACATTCAATATGTTATTTGTGTTATTTTTAATTTTGTTATTAGGAAATTCCAAAAGAATTTTTCCTGAAAAGTTCTTTGAGGTTTAAAGGTCTACCTCAAACCATTGATATTCAGCATTACAAAGGTTCATCACCAATGGATTTAAAAACATATGAAAAAACCGTTTGTTGGCTGATGGAGTTACTGATCTGATGTTTTCTTTGAAAATTCGTCCTTATCAGAGGATTATTTTTTGTTTTAATTGAAATGAAACTAAATGGTTAGTTAGAACTCCTTTGAAGAAGGCAATATCTACCGGGAATCGGCAGGCATTTGTTTTATACAACCATCATAGAATGAAGGTTAAATTGGTAAAATTCAATTTCTTTGTTTTTACTTAATAATCAGTGGTAAAAAATATATTAAAACCGTGTAAACATATATATTTTTTTCCTATTTTCATAACAGGTTCTTTCAAAGAATGTAGGTTCCCAGCCGTATCTACACGGAATATCTCGTTCTACGTAGGTGCGAAATCCCTACGTAAGACGATACGAGCGTAGAAGACGATACACGTTAACACGATCAAACACACGTTACAATAAACAAAGACACGTTGTATTGCAACTGGAAACACGTGATTCTCTGATCACCGATTACACAAACTGAATAACTCGTAAACTGAAAACTTGTACAATAATAATAAACCTAGCCGTAACCTAATGTTTATATCAGACGACAACTTCGCCTAACATGTTTAGGCGAAGTTGTCCCTAACTTCGCTTGTTCTACAAGTTCGCCCATATCAGGCGAACTTGAGTACCAACTTCGCTTAATACAAAACACAAATCCAACTAACTCGATTACAGACACTAGACACTGAACTACTGACATCATGTACCAACAGACTCCCCCTTGGCAGTAGCTTCTGTGACAATCGTCAATTCCAGGTTAACTCCGTTAACTCAACTCCGTCAATTCAAACTTTAAGATCGTTGAATCTATAACGCACACTTCATTACATTTAAACTAGGGTTTAAATGACGCTTAACACTCACTACATGGGTAGTCTTTCGGGATTTGCACCGAAACGCAAACGAGTTGACGCAAACGATTGATAAATAAACGACAAACGTAAAAACAATAATTATATGATTATTATGTGTTAGGATTATGTGCTATTTGATAATACTATGGTCATGTTAACTTATTGTCCAAGTATGATGGAATGTTCTAGAAAAACAACACTTGGAAAGAAGAGGGACTAGAATGTAACTTGATTATTTATAAATATAACTTAAACACTAAACCCTAACTATTTTCCCTAACCCTACAACTTCCGATCGGAAGTCTCTTGTTCCCTCTCCACGTCTGCCGTCCACAAAGATCACACACACACACATCAATCAAGAGATTAATCCAAGAACTAGGTGCTAGGAAGGTATACTTGATCATCCCTTACCTCCTTGTTGTGTAATTTTGATGTTTAATGGGTTGTATGTAAACCCTAAGTAGGCCGATTATATGTATGTATGTGATCAATATGATTCTTGTTAGTTGCATAATAGATTGATAACTAGATTGATGTTGTTGCATGATTCATTGTTGTCTTTGATTTGGATTAGATCACAAACCCTAATCTTGTATGTATGGTGTGATTTATATGCATGGATAGTAGTTATGGTGTCTAGAGGGTTATATGGATGCATGATAGTTCATAGATTGTTATGATGTTAAGTTTTGATGTGAACAGATTCTGGACAGAATATATATACGATGTTTAACTGACTGTAACGAAGTGTAAACGTGAAAATTGATTGAGATTGTGGGTACTGCAGTAAACTAGGTTGAGTCTAGTTTCTATAAAGTATAAATTCGTAATTTTTGGATAAGTGGAAGTATACTTTTATGATTTTACAAAAACGTGATGCAAAGCTGAGCTGTTAGACCTGCTGTTAGGTTATATTGTAAATTCTATATCTCATGAACTACGAGGCCAATTGGGTTGGTTCCACTTCTGGAAGTTGACTCACTGAGTTAGGAACCAAACCCAAGTGGTCTTGCATTTATTGGATTTTTCGTTTACCGGGAATTGCAAATAACATTCTGTTGTGCATGAATCTGACTGATATGAGTTTACTGTAGTGTTTTGATCATTATGAGAAATCTATATGGAATAAAAATAATATAAAATATGTTCTGGAAACCTAAGACATGTATGTTTCAGTGGTGATTTTTGGTGAATTAATTGAGATGATATGATCGGTGAAATAGTACAATCTTTCAAGTAGAAATTCTGTCACAATGAAACTAGCTGCTGAGTTGTGTAGGAATGCATGAAATATGATAGTTTTTATATAATTGTTGTATTTTGACCAAAATACCCTTGCGGGGAATAGTTGCTAGTTTGATTGCCATGAATCGACCAAATTGCCCTTATGGGGAATAATGGTTAGTTAGTCTTTGTTTGTTGACCAAAATGCCCTTACGGGAATAATTGCTTGTAAGTATGTTATTAATACATGACACGAAAGTAATTGCTCACTCGTGTATCGTATCACAATTGTACTTGTTTAAATCACACACGGTTCACAAACGAAACACGAAACATGATACGTGCATAGGTATTATGTGCCGAGTCTAGAGACTCGTTAAACGTTCCGATACTTAGAAAATCTCTTTGTTATTTTAGAACGCTAGAGAGTTTTCTACGACGCGCATCACTCGGTGATCTAATTTGGAATATTCTTCGCAAACAGTGAGTTCACTTACCCCGCTCTTTGAACTGTTTTCAAACGTTTTTCACTTGGGGGAGATAACATACTCCGATAAACGCATTTTTGAGATAAACACATATTTAAGATTTTGTTATAAATTATATATATCACTTGTAGAGGCTAAGCGGCACGTAACCCTTGAAGTCCCACGCATCGAACCGGTTAATATTTGGAATAGCGAGTCACTGTTGAGTAGTACTACTGGGTTTGACAAACCCCACCCGACGCTAAGCTCAACTGGAGGTTGAGTGGGTGTAATTTTGGCTAACACTTACCATGGTCTGGGTTGACCTGGTGACGGGCACTTGATAAACAGTCAGCTTCGGTCTCGAACCACTTAGTAATACTTGTTGTATAGATTAGCTACCTATCGATATATAATTTGACATAACATTATCTGGTAACACTTAAACGCTGTAACGTGGTTACACACTTAAACGTTGTAACGTGGTTACACACTTAAACGCTGTAACGTGGTTACACACTTAAACGCCGTAACGTGGTTACGCAAAACATTTAAACGCCGTAACGTGGTTACGCAAAACTTTTAAACGCCGTAACGTGGTTACGCAAAACACTTAACGAAAACGCTGAACTCAAACGCTAAACGATTTATCTTATATAACTTGTGAACTCACCAACCTCGTGTTGACCCCTTTTAGTATGTTATTCTCAGGTAGCCGAGGCGGGCGCGCGGTTTAGGAGCATGCATTAATGAAAACACTTTTATTCTGCAAACTTAATTTTAACAGTTACATTTGGTTTTAAGTCGTCCTGCGTGACGCAACTTTTGAATTAAGGTTTTACGCTTCCGCATTTACTTTCATTTAAACGTTTTTCTTTGGTTTGGTTATAACTAATGAATCCGATCCTGCCAGTTCACACCCTCTGACGGTAAAACTCCGTTAGTGGATTTTGAGGGTGTGACAGATTGGTATCAGAGCCATTGGTTATAGCGAACTAGAAACTGCATGCATACTAGACTATAACCGCGACGACCCATTAGTTATAATAATACGCACTGCATAGGTTTGTGTAGTCTTGTAATCTTATCTCTTACCTCTTTCGCTCATACGCGCGCATATACACGGCTTACCTGTAGAAATGTCGACGCCACCCTCATCATCATCCGATTCGATGACGCATGCTCACGGGAAGGAACCGCAGTTACCTACTGCCTCGCCACCCCACGTAGTCCCGGAACTCGAAGCTCCTGCACCGAAGAGGTACCGCCTATCCGGAGGCTTGTATGACAACGACGTTAGCTGGGAGTGGTACCCCAACATGATCAGACGTATGGTCTACCGTGAACAAGTTCCCCCATTGCCTCACCCGAACCACCCTGCTTACCCTAACACTCTACCACCTATACCCGAACCTGTAGAGCGAGTTCTCGCAGCTGTCGTTTCTTGTTTGGAGCGTGATGTGGGTTACATGCGCTGCACTAGAGAAAATGTTGCCAGACTGTTTAAAGATGGAACCGAGACTCAGGAGGAGATTGCCCGCATGGCAGCGGCAACGAAAGAAATGCAAGAGACTAGTGAGCAACAAACGAAGGTTATGATGAAGATGCAAGCCGAAATGATAGACTTGAAAGCGCAACTCCAAGAAGCAAGGACCCGAACCGAAATAGCATTAGAACGTTGCGATATCCTACAAATGCAACTTGCCCAGAACGCAGCAGAACCCGAGGCAGAGCCTGAAGAGGAACCTGAAGAAGATCCCGAAGAGGAGCCTGAGGAGGATCCCGAGGAAGATCCCGAAGAGGAGCCGGAGGAGGAACCGGCTGAGGAGGAGGCACATTCAGAGGTGTCCTCCGATGACGACATCTAGTGATGATGACACTTAGATGGAGGGGAAATGGCCGGAAGAAACGCTGGACGAGGACGTGGTAACATCAGCATGACTGCAGCTGAACTCCAAACCCTGCTGAATGACCATGTTGCTGCCGCTTTAGCTGCACACGTTCAAAATCAAACAGGAGGTCCGAATGGAACATGTACCTTCAAGAACTACCTTGACTGCAAGCCCAGTACGTTTAAGGGCACTGAGGGAGCTATAGGCTTCCTGCGTTGGGCTGAGAAGGCCGAGTCGGCCTTTGAGATGTGTAACTGTCCCCCTGCCAGTAGGGTCAAATTCGCTGCTGGGACACTTGAGGATTCCGCCCTCACTTGGTGGAATTCGAACGTCCAGATCCTTGGATTGGAACTGGCTAACGCGATGAACTGGGAGGAGTTCAAAAGCATGATGCGAGAGGAGTACTGTCCGAGGGAAGAAATTTCGAAGTTAGAATCAGAATTTTGGTCACTAAAGATGGTAGGTTCGGAGATTGAAGCCTACACTACTCGTTCGCACGAGTTGGCTGTGATGTGTCCGCGGATGGTGGATCCGCCGAGCAAGAGAATAGAGATGTACATTGATGGGTTAGCACCACAGATTCAGGGTATGGTGACGTCTTCCAGACCAGCCACGATCCAACAAGCGATCCGTTTGGCTCACAAACTGACGGATCAGGCTGTGACCCAGGGTGCGTTACCACCGAGGGGTTCGACTGTTAAAGCCCGTGACAACCCGAGTAATGACCACGTCAGCAACAGTAACAACAACAGCAACCCGAACAGCGGGAAGAGAAAGTTCGACAACACCAGATCTTCATCCTCGAACCTCCCACCGCAACAACACTACCGTAAACCCGAGTTCACCCGGAGCTTTAACACTCAGAATCACAACAACAACAACTCCAACAACAACGGTAGCGGGCAGGTTTCGAGCGGATATGCTGGGAAGTATCCAAAGTGCAACAGGTGCAACTATCATCATGTTGGCCAGTGTGACCGTGTCAAGTGTCAAAGATGCGGAAAGATAGGTCACCAAGCGAAAGAATGTAGAGGAGACCTTGCGGCAAAGGGTGCTCCTAAGCAACCGATGACTAAGGGATGTTTTGAATGTGGACAGGAAGGTCATTTCCGGAAGGATTGCCCCAAGCTGAAACATAATGACAACAATGGGGGCAATGGAAGTGGCAGTAACGGTGGAGGAAATGGCAAAGGAAGAGCGTTTGTGATTGGATCGGGTCAAGCCCGCAATGATCCGCATGTGGTGTCCGGTAAGTTCCCTGTAAACGATTATTTTGCTTCTATTTTGTTTGACACTGGAGCTGATAGGAGTTTTGTGTCGAAAGCCTTTAGCCAACTTTTAGACCTTACTCCAACCCCGTTAGACGCTAAGTTTCCTGTTGAATTAGCTAATGGTAAAACTGTAGTAACAACTCATATACTTGCGGGATGTAAGTTGAAACTGTCAGGTCATGTTTTTGACATCGACCTTATTCCTTTTACGCTTAGTAGTTTCGATGTCGTTGTCGGCATGGACTGGTTATCCGAGAACCGAGCGGAGATTATATGCCATGATAAAATAGTCCATATTACCACCCCTTCCGGCGAGATCATTTCGGTCCGAGGCGAGAGAAGCGGCATGACCAACAGCATCATCACCCTTATGAAAGCACAGAAGTATCTACGAAAGGGTCATCCGGCAATTTTGGCGCAGATTGTTGAGAAACCCGCGGAGGAGAAACGAATTGAAGACATACCGGTTGTGCGAGACTTTCCGGAAGTTTTCCCGGAGGATTTGCCCGGACTCCCTCCTATTCGTCAAGTCGAATTCCAAATCGAGTTGACACCCGGTGCAGCACCCATAGCACGAGCCCCGTATCGGCTCGCACCGGCGGAACTTCAGGAGTTGTCCACCCAGTTGCAAGATTTGTTGGATAAAGGTTTTATCCGACCTAGCTCATCGCCATGGGGAGCCCCTGTCTTGTTTGTTCGAAAGAAAGACGGGACTTTCCGAATGTGCATCGACTACCGGGAATTGAACAAGGTGACGGTCAAGAACCGTTATCCTTTACCCCGAATTGATGATTTATTTGACCAGCTTCAGGGATCGAGTTACTACTCGAAGATCGATCTACGATCCGGTTACCACCAGTTGAGAGTGCGCGAAGAAGATATTTCAAAGACGGCTTTCAGAACACGGTATGGTCACTACGAGTTCTCGGTTATGCCTTTTGGCCTAACCAACGCGCCAGCCGTATTTATGGATCTCATGAATCGAGTATGCAAGGCGTACCTCGACAAGTTCGTGATTGTTTTCATCGATGATATTCTTGTCTACTCCAAGAACGAGACTGACCACGAAGAGCACTTAAGGATAATTCTGGAACTACTGAAGAAGGAACAACTGTATGCTAAAGTCTCGAAATGTGAATTTTGGCTTCGCGAGGTTCACTTTTTAGGACATGTGATCAACGAGAATGGTATCCATGTCGATCCCGGTAAGGTAGAGGCCATCAAAAACTGGGAAGCACCTAAGACTCCGACTGAAGTGCGACAATTCCTAGGACTGGCCGGCTACTATCGGCGTTTCATCGAGGGATTTTCAAAGATTGCTCAACCCCTCACCGCTTTGACTCACAAGGGCACTAAGTACAACTGGGGTGACGCGCAAGAATCCGCTTTCCAACTGTTGAAAACCAAGCTTTGTAGCGCCCCTATTTTAGCCCTCCCCGAGGGAACAGAAAATTTTGAGGTACACTGTGACGCATCTATACAAGGTCTCGGTTGTGTGCTGATGCAACTCGAGAAGGTTATAGCCTACGCCTCTAGACAACTACGGGTTCACGAGAAGAACTACACGACCCATGATTTGGAACTCGGAGCTGTGGTGTTTGCTCTTAAGATATGGAGGCATTACTTGTACGGTACCAAGTTTACCATTTACACCGACCACAAGAGTCTCCAACATATCTACGATCAGAAGGAGCTGAACATGCGACAGCGTCGTTGGGTCGAGCTGCTCAAAGATTATGATTGTGCCATCAAGTACCACCCGGGCAAGGCCAATGTGGTGGCCGACGCCCTCAGCAGAAAAGAAACAGATAAACCCAGACGAGTAAGAGCATTGCAACTTACGATTCATGCCAGCTTACCCGATCAGATTCGCGATGCGCAACTGGAAGCTTTGAAAGATGAAAATCTTCCATCGGAACTCATGCGGGGCATGAACAAGCAACTTGAAACCAGATCGGACGGGGTCCGATATTTTGAGAACCGGATTTGGGTTCCACGATACGGAGAGTTGAGAACTCTAGTGATGGACGAAGCTCACAAGTCCCGATATTCTATCCACCCTGGCTCAGATAAAATGTATCATGATTTAAAGGCACTTTACTGGTGGCCGAACATGAAAGCCGACATTGCCACCTACGTGAGCAAATGCTTGACTTGTGCCAGAGTCAAGATTGAATACCAAAAACCATCTGGTCTACTGCAACAACCGGAACTCCCAATGTGGAAATGGGAGCACATCTCAATGGATTTTATTACGGGTTTGCCTAAGACACCGACGGGATGCGATACCATCTGGGTGATCGTTGACCGGTTGACTAAATCGGCACATTTCCTAGCGATTAAGGAAACGGACAAAATGGAAAGACTGACTCGAGTATACATGAAAGAAGTGGTGTCTAGACACGGAGTGCCTGTCTCGATCATTTCCGATCGAGATTCTCGTTTTACCTCACACTTTTGGAAGTCGCTGCAAAGCGCACTGGGCACACGTCTCGATATGAGTACAGCATACCATCCTCAGACGGATGGGCAAAGTGAACGGACTATCCAGACCCTGGAGGATATGTTGCGTGCATGCGTCTTAGATTTCGGAAAGAGTTGGGAACCCCACTTACCCTTGGTAGAGTTTTCGTATAATAACAGCTACCACGCAAGTATTAAGGCAGCACCGTTTGAAGCGCTGTACGGACGGAAGTGTCGATCACCACTCTGCTGGGCAGAGGTGGGTGATAGCCAAATCACTGGTCCGGAACTGGTACTCGAAACCTCGGAAAAGATCGTTCAAATCCGAAATCGCATGGCAGCAGCACGAGATCGCCAAAAGAGTTACGCCGACAAGCGCCGAAAACCTCTCGAATTTAAAGTGAACGATCGGGTGTTACTCAAAGTCTCACCTTGGAAAGGTGTAGTTCGCTTTGGTAAGCGAAACAAACTCAACCCACGGTATGTTGGTCCGTACCGGATAACTGAGCGCATTGGTCCGGTGGCGTACCGACTGGACCTACCAACAGAACTCAGTGGCGTACACGATGTATTCCACGTATCAAATTTGAAGAAATGCCTATCTGATGAAACCCAAGTAGTCCCTTTGGAGGAACTGCAAGTTGATGAACAGTTACGGTTCATTGAGGAACCAGTCGAAGTTTTGGATTGGGAAACCAAAACACTCAAACACAGCAAAAATTCCAATCGTTAAGGTTCGTTGGAACTCGAGACGTGGACCGGAGTTCACGTGGGAACGCGAGGATCAAATGATGAAAAAGTATCCCCACCTTTTTGAAGGGCTAACCAAACACCGAAAACCGCGAAACCCGGCAAACCGTCAAACATCACCGGAGGTATGAATTAAATTTCGGGACGAAATTTCTTTTTACTAGGGGATGATATGACAAACTGAAATTTTTCTTCTTACTCTTTCAGACTCTCATCACGACTTGACTCAAATTTTCGGGACGAAAATTCTTTAACAAGGGAATGATGTGACAATCGTCAATTCCAGGTTAACTCCGTTAACTCAACTCCGTCAATTCAAACTTTAAGATCGTTGAATCTATAACGCACACTTCATTACATTTAAACTAGGGTTTAAATGACGCTTAACACTCACTACATGGGTAGTCTTTCGGGATTTGCACCGAAACGCAAACGAGTTGACGCAAACGATTGATAAATAAACGACAAACGTAAAAACAATAATTATATGATTATTATGTGTTAGGATTATGTGCTATTTGATAATACTATGGTCATGTTAACTTATTGTCCAAGTATGATGGAATGTTCTAGAAAAACAACACTTGGAAAGAAGAGGGACTAGAATGTAACTTGATTATTTATAAATATAACTTAAACACTAAACCCTAACTATTTTCCCTAACCCTACAACTTCCGATCGGAAGTCTCTTGTTCCCTCTCCACGTCTGCCGTCCACAAAGATCACACACACACACATCAATCAAGAGATTAATCCAAGAACTAGGTGCTAGGAAGGTATACTTGATCATCCCTTACCTCCTTGTTGTGTAATTTTGATGTTTAATGGGTTGTATGTAAACCCTAAGTAGGCCGATTATATGTATGTATGTGATCAATATGATTCTTGTTAGTTGCATAATAGATTGATAACTAGATTGATGTTGTTGCATGATTCATTGTTGTCTTTGATTTGGATTAGATCACAAACCCTAATCTTGTATGTATGGTGTGATTTATATGCATGGATAGTAGTTATGGTGTCTAGAGGGTTATATGGATGCATGATAGTTCATAGATTGTTATGATGTTAAGTTTTGATGTGAACAGATTCTGGACAGAATATATATACGATGTTTAACTGACTGTAACGAAGTGTAAACGTGAAAATTGATTGAGATTGTGGGTACTGCAGTAAACTAGGTTGAGTCTAGTTTCTATAAAGTATAAATTCGTAATTTTTGGATAAGTGGAAGTATACTTTTATGATTTTACAAAAACGTGATGCAAAGCTGAGCTGTTAGACCTGCTGTTAGGTTATATTGTAAATTCTATATCTCATGAACTACGAGGCCAATTGGGTTGGTTCCACTTCTGGAAGTTGACTCACTGAGTTAGGAACCAAACCCAAGTGGTCTTGCATTTATTGGATTTTTCGTTTACCGGGAATTGCAAATAACATTCTGTTGTGCATGAATCTGACTGATATGAGTTTACTGTAGTGTTTTGATCATTATGAGAAATCTATATGGAATAAAAATAATATAAAATATGTTCTGGAAACCTAAGACATGTATGTTTCAGTGGTGATTTTTGGTGAATTAATTGAGATGATATGATCGGTGAAATAGTACAATCTTTCAAGTAGAAATTCTGTCACAATGAAACTAGCTGCTGAGTTGTGTAGGAATGCATGAAATATGATAGTTTTTATATAATTGTTGTATTTTGACCAAAATACCCTTGCGGGGAATAGTTGCTAGTTTGATTGCCATGAATCGACCAAATTGCCCTTATGGGGAATAATGGTTAGTTAGTCTTTGTTTGTTGACCAAAATGCCCTTACGGGAATAATTGCTTGTAAGTATGTTATTAATACATGACACGAAAGTAATTGCTCACTCGTGTATCGTATCACAATTGTACTTGTTTAAATCACACACGGTTCACAAACGAAACACGAAACATGATACGTGCATAGGTATTATGTGCCGAGTCTAGAGACTCGTTAAACGTTCCGATACTTAGAAAATCTCTTTGTTATTTTAGAACGCTAGAGAGTTTTCTACGACGCGCATCACTCGGTGATCTAATTTGGAATATTCTTCGCAAACAGTGAGTTCACTTACCCCGCTCTTTGAACTGTTTTCAAACGTTTTTCACTTGGGGGAGATAACATACTGCGATAAACGCATTTTTGAGATAAACACATATTTAAGATTTTGTTATAAATTATATATATCACTTGTAGAGGCTAAGCGGCACGTAACCCTTGAAGTCCTACGCATCGAACCGGTTAATATTTGGAATAGCGAGTCACTGTTGAGTAGTACTACTGGGTTTGACAAACCCCACCCGACGCTAAGCTCAACTGGAGGTTGAGTGGGTGTAATTTTGGCTAACACTTACCATGGTCTGGGTTGACCTGGTGACGGGCACTTGATAAACAGTCAGCTTCGGTCTCGAACCACTTAGTAATACTTGTTGTATAGATTAGCTACCTATCGATATATAATTTGACATAACATTATCTGGTAACACTTAAACGCTGTAACGTGGTTACACACTTAAACGCTGTAACGTGGTTACACACTTAAACGCTGTAACGTGGTTACACACTTAAACGCCGTAACGTGGTTACGCAAAACATTTAAACGCCGTAACATGGTTACGCAAAACTTTTAAACGCCGTAACGTGGTTACGCAAAACACTTAACGAAAACGCTGAACTCAAACGCTAAACGATTTATCTTATATAACTTGTGAACTCACCAACCTCGTGTTGACCCCTTTTAGTATGTTATTCTCAGGTAGCCGAGGCGGGCGCGCGGTTTAGGAGCATGCATTAATGAAAACACTTTTATTCTGCAAACTTAATTTTAACAGTTACATTTGGTTTTAAGTCGTCCTGCGTGACGCAACTTTTGAATTAAGGTTTTACGCTTCCGCATTTACTTTCATTTAAACGTTTTTCTTTGGTTTGGTTATAACTAATGAATCCGATCCTGCCAGTTCACACCCTCTGACGGTAAAACTCCGTTAGTGGATTTTGAGGGTGTGACAGCTTCATATTTCTATCTTCAAGCACGTGTCTTGTAATCTTCAACATTCTTGTATCTTTCATCTTCAAGCATGAACGCCTTCTCGTACACAAACCGAAACAACTCTTTGATATTTCTTCGCTTCTTCTTTCCAAGCAGGAATATAAAATATTTTCTTCTCGTTCAGCACTTGCAGATCAGCTTGAGACAAATTCACCAAGTGCATTGGATCATACACTCTCAGCAGCTCTTGTTCATCTTCATTCTCCATTACTGCTTCAGCTGTTTCAAAATCAACATACCACCACTTCAGATCCTTGAGCACATCCTCGGGCATTTGTTTCATCGGCACTTCTTTTAAACACCAGATCGGCTTATACTTCATGATCATCCAAGGCTTGCCATCTGCTCTCATCCCTCTATCTTTATCTTCAATAAGTTTTCCTTTCTGTGGTTTCAACAGCTCGAACTTTTTCTCCTTTATACTTTCCTTCCAAACAATCTTTCCAATGACCCTATCCATGTTATCATCACTCCTGTTTATCAACCCCAACCTGGCTAAGTCCTTCACTTCACACTCAGGCAATGTATTCAATGATCTCAACAGTCTCTTGAAGTACTGAACCCCAACATACCTTTTAATCACAAAGAGCCTCAACTGCTCATCATATAACCAGCATATAATCCCCTTTCTCGATTCAGCATAACCCCTGATGTTGTAACTTTTCTTAAACATAGTAGGGACCGCCGGTTTCTTAGTCTTTATAAACCACTGAGCGTAGCCTTCTTTCCATCTTGGCTGCTCCTCCCATTCTGTCTCATCGCTTCCCATATCTTGACCTATATCTGACTTATCAACTTCCGGAATCTCGTGCTCAACGTTTTCCTCTACAATCTCTCCCTCTTCAATCTAACTATCAATAACAATCTCAGCACCAATCTTCTCTATCTCTTCAACCGGTAACACATCGTCATCACCTATAACCACATCATCCATCATCTCAGCATCCACGACCACCACCTCATCACCCCCTGAATCGCCAGCTGCACTGGTTGACTTCCCCTGAGATGTGGAAGTCCCAAGAGCTTGTTCAGTTCTTGGCAACTCTCTACCTACACCTTTCGATGCATTGGGATCATCGTCTCGATCATTACGCTTCTTAGTCCTCAGCTCATCACCCTTACAGCTCGTCTCCCCCTGAGATGCCAAGAACTGTTTCAAAGCATTAATTATTTTTCCATGTTCGATCAGCAGGGACGACTGTATCTGATTCTCTGCAACGAGGCGCTGAATAGCATGGGTCTGGATAAGATTTACCCTTGATTGTTCTGCCACGACCCTTTCAAGCGCTGCTATTCGTTCCGAGTCGGATAAGGTTGCATCGAAATCAAACCTCAGATGTGATATATCTTGAGTGTACTGAGGAGGGATTTCCAATGTAACCGGGACCTCAGAAGTAGGTGTAAACGTAACCGCAGGTGGTATCGTAACTGACAACCCTGCAGTAGCTACAACTGTCGACTCAATAAATCTTGCGACGACCTCCGATGGAGTAAGAGTTGGAGGTGGCAAAGATACAATCTCCGAAGCCGAGAGTTGGAATGTAGTGGGTGGGAGGCCGAATGAGGATGAGGTAGCCACCACAGGAACGTCCGTGGCGCTTGGCCTTGTAACTGGTAATGATGTAGGAACTATAGTCATACCGGACAGTGCGGGTGGAGTGAAACGTACCACCCTTGAGCTCTCACCAGCTCCCGAACCTGCACTTGTCCGTTCCCTTCTCGATCTACGAACCAACTGATGTACTTCTTCCTCAAAATCTGAATCACTGTCATCATCGGCTCTCTTTTTTTTCCCATGAATCCTTTCTTGTGTTACTAAAATCCGTCTCGCTTCAGCCACATCATCATCTGAAGAATCTGAATCAGCCACCGTCGTAGCTGCCCTAGTAACATTCACACTCGAAACCAGTGCTACCGAGACCTGTACATTTTCTTCAGGATCAACACGCTCCATATCAAAAAATCCTTGACCGCCAAACGCTGCATCAAGGTCTACATTTTCCTCCGGTGACACAACAGGAGCAGCAGTGTAACACCCCGTAACCGCAGCGGAAACGTAAACGGGATGCAACAGACACCTCTGATATCAACCACATTGTTTATAAAGAAAACTGAATGCATTAATATACTTCTAATTACATTATCTTGTATTCCATTACCGTCTAGGTGATACACACATCATACAATACGATACATAATTCTATCTGTTATAATGTATCCTAACATCCCGCATGCAAATCTTACACACATCAAGCACATAGCACGTAAGCAATCACTTCATCTTAATTGTACCTGAAAAGCATGTGAGAAAACGGGTCAACTATGAATAGTTGGTGAGTTTCACAATTCGAGTAAACCATGATAAATCATTATCAAAATATAATATTATCTGGGGACACTGTTAACCCAGTACTTTACTCATTCTGGGGGCAACGTTAACCCAGAAACACTTCAAAGACATCTGGGGACACAGTTAACCCAGTAAACTTCCAAAGACATCTGGGGACACAGTTAACCCAGTAACACTTCCAAAGACATCTGGGAACACTGTTAACCCAGTACTGTACCCATTCCGTACGATTCCCGTACAATCAAATATTTATAAATACACGCAAATCCATGCGTTCAGTATGTACTTAAACATCTCAGTAAAAACATGCTTCCGCCCCGAGAAAATATTCGAAAACAGTTCAGAAAAAGGGGCTCGTGAAACTCACCTTAGCACATGCAAGCAGGTAACAACAATCATTATCAGTTAACACGTCCAATCTGTAATATGATCCCTACGATCGTTACTATACACTCATTATTAATATAACTTTAACCAAGTTAACCGGTACATCTGGGGACACTGTTAACCCAGCACTGTACCCGTTCTGGGGGCAATGTTAACCCAGAAACACTTCTCCGGACTCAGATTGTGATGTCGTTTAGAGTTCCATGGTCACAACTACTATTAGTCGTTTTTCTCGTTTTGCATGCCTAGCACGGTTATCCGTTTTTACGTTTCAAAAATGAGTTTGGTCACACACGACCCGAAAGTAGTGGTTGACTGATAATTTAATTAAATTTGTGAGATTTGAGCTCGGTTTAGACTCCCCGATTGGCTGCGGGTCCCGTTTCCGTCTTTGACGTACCGGAAACTGTTAAAATAGGTTAAAATTACTCAAATCATCCGAATTATGTTCGAATGATTTATTTTTACTTGGTTAACTCAATTATATGAAAATAGTTCATTTTTAGGGTTTTTATACACCAGTCAGCTCGCTTAAGCGAACTTCACCGGTTTACGCGTTTTAACTTTAAAAGTTTGATAATTGGCACAAATAATTATCCGTTTAATCTCGGATCTTGAAATTTTGCACAAATCACTTTTTAACAGTGGGGAATTTTATAAAAATATTTCCAGAATTAATTCTTATATTTAAAATTTATTTATCTATTTTTAAACACCATTTAAACACTAAATATGTCGTAAATACCAAACGATCTTAGAAAAATCCCAAATTTCTCCTGGATGTCCCCTGCCATCCACATAGTCCCCTGTAATTTTTTTCAGAACCAAAATCTTCTTTTACATGCCATTTTCACTAAAACCGAGCTAGAAAACCCTAGAACTCGTTTAACCGAAGAGCCTACTTAGACTTCTCCAACTGACCTCAAATTTTGTGTGTGACTTATAAATGATATAAAAAGCTTATCTGCAATTTTCCAGAATTTTTCATGATATTTAAATATTTTTCACCATTTTTAGCCAAAACCGAGCATTAAATTCACCAAATATTCATCCTTTATCCAAAAACTACCAAAAATTCACAGAAATCTTATTTTTATATGTAGAACATCCCTGTAAAATTTCATGACCTAACTCTAAACCATCAACAATCTGTCCCAAAACACATACACCGAACATAAACCGAATATACATTTCGTTTTCCGCCACTACAAGCTACAAACTCGTCTTTCCGCCTTATCTACCACTAAACACAGAGCCTACAAACAAAATACCACAATACCAAGCAAGTTACACTCACGATCAAGCCATTTCTTTCATGGTTTCGGTTATGATTCCAAAAACAAAGATTTAACCGTAAAAATTCGTTTTTGATTCGTTTAACTCCTTTCTTGGACCAAGATCCCTTGTATAACCCGTATACATCACTTGATCTTGCAAGAATCAGTTTTCATCTTTGAAACCTCATTTTCTTGCAAACAAACTCAAGAAACGAAGATGGAAACGTATATAACTCGATTATTTACCTTGTTTTCTTGCTAAAAACTCTCGGTTTTGAATCATGATCTTGAGAGGATTGATGAGCTTGGATGGATTGTTGTAAAAAAATGAAATGAGAAAGGGGGTTGGACCCTTAGGTCCGATCGGATTAATGAGGGGGGTGGGGTAGGACCCACCTCTCCATTATAGGCCACATGTTTGGATTCTCGTAATCCGGATAATGTTTTGGATAATCTGGTTCAGTTCGTTTTTCGGTTAAATGTTTAATTCGGCTTAAAACGGGGTTAAAACGGTCGTTTTTCGGCTTAAAAATGAAATTTATATAAAACCGATTTAAGAACTTTAAAAACTTAAACCATGACATTTATTAACTTAAAACATCATATCATTAATTATCGCGCATCTTTTTCGGCTTGATCGATCATCTCTTGCTCGGTTTGGTATTAAAGGTTTCGTTTAACGCACCGACGTACTATTAAATCGAAATCCTTTTTCTGTGCTTTAATCCACTTATCCCGAAGCTTTAATGCTTCGTAACATCACTAAATATCATATATCTCGTCTATAATTGAACCCTCGATTCGTTCGGGTTTCAATAACTATCGATCGATTAATCGCATATTCAATACGATGAATTATATATTCACGTACAATCAGTACAGTGAACCATGTATTCTCGTATAATTACCATGGTAACTCATGTACCCGACATAAAATATGACGTAACTATCGTCTACCGGTTAGGGTATCCCTGGTTTCGTCGGAATCGTTACATTCTCCCCCCGTTAAGAAATTTCGTCCTCGAAATTTTACACGCCCACTATCCCCTTTCGAGAGAAGGGCGGGGGGTTTTTCCTTCAGAATTTACCCTCGCGTTACCAGGTATAATCTGGTCCTCGCTGTGAATTCCACTTAATCTTAATCAATAAAGCTTGGTATGTCCAAACTGTTTACTTTTCCCGTCTACTATCTCTACGGAATTAGTTATGATATCAAGCATGTCTTCTATGAGTACCTCTATTACTAGTACTTTCGTTGCCTCATCGCTTAGGCACTTTTCAATCCGTATACATGGCAAAACATTATGTATAGTACTTAGCCCCTGGAGTACTTTAATCGATAAACTACATGACCAATCATGGAGATAGTCTCATGAGGTCCTGTATATTAAGGAGCTATTTTCGGTTTTGCCAAACCTCATATCACCTCTCTAAGGTGATGCCTTAAAAATACCTTGTCACCTCTTTCCAGCGACAATGGTTTCCTTTGAATGTTGGCATAAATCCTTTGCCAATCTCGCGCTGCTTTCAGCTTATCATAAATATTATAAATCCAATTGGTTGTTTTTCGAATCAATTCAAATCTTATGGCTTGATTGGCGCCCATTTTCAATTCAACAAATTGGTGATAATTACTTCACCTATAGAAAGCTTCAAGCTCTCGATGCTTCCTTCCCCGCCTTCCAATAATGGAAGTAGGATGACTATTTTGATCTGAGATAATTGAAACTGGTAATCCACGACGAGATACCATTTCACCATCATGAATTTGGGCGAGAATTCATTGTGGTAATCGTCATGGATTGTGATGAAATGCGAGGATTGGTTAATCGATCCGCGATTACCTAATTTGCCTCATGCCTTTGATATATCTTGGGAATTTGCGTCCCGAAATCCATTGTAATTTATTCCCACTATCATTAGCGAATTTTCTGTCGTTGTGGCGTTCCCAAGGGTTTTCGGTATGCAGCCTTATCTCTTGCATAACTTAAATATTCACCAACATACGTAACCATATCTTTCTCCAAACTCGGCCATTAATAAAATCCTTTCAGATATTCGTATCATCAATAGTCTAATCCGATCCCGGATGTATGGAATATTTTGATCTATGCGCTTCGTCCATGATTAATTCACGAAGGTCATGGGAGTCGGGATCCAAACCCAATTTTTGAAGTAGAGAATTTCTTCCACGCGCTGTTCGATATTCTTCTCATTGCCGTAAAGTCCCTACTTTTCCAATTGTTCCTCTTTCAACGCCTCACGTTGAGCGACTCGAATCAGGTCCGAAAGGTTCGACTGGACTATCATCCCCGGTACTCGCACTCGCAATGGCTTACCCCGATCTTTCCTACTCAAGGCATCGGCTACGAGGTTAGCCTTACCGGGGTGATAACGGATGTCACAGTTATAATCGCTTAACAACTCGACCCATCTTCGTTGCCTCATATTCAGTTCCTTCTGATCAAACATGTGCTGCAACTTTTATGATCGGTGAAGATGGTGCACTTCGTACCGTAGAGATAATATGTCCAGATTTCAAGTGCGAAGATAACCGCTCCCAGCTCTAAGTCGTGAGTAGTGTAATTTTTCTCGTGTACTTTTAACTGTCGGGAAGCATAGGCTATAACCTCATTATTCTGCATCAACACGCATCCTAACCCTTTACGCGATGCGTCACAATACGCGACAAAACCATCGTCTCCGTCGAGGAGACTTAAAATCGGCGCTTGGCACAATTTTACTGGTTTCCATCTTATTTGGATCTATGTGAAATCCTTGTTGCTTTACAACCTGACCAAGGGATTATGCCTTCTTTATTCAAAATCACATTTCGAAAACTTCGCGTACAACTCCTCTTGCTTTAACACTTCCACAATTTTCCTTACACGTCGTTCGTGCTCTTCTTTACGTTGCAAATATATCAAAATATCATCAATGAATGCTATGACAAATTTGTCAAAATAAAATTTACAGACTCGGTTCATGAGTTCCATGAATGCTGCCGGCGCATTTGTTAGCCCGAAAGGCATAACTAATAATTCATAATGGCCGTAGCGAGTCCGAAACGCTGTTGTTGCAACGTCCTCTTCTTGGATTTTTCATTTGGCGATAACTATATCTAAGATCAATTTTCTAAAAATAAATCACCCTTTGCAGTTGGTTAAACAGATCATTTACTTCGAAGAAGTGAATACCTATTCTTGATCGTCACTTTATTCAATTCTCCCTAATCAATACATATCCTAACACTTCCGTCCTTCATTTCCCAAATAACACTGGTGCACCCCATAGTGACTAACTAGGTCGTATAAGACCTTCTCCAATAACTCTTGCATTTCAGTTGGTGCAAGTCGGCAAGATGCTTTAGCAACAGGACCAACTTGAGGCATTAAATCGATTCTGAATTCGACCTGTCGGGTTGGCGGTAATCCAGGAAGTTCTTCTGGGAAAACTTGTGGAAATTCGCGTACCATCGGGATATCTTCTATATGTTTTCTATTAAATACTTCGGCAATCGCGTTTGTTAAATACACCACGTCTTCTTATCGTAAATATTATAACATCTCAAGATGAGATTAGAGTGGTAACATAATACCGTACACTTTTCTCTGTATCTAATCGCTTCATCGTCCGAAGGAGAGCTTCTAATCATCTTCTTTTCATATTCGATTTCAGTTTCAGATTGAGTTAGCCAATCCATGTTAACTATTACGTCAAAACTTCTTAACTTTACTGGTCGCAGGTCAATAAGGAAAGGTTAATCGCTCAGAATAATAGGACAATTCCGAACAATTTAGTTAACCATTAGGGGTTTACCGTTAGCGATTCTACAGTATAGGGTTCTATAGTTTCACTAGTCGGTATCTTTCCAAAGGGTAGGAGATTAACAGGAATTAACTACTATCGACGACCGTAAAAATATCACTGGTGCCTATTGATTTGAAACTACAACATACTTAATACCACCTTTGGATCATGACGTGCTTCATTCGAATTACTCCCATAAGTACGGCTCCTTGCTTGATCAGAGGTTGATGCTTGTCATGAGGTTCGTCTTCCAACGACACCTTGGTTCAACTTGGGCAATTTCTCTTGAAACGTTCTGTACTGCCGCATTCATATCAAGTACAACTGTTTGGCATAATCTGATTTCTTTGGATGGATTGTTATTGAAGTTGTTGGGTTCGGAGTGGTTGTACAAGAATGGGTTGGGGTTGCCGGTTCACGTGGCTTCAATTGGTTCCACAATTGGGGCGTTACGTCCATCTTTACCACACCTGTGGTCTACTATCACTCGACATTCTTCTTCCTGCCGATAACCATATTTTCCACATTTAGGGAAGGACCCTTTATGCGGTTCATGTTTTCACACCAGAACTAGTCTTAGTATAATTCTGGGTTGTAGGACATACCTACTTATTCAAAAGCCTATCTTGCACTATACCGTTATCATTTCTCTTCTTTAACACTCGACGTCTCACCTAACGTCCTTCCAGTCCGCTTCCCATAGAGTCAAATATATCAATGCTGGCTTGTGACACAACCCTTCCAAAGGTTGTATGTCTTACAGGATTGACTATACTCCTTATCGATGGAGTTAGTCCCCAATATAGTGCTCACTTCGCTTAGTTTCAGGAGTAATTAGCCATGTTACCAGACATGACAATTCCTTCAAACGGTTAGCGTGTTCTAAGTGATCAGCACACAACATTTCTATCTTTCATAGCTCAGTTTCCACTCTCTGAGTTTAATTACTCGAAATAAAGTGCTCTAGCACAAGAATTTCTAAATCCTGACCATATCATCTGAGCAATAATTTTCTAACTATAATTTTGTACCATCGTGTTCCATCACGATACAACATAATCTACCAACATATCTGTAGCATAATTCACTACACAATGTTCTATCCTCTTACCAATATCCTTAACCATTTCGATCTTTTCTATCCACTCGCTAATCTATTCCTCCCTTTACCATCAGCAAACTATTAATAATTTCCTTAACACAACCAACAAATATATCCTTCATACCGGATCTAATTCATTACGACTTCTATTCATGTTTAGTTTATAACTAATACTTGTAGTCATAATTGCATTCGGTGGGACATTATCACTCTTAGCAATACCACTAAGAATTGAAATATTCATATTCATGTGATTGCTCGATCTATAATTCTGCGATCACATTTGCATCAACACTAGCAGTGATCTGTGATACGACATTCGGTATCATCATCTGCTATCTTTGAGCAATCAACTGAATCATATCAATCTCCATCATTGGAGTTACTCTCTTTATGTCATTCTGCCGTACTCATCCCGTACGCAGTAATCAATACTAATCTCACCGTATAACTTGTTATCAGCTCAATCATAACAACAGGTACACATACACACCAAATATTATCATACATTTTACACATACCAGTATTTAGTATATACGTCCCACAAATATAATAACATATGGACTTAACCTGACGTCGGTTGACGTTTAAATATGTTTCATAACCCTTGTCACCAACTGACATATAGATCTTTCTCAACAAAGATCAATGTTTAATATGCTTGATTTCAATATCCTTCTGCATGTCAGCATAACCGATACATGCTCACCGTGAGCACCAAACGATTACGTACCACGGAGTTATAATATCCGTGTCTATTCGTATATCCGGCATACACAGTATACCACCTACGAACGAATAACCAACTATGCTATAATGATTCCAACACCTCTTTGTGTATGGGTAATCATTCTATTCGAGTATACATGGGTATAGGCATCTAACGGATGTAAGGTTAACATAGGGAGTTGCAAGGTTCAAGGTAATCGCGCAACATGGGTTGCCTTCAAATATTATTAATTACTATTAGGGGAAACTCTATCACTTGCTCAGTCAATGTCCTCAGGCGTTCTAGGTTTGCTAAAATCAGTAATTCTCGATCAGGAGGTGGTATGTCTCATATGTTTGAGAGTGAGCAATACATATATATATATTTCTTTATATTATTTTTATCTGCTCATTTATTATCAAACTCATTATTATTATTTTATTTTATTTATTTATTTATTTATTTACCTTAATGGAATAAGAACGGGTTCAGGTACAGGTCCGTCCGTACGTGAGGGTTGGCAGTTCGGGTGAACATAGGGGGTTATTAGGATATACGGTACCGGTGTTGGTAGGGTAAGGGATTTATCAATTTTGGTTGGGAGTGACGGTTACTAGATATTTCTGGTTAATGTCAAACGGGAGATCTAACTTGGTACTATCATAACTATGGCCCGATAAGTCAGACTCATTATCAACCATGCTCTAAAAATTTCAGCATCCTCGGTACTTTTATTATTTCATCCCCCGGTTCCTTATCCGGGTCCTATTTCTCAATACATGAAACCACAAGATATATATACATATATATATACACACATTAGCACGCATAAATAATATTATATACTTTACACATATGTTGCCATTTTTACCTATTAATGTTCCCCGTGACTTCCCCTGAGTTCCCTCGTGCGGACAAGTCTGTTATTATGTTCCGGACCATAATTACTCACTTGTTCGTCCAAGTTCATCCAGCTCTCGTCACTATAAATTATTAGTTGATATTCAGATCCTATAATACTTGAGCTACTGGTTATATTTTAGGTATCTTTTAAAGACATCCTAATTCTTTTATAACCAATGGCTCTGATACCAACTTCTGTAACACCCCGTAACCGCAGCGGAAACGTAAACGGGATGCAACAGACACCTCTGATATCAACCACATTGTTTATAAAGAAAACTGAATGCATTAATATACTTCAAATTACATTATCTTGTATTCCATTACCGTCTAGGTGATACACACACCATACAATACGATACATAATTCTATCTGTTATAATGTATCCTTACATCCCGCATGCAAATCTTACACACATCAAGCACATAGCACGTAAGCAATCACTTCATCTTAATTGTACCTGAAAAGCATGTGAGAAAACGGGTCAACTATGAATAGTTGGTGAGTTTCACAATTCGAGTAAACCATGATAAATCATTATCAAAATATAATATTATCTGGGGACACTGTTAACCCAGTACTGTACTCATTCTGGGGGCAACGTTAACCCAGAAACACTTCCAAAGACATCTGGGGACACAGTTAACCCAGTAACACTTCCAAAGACATCTGGGGACACAGTTAACCCAGTAACACTTCCAAAGACATCTGGGGACACTGTTAACCCAGTACTGTACCCATTCCGTACGATTCCCGTACAATCAAATATTTATAAATACACGCAAATCCATGCGTTCAGTATGTACTTAAACATCTCAGTAAAAACATGCTTCCGCCCCGAGAAAATATTCGAAAACAGTTCAGAAAAAGGGGCTCGTGAAACTCACCTTAGCACATGCAAGCAGGTAACAACAATCATTATCAGTTAACACGTCCAATCTGTAATATGATCCCTACGATCGTTACTATACACTCATTATTAATATAACTTTAACCAAGTTAACCGGTACATCTGGGGACACTGTTAACCCAGCACTGTACCCGTTCTGGGGGCAATGTTAACCCAGAAACACTTCTCCGGACTCAGATTGTGATGTCGTTTAGAGTTCCATGGTCACAACTACTATTAGTCGTTTTTCTCGTTTTGCGTGCCTAGCACGGTTATCCGTTTTTACGTTTCAAAAATGAGTTTGGTCACACACGACCCGAAAGTAGTGGTTGATTGATAATTTAATTAAAGTTGTGAGATTTGAGCTCGGTTTAGACGCCCCGATTGGCCGCGGGTCCCGTTTCCGTCTTTCACGTACCGGAAACTGTTAAAATAGGTTAAAATTACTCAAATCATCCGAATTATGTTCGAATGATTTATTTTTACTTGTTTAACTCAATTATATGAAAATAGTTCATTTTTAGGGTTTTTATACACCAGTCAGCTCGCTTAAGCGAACTTCACCGGTTTACGCGTTTTAACTTTAAAAGTTTGATAATTGGCACAAATAATTATCCGTTTAATCTCGGATCTTGAAATTTTGCACAAATCACTTTTTAACAGTGGGGAATTTTATAAAAATATTTCCAGAATTAATTCTTATATTTAAAATTTATTTATCTATTTTTAAACACCATTTAAACACTAAATATGTCGTAAATACCAAACGATCTTAGAAAAATCCCAAATTTCTCCTGGATGTCCCCTGCCATCCACATAGTCCCCTGTAATTTTTTTCAGAACCAAAATCTTCTTTTACATGCCATTTTCATTAAAACCGAGCTAGAAAACCCTAGAACTCGTTTAACCGAAGAGCCTACTTAGACTTCTCCAACTGACCTCAAATTTTGTGTGTGACATATACATGATATAAAAAGCTTATATGCAATTTTCCAGAATTTTTCAAGATATTTAAATATTTTTCACCATTTTTAGCCAAAACCGAGCATTAAATTCACCAAATATTCATCCTTTATCCAAAAATTACCAAAAATTTACAGAACTCTTATTTTCATGTGTAGAACATCCCTGTAAAATTTCATGACCTAACTCTAAACCATCAACAATCTGTCCCAAAACACATACACCGAACATAAACCGAATATACTTTTCGTTTTCCGCCACTACAAGCTACAAACTCGTCTTTCCGCCTTATCTACCACTAAACACAGAGCCTACAAACAAAATACCACAATACCAAGCAAGTTACACTCACGATCAAGCCATTTCTTTCATGGTTTCGGTTATGATTCCAAAAACAAAGATTTAACCGTAAAAATTCGTTATAGGCCACATGTTTGGATTCTCGTAATCCGGATAATGTTTTGGATAATCTGGTTCAGTTCGTTTTTCGGTTAAATGTTTAATTCGGCTTAAAACGGGGTTAAAACGGTCGTTTTTCGGCTTAAAAATGAAATTTATATAAAACCGATTTAAGAACTTTAAAAACTTAAACCATGACATTTATTAACTTAAAACATCATATCATTAATTATCGCGCATCTTTTTCGGCTTGATCGATCATCTCTTGCTCGGTTTGGTATTAAAGGTTTCGTTTAACGCACTGACGTACTATTAAATCGAAATCCTTTTTCTGTGCTTTAATCCACTTATCCCGAAGCTTTAATGCTTCGTAACATCACTAAATATCATATATCTCGTCTATAATTGAACCCTCGATTCGTTCGGGTTTCAATAACTATCGATCGATTAATCGCATATTCAATACGATGAATTATATATTCACGTACAATCAGTACAGTGAACCATGTATTCTCGTATAATTACCATGGTAACTCATGTACCCGACATAAAATATGACGTAACTATCGTTTACCGGTTAGGGTCTCCCTGGTTTCGTCGGAATCGTTACAAGCAGGTATAGCTTGTTGTACCTCAGGTGGTTGAGGTGCTCTAGCCTGTTGTGGTTGAGGATCCCGAAACTCGTCCCCACGAGCTGGAACATACTCTTGGTTGATCAAGTACCCGAATAAAGGAGTATGTCGAGAACGGAGCTCAGGTTTGCTCCTCGCTTGGATGATCTGCATTGAGCGAAGATCCTCTTGCTGACACTTTCCACATATCTAATTGGGCGGCGCTGAGGTAACGTGGGAGCGACGTGATTCAAGATCATTTGTAGAAATCTTGGATACATAAGAAATCTCTCACGCGCCACCGCTCGTCTTTGTCGATCTATCTCATAGAATACCATCTGACTAAAGCTGTAACGCTTATTGTAAGTCAGAGCAGTGATCGCCGACTGCATGGTCGCACCCATTCCATCTGTACCAACCTTTCTCCCTGACATGCACACTATCATCACATCCATGAGAAAGCGCCACTGGTCTAGCAAGAACCCCTTGCGTCTCTGAGTATCCCCCAAAGGACCAGAATATCCCATTCTTAGAAACGCACCATCTCTGAATGGAGCCACAAAGTCTGTAGGATCGTCTCTCGTTTCATCCCCAAACTGTAAAGCCACCCTGATCTGTTCAGACGAGAACTGTACTATCTGATTATTGACCGTTGCACGCATAACCGGGGGCTCGACTCGACAGTCATATTCCACTGTCTGCCATAAATCTTCTATGTTTGGCAAAGATATCGGCAGTGTTGTGGTAATCGCGTGGAATATACGCGAGCGGAGAAGAAACGTGATGATCTCGCGGAAATCATCAACACCGCTCGCATCCTGGTCCAATGTGATGTACATGTTATGCCCCGGGAAAAACTGTCGGTTGTTTCTCCACCTTCATCACCACCTGCACCGCCTGCTCCAGCTACAGCTGCCATTTCTGCAACAAAAACAGACTAAGTTAGAGAAACGTCGAGGCAAATCACAAGTTCACCTGTTGCCATGAGCGAAGTTATGATTTATTCAGTATAGGCGAAGTTAGAGGTGGGGCGAAGTTGGGAACAACTTCGCCTCAACTTGAACTTCGCCTGATAAATGTTAAGTAAAAAGAGCCAGGCGAAGTTAATGATAACTTCGCCTAACCACAACTTCGCATCATATACTGTTACATAATTAATTGTCAGGCGAAGTTAAACCTCAGGAGAAGTTAAGGATAACTTCGCCTAAACTGTAAGTTCGCCTGAATATGAATCGACAACAGTTAGACGTTCAATATGAAGTGATTTCGGTCAATTTGGAGATTGCGGATCTCGTAAAACATGTTTTTAAGACGATCTAGACGATCAAGTTGATTACGACCACGTAATAACAGGTTTGAAAATCGGGTGTTGAGGTTTCGAAAGACCGAGGTCACGAAACGGGTCGAAACGACCTTTGATTTACATCAATGACAGTGATTATACGATACAACAACCCTACACACCTTTAATCGGATTAGAATTGAGAAAAAATAACACAGATGATTCGATGCTATAAGTTCGCTTAGGGTTACAGGAAGATAAGTTTGCCGGATTTTGAAAATAATAACAAGTCTGACCTAAAATTTCCTTTATATAGGGTCAAAGTTATACAGGCGAAGTTATGGATAACTTCGCCGATATTAAACTTTACAAAACAAACCCCTATAATTTGAACAATTTGCAATTAAGTTTTAAAACATCCTTTAAAGAGTTAAATGATACGATCAAGACCAAGTAACCAGGTATAAAATCATACAACCACATAAGTAGAATAAAATTTTAAAAATAAAGTACACGGGATCAAATTTCAGTCTCGGCAGGGACTACCACGTTTTAGAAAAGATCCGAACAGGAATCATACTAATTAAGTGACTGTCACACAGATCCATGTTCAGCTGTATTATGACATAAAGAGACAGGTTGTAAGCAGGTAAATAACTTAGAATGGTTTTCATTGCTTCTGTGATACGGGTTAGGTTCAATTAAGCTCAAAACTTAAATGGGCAACACCTCAAAGATTGTGATGTCTCCTATCTATTCTCAAAGCGTATTTGGTTTTCCCCAAGTCACCCCGAGTTGGCCTCGACCCGTAGTGTCTGATTAAATAGTAAGTACTCTTCGATCTTTAGACTCTTCTTCCCGTTCTCTTTCTTACATCATGATTGAGAAGTATTAACATTATAAGCTCTAGAATGTCTCAGTAACACATAATTTTTTTTTTAAATATTTACACAGATTCAAGTAAACTACTGCAAGTCCCGAATCTGGATCACTGCAGTTTCTTGACACACCATCTTCTCGGGAATCAGAACACTCACGGGCTCGTGTATGACTGGGTAATCGATTTTCTGCCTATCATTCGGAAAGATATATATGGAAACATGCACAACTCTTAAGGAGTTTCCACGTAAAATCGAGGAGATTTAGTTAGTATCACTTCTACTTTTACGCACCATAAAAAGCTACCATGACATACAATGACTGTTCTAATGTCTTTTAGGCCTAATAACTTCACTAGTTAAGCACACAGAATCAGTATATCTATCACTTTCCAAGGTTGGATCAATTTTCTGTTAAACATAGTAAAGGAACTTCTTACGAAGTAGTAGACTTGAAAAATAATTTCATCTCCCATAAAAATTTTTAACTTCTATCGCCCCGATCAAGTCGAAGTTTTCTGGTAAACGACTATCCTGAAGATCCAATGGATCAGCTGGACCAACCACATACAAGTATGTGTCCCTCTAACTAAGTATGAACGACTAATTTTCAGCGAAAGAATTAAAAACACATCATAAACCGCCCCGGTCACTTTCAGTCATCTGGTTAATGGCTATCCTTATATTCTACAAGTAGAAATGAGGACCAAACATATCCGAAGATATGTCCTTCAAACTGAGGCAACCGACATAATTCTAAGCGATAGTAACGTGTTTTTTTTTTTTTTTTTTTTTTTAAACAAAGACGAAAAACACGGTTACTCAGGATTGATCATCCCATTCAGCTCAACAAGGTTTTGAAAACGAGTTTTGTCAAACGCTTTAGTAAACAAGTCAGCGAAATTATCTAACGTATCAACCTTTTCGAGCACAATCAATTTCTTCTCAGCACAATCCCGTATAAAATGATGACGGATGTCAATGTGTTTAGTTTTGCTATGCTGTACGGGATTGTTAGTTACTGAGATTGCAGCAGTGTTATCTATGCAAATAGGAGTATGAGTGAAATTCAGACCATAATCTCGCAATTGCTGTTGTATCCAAAGAACCTGGGAGCAGCAGTTCGATGCTGCCATGTATTCTGCTTCACAGGTTGAAATGGCGACTGAGGTCTGCTTCTTGCACTGCCATGACACTAATCTGCCTCCAAGAAACTGACATCCACCTGTTGTTGACTTCCGATTCTGATTGCATCCTCCATAATCAGAATCTGTGTAGGCGACCAACTCCAAGTCTCCTCCTCTCGTGTACCACAACCCCAGCTTAGGCTTGCCTTTGAGATACCGCAATATCCTCTTCACGCCCTTCAAGTGAGATTCCTTTGGGTTTGCCTGAAAGCGTGCACAAAGACAAACTGCAAACATAATATCAGGTCTAGAAGCAGTTAAGTACATTAAAGAACCTATGATTGCCCGATATTGGGTGGGGTCCACGTCTGCATCACTGTCTGAATCAGCACCCAATTTATGGTTGACGCAAACTGGAGTATCAAATAGAGTGTTGTCCTCCATCTTGAAGCATTTGAGAACGTCATGGACATACTTAGTCTGATGAATGAACATCTCATCTTTCTTCTGATCAAACTGCAGTCCTAAAACGAAAGTTAGTTCACCCATAGCACTCATTTCAAACCTCTTTTTCATGACGGCTTCAAATTCCTGACACATGGCGACTTTTGATGCAACGAAGATGATGTCGTCCACGTAGACTTGTACCAGAAGAAAGTCGCTTCCTTTTCTCTTAAAGAACAGTGTGCTATCGATCTTTCCCCTTTCAAATTGATTCTCAAGCAAGTAATCGGATAGAGTTGCGTACCAAGCACGAGGGGCCTGATGTAGCCCATACAGTGCTTTACTTAGCTTGTACACGTGATCAGGAAAGTCTGGGTCAGGAAAACCCGGAGGTTGCTCAACGTACACAACCTCATCGACTTTACCGTTAAGAAACGCACTCTTCACGTCTAACTGGAAAACCTTCATCTCCTTGTGTGCAGCAAATGCCAAAAAGAGTCGAATCGCTTCCAATCTCGCCACAGGAGCAAACACTTCATTGTAGTTGATCCCCTCTTGCTGATTAAAACCCTTTACAACCAGCCTCGCCTTGTTCCTGATAATTATCCCTTTTTCATCTCTCTTGCATTTGAAAACCCATTTTGTGTCAATCGCATGCACATTTTTCGGTTTTGCAACCAAATTCCATACCTCCATATTCTTGAACTGGGCTAACTCTTCTTACATGGCTTCGACCCACGAACTGTCCTTGAGAGCCATTTGATAGTTCTTTGGTTCAATCTGGCTGATGAAGCATACAAGCATTCGTTAATGATGCCTGTATCTTTAATGCTTGTGTAAACACAGGTGTGCTCATTCAAGCTTTGTCTTGTTTGTACACCGTCGGACAGATCACCTATCACGTTCTACAAAGGGTGATTTTTGTGAACTCTCATAGTCGGAACCAAACTGACTTGCAGATTGTCTTCCAGGTTCGAAGGTAGCTCATCAATGGGTGATTGTTGTTGAGAGTGAAACGGATTGAAGAATTCCTCTTCTGTAGAGGCAGCAGGGGTATCGACAGCATTTGACGAGGAAGGTTGACATTCATCGTACAGCGGTCTTTGCACAACATTTTCTTCCTCATCATAAAGCATCTTCGTAGCTATTCTCTCATCAACTTCTGCACAATCCAAGTAAGGCATGTTAAAAGATTTAAAAAGCCTATCATAGTCGAAAGCCCCAGCGGGTCCCGTGCTTGGTTTTGGTGATTTGTAACTTGTGATATCAGTGTTACACACCACCTCAACCTTGCTGGTCGATGTATTAAAGACTCGTCTGTTGGGAGTCCCAACAACATATCCGACTAAAATACCTTCGTCGGCTATTTCACCAAATTTTGAGTTCGTCTTTAATATCGAACACGGGGACCCGAATGGTTCGAGACCACTCATTAGGCTTTCTCCCATGCATAAGTTCATAACATGTTTTATTCAATCTTTTAACAGTTAAAACTCTATTAAGGATATAACAGGCTGTAGCAACAGCTTCAGCCCAGAACACCACAGGAAGTTTCGAATCAGCCAGCATGGTTCTGGCTCCTTCAATTAGCGTTCTGTTCTTCCTCTCAGCCACCCCATTTTGTTGCGGAGTATACGGAGCACTGTACTGGTGGTCTATCCCTTTCTGTAAGCAGAAAATCTCCATCTGATAGTTTTTGAACTCTGACCCATTGTCACTCCTGATGTATTTAACCTTTTTCCCCATAATATTCTCAACCTTGGTAATCAAATTTATTACCATCTGCACCGTTTCATCCTTTGTCTTCAGGAAATATACCCAAGAATATCGAGAGAAATCATCAGTGATCACCAAACAGTATGATGTTCCACCTAGGCTTTTTACATTCACGGGATCGAAGAGATCCATGTGAAGTAGGTCTAGGGTACTGACTATTAAATTAACCTTCTTGGTGTGATGGGATTCTTGTGTTGCTTTCCCTTTTTGCACGATAAGCATTGGTCTTCGTGATGGGGAATTAGACAGTGATGTGACCCACCGAGTTCAGGTAGGATGGTGTAGATGGAAAGCAGCCACAGGTATATTGTGCGACAAGAATTTCCCGACTATACTAAAGGGAAAATTCTATAGGGTGGCAATTAGACCTGCAATGCTATATGGAACAGATTGTTGGGCCATCAAGAAGGCACAAGTGCAGAAGATGGAGGTAGCAGAAATGAGAATGCTACGTTGGATGTGTGGGCACACAAGGCTAGACCGAATAAGAAACATTGTGTTTCGCGAGAGATTTGGGGTGGCGAACATAGCGGACAAGATAAGAGAGTGGAGATTGAGATGGTTTGGACATGTAAAGAGAAGACAGACGATGAATCCTGTTAGATCCGTAGAAAACATTACTATAGAGGGGAGGAGGGGTAGAGGACGACCGAAATTGACTTGGGATGAGAGGATTAGGCATGATTTGATAGACCTAAACCTCTCCGAGGACATGGTTGAGGATAGGAATTCGTGGAGAAGTAGAATTAAAGTTAAGGATTTTTAGAGAGAATTGATTACCTTAGGGCTTAGAATTGGTCACATACCATAATGGTATTTCCCTTACATATATTATTATTATTATTATAATTATTATTAGCTTTTATATATCTGTTAAACTGTGATCTTATTATTAATATTATTATAATTAGTAGTAGTTTTTATATAACTGTTAAACTTTGATTTCCTTTATTTTGCTTCATACACATGTACTTAGAGCCGAGGGTCTCTCTGGAAGACACCTCTTTATTCCTTTGGATAGAGGTACGGTGTGCCTACATCCCACCCTCCCCAGACCCTACTTATAGCTTTGCTGTCGGTGGGATTTTACTAGGCATGATTGATTGATTGATTGAAGCATTGGTCTTCAAAGTTGAAATTTTTCAAGGGAACACCCAGCACCAGCCCATTCTTGACAATGTAGTTCATTTTCCGAAGATGAATATGCCCCATTCTTCGATGCCATAACTCGGACTCCGATTCAGTTGCTTTTGATAGAAGACAAGATTCTTCTGTTGCCATCTCAGTCGACCTCATATCCATAACATACGTATTCTTTTCCCTTGGAGCCTTCATTACTATCCAATCCTCTGGTATCTTGAAACCAGGATACAATACGATCGCTTCATTCTTGGTAAAGTGCACAGTGTAATCTTTGTCACAGATCTGCGATACACTCAGCAGATTATGCTTCAGTTCTTCAACGAAATTCACTTTCTCTAACGTCATTTTACCATTAGTCACCGTCCCAATTCCAGTAATCTTTCCACCACTCTCTCCAGCAAAACTTACTCTTCCTCCCTGAACAGGTTTCCATTCGTGTAACAAATTCTTGTTACCCGTCATGTGCCGGGAACAGCCGCTATCCACAACCCATAGATTGTTTGCAGCCCTGTTCAACTGTTCCTGCACGATTAAAGCAGAGGATTAAAATACGGGTTTAGTGGAGAATTCTTTTCATTTGGTTTATGTTCCTCTCCACGTTTTGGTAACACTGCCTCTTGTTTTGTCTCACTCGACTCGGATGACTTGTCCGAATTTGATGAGACAAAACTAGGAACAGAAATCTTAACACTCAAAACAGGTTTACTCGTTTCGCCTTTACTAACTTCTGGATCTTTAATCGTAACCTTAACAGGAACTGTCTGGCCAATTTCAACATCAACAGATTTCTGGTTACTAGGATCATAAGTATAGTTATGATTATAAGGTGGTGGAACTTCATTATATCCAATTCCTCCCCTTTTAACTGGGGAACGTTGATCACTTACAAGGTGATCAAGTATAGCAGAGGAATTTCTAAATTGCTCAAGCTTTCTGTTTAGTTCCACCACTTTCACCTGGTGATCAGCTATCTGTTTATCCCTTTCAGCTATTAGTTTGGTTTTCTCTTCTAACACTTCATAGCTAAGATCAATTACTTGTATTTTTTCAGCTAGACTGGCTTTAAGACTTCTGATATCTTTTTCACTAGCTTTTATTTTGACCTTGTAACTGTTTTCTCTAGTTTTAGTGTAATGATGATCTTCTTTTAATGTTTTAAATTGAGCATCCAAACTAACAAACTGATCAGTTATTGTTGTCAATTGTTCAGACAGATTTTCACATTTCGTGCAAGGGAGTCTAGTACTTACCTCGGAGAGCTGATCTGTCACTTCTGCCATGTAAGCTTGATTTTCTCCAGTCACTTTCTCACTTCCTGCAGTTTCGATGTTCGCCAAATTGGCCTGTTCGAACACTTCCTCAACATGCAGATTCCAATCGTATTCCCCGTTCTGTCTGGATATCATCGCCCTTTTCTCACTACTTCCACCACTCTGTTGTGTAGACCTGTTCTGACTGCGTTCTACACGTTCATTTGTGCACTCTTTAGCAAAGTGTCCATTATGTTGACAGTTATAACACCGCACCTTTGACTTATCAAATCCTGGTCTTTCACCAACAAACTTTCTACCAGTCTTCTTCATAAACCTTTTAACCCTTCTTACAATCATCGCCATCTGCCACTGCAGATCCATCTCTTCCAGATCATCAGCATCGATCTGATCATAGTCTTCGTCTAAAGTTGCAGGATCAACAATCTTGCCTTTAATGTAATTTTCATACGAAGCAATGAAAGATGCATAGAGAGCAAACTGCTGTTCAGCAGATTTAACACTCATGGGCATCTGAGAGTAGTTGTTGTTCGGAACACTTGAAGAGAAACTACCCTTGGTTGCTTGAGGTTTAGAAGCATTTGTTCCATCAGCTACAAAACACACATCACCATCCATGTTGAGAGTTACATGACCTTCATGTGTTGAGTTAGCGCCCGAGTCTCCCTTAGAGTAGTAAGCAGATGATTCAGACTTCGAACTTGAACTTGATTTAACTTTCGCACCATACATTCCCGGATCCTGAACCTGATCAGTTGGTGTCTCTTTTCGAACCATGTTAAGTTCAAAAGTTCGTAGTTTGTTGACTGCTGTTTCCAAGTCATAGTCGGCAAACTCTTTATCTTCTCTCATCAAGACAGTGTACATCTCCCATTTCGGTGGGAGAGCATCAAGGAGTTTTTCCATGATCTCCTCTTCTTTGTAAGCAATGGAATAATTGCTGAGTTCGGTCATCAGGTGAAAATATCTCGTGATGATATCATCAAGTGATTCATTCTTCAAATACTTGAACACCGAGAATTGGGTTTTGAGTAGTTTAATCTTGGATGCACGAATCCCCACATTTCCTTCAAATCGGTTTTCAAGTGCTTCCCATAGCTCTCTAGCAGTTTTATATTTCCTGAAGGTGTGAAGAATCTCTTGTGGAAGAGCCATTGTTATCGCAGCATGAGCTTTGCTTTCAGCCTCATACATCTTCTTTTCTTCCTCTTCCATCTTATTGTATTTCTTAATCTGTTCACGACCCTCATAAAAAGCAGTTGGTGGAATGTATCCATCTTGAATGCACACCCACATCTTAGCGTCTTGATATTTAACATACTGCTCAAACCGATCTTTCCACGCCACAAAATCGGTTCCCTTAAGCATCTTCGGTGCCTTAGTAGCTGAACCCGCTTCCACTTCCATCTTTACCAGTTCCGTAATATTTATAGAAGTCATCTTTCACGAAACGAAAACACAATAGAACCCCGAAAAATAAAAATTTTATTCTTAACAGTACTGTAGGCGAAGTTAAAGTTAACTTCGCTTAAGTCTTATCTTCGCTTGAATTCGTAACTTCGCTCTCTTTTTAGATTCGCCTGATCGGCGAAGTTGTAGATAACTTCGCTTAAGTTAAGCGAACTTGTGAGGTAGGCGAAGTTGTGGATAACTTCGCTTAACCTTATATCTTCGCCTAAACCCTACAAACAGTAGCGGCAACTTCGCCTGATGAACACGATGATTTTGCAGGTTTGATTTTGACGTTTTGCAAGGTATGCGAAGGTGTAATGGGTTGTTTTTGATGGTGAGAGGTGAGTAGGACACAAAAACTCGGTAAACTCGTCCCGCGAATAGTCGAACGGAACGATTTCTACACACGCGTGATAATCCCGAACCACACAATCATGAGCAAAAGCTTTGATACCAATTGTAGGTTCCCAGCCGGATCTACACGGAATATCTCGTTCTACGTAGGTGCGGAATCCCTACGTAAGACGATACGAGCGTAGAAGACGATACACGTTAACACGATCAAACACATGTTACAATAAACAAAGACACGTTGTATTGCAACTGGAAACACGTGATTCTCTGATCACCGATTACACAAACTGAATAACTCGTAAACTGAAAACTTGTACAATAATAATAAACCTAGCCGTAACCTAATGTTTATATCAGACAACAACTTCGCCTAACATGTTTAGGCGAAGTTGTCCCTAACTTCGCTTGTTCTACAAGTTCGCCCATATCAGGCGAACTTGAGTACCAACTTCGCTTAATACAAAACACAAATCCAACTAACTCGATTACAGACACTAGACACTGAACTACTGACATCATATACCAACAGAGAAAAATATTGAATCCTAGTTTCAAGGCGCGCTTCAAATCGGAGTAATTAGGTACATTTTTTACCATAACCATTCCTGGGAGATCAGTTTTAAATTTTATAAAAAACACTATCTATTTGGTGACGGTTGGAAGCAGTTGGTTAAAGACTTTTGTTTCAGAGTGGTGACGTTCTGTGGTTAAAGTATGTGAAAAACTCTACCATTGATTTAAGAGTGTATGATAAGAATGGTATTCCTTTATTATTTCCACATTTACCACCAATTATTTTTCATCAATTATTAAACTTCAATCTACATGTTGAACATACTGTGGACTCTCCATATTGTGAATCAGTAGTTGGTTATTCTCAAAATCTGGTTTTTGATCATCGTTATAAAACTACGGCTGAAAACTCTGATTGTTATTTAGAGTTCCACAAGAAGATTGAATATCGTATGGTAATAAATATAATACTCTTTTATGCTTTTGTTATATTTTTGTTACTTTAATTTAAAATAAGCATATAAACTTTCTAAATTATTTTTTTAATTTGTAAGCGATTACCCGTTGAAGTCGGAAGACTTGAAAATTTGAAAACGAAACGCTTAATTAAGTTCAGGAGTTTAGTTGGGTCTGAAACAATCTTCAAAGTTAAAAACAGAGGCGAAAACGAAAAGGGTCGCTTTACTTTAATTGGATGGAAATATTACGTAATCAATAATCGATTATGTTTTTGCGGGAGTTTAATTATTCGTTATTATAAGAACGATGTTGTTTTGGTTGTGGTTAAAATTCATTAGTGTTGAGTTTTTGTTTTTATTTTATTATTTTTGTCTTTGTTAAAACTTTATTATAAAACAATGTTATTTCAATTTAATTTTGTCTGCTTTTGAAATAATGTGTTTCGGTATTGGTATTTTTTTTCATTTATTTCTATTTATACCTAACTATTTGTTAATACAATCACAAACTTGTGTGTAATCCTAACTATCACAACTTAAAATTTGTATTATTCGTCTTTTATAGTAATTATGTTTAAACATAGTCAAAAGACATTTATATTAAATATTTGACTTACATTAATATTTGTAATAAACTTAATACTGATATTCTAAATATATTCATAAACTTATTAATTTAAAAATGTATTTCCTAATTTAAGATAATTTCCATTTCCTTATATTAAACACATAACAAATTATATTTAATATTCTATATTCGTTAAATATTCTTTCATAATTATCTTCCGTATTTAGCATTTTGTAGCATGTCTATATCTCTTTCACCATTTTTCTATATCACTTCTCTAATCATGTCTTCATTTTCAAAGAAACGTAAAGTTGTACTCTCCACCTCAAAAAGCAAGAACTGTGATCGAAATGGTATTTAAATTTTGGGTCAAACATGTATGAACTCAACCGATTATTTACCGGTATTGCTTTTTCATTTATATCTTTTATGTGTATATTTCATTTAGGTAATCTTCCAACAAACCAATTGTCTGATGTTTCAAATACACTACAGTCAAATAATGTTCAAAGTGTTCATATTATGCCTCCTACCACATGTTTCTTAACGCATACTTATCTCCAATCTTTCATTACAATCCATAAGGTAAAATCTTTAGGTATCAAAATTTTAAACTTAATTTTAACCATGTTTAATTTGTTAGTTTTGTAATTTTATATTTTTGCTTTACATTGTTTTAATTCATTTTCGTATTGTATATTTATTGAATAAAGGTCAACATCAAATCGGGCCGTTAGGAAACATTTCAAACAATACACCACTTACAATATCTCAAAACTACCCACCAAATAATTATGTGTGTATTTCTGGTCCAAGTAAGTTTTATATGTATTATGTTTTTAATATATGTTTAATTTTATTCTTAATAGTTTCTTGGCTTATGTTAACATTCTAAACGCAGCTTGTAATATTAGAACCGATGCTCCTTATGAAGTTCAAAGCAGTTCTTTTTATGCTATTTCCAAAGGAAAGGAAAACTTGTATCCGTCTACGCTACCAACCGTAAACAAGAATTCTCTATATAACCAACGCACGTATCTCTTTGCATCATTGATAAATATTGCAATTATCTAACTACTGTTATTTTCATTATATATATATATATATATATTTGCAGATGATACTTCTACGCAACTTGACAGTTCTTATTTTGTAAAACAAAAACAAAGAAAGGAAATTGTAGATGGTAAACATGATAAATTAAAACAGTCCTTAAAAAAAGTTCTCAAAGAAGCCCGTCTTCTTCAAGTACCACATTTTTTCTTTGAGTTATTACATTTATATTTATTTTATTTGTTGTTTTAGTTGTTTTATAGTATTGTTTTCAACAAGTTGTGTTATTTCTTCTAACATCATCCCTAAACCAGTGTCAAATATTAGCGAATCTGTTTCTACGTACATAAATTATGGAAGTACCTCATCAACAAGACGTGTTGGCAGACCCAGGAAAATAACCAATACTACTCCTATACCTATGCAGGCGTTCAACGATTTTGAGTTTGTTGTTGACGTTTTTAAAGGCATATCAACAGGTTATTACTTAATACATTACATAAGTCTACATAGTTTGTTATAAATCTTTAGCATCAATGTAATTTTATGTATTGTATAGATTATGTTGATCATGGTGATCAAAGTTTCAAATGTGAGTCTTGCAATGCCTATTTATGGGAAGCTGAATCTAGGAGAGGAAAAAAAATAGTGCCGATACAAGTTTCTCTTTATGTTGCCACAATGGAAATGTTAAACTTCCTTATTTAAAGCACCTCATGAAAGTTATATAAATTTATTTCGTGGCTAAGATTCTGTAAGCAAGTATTTTTTGAAAAATATTAGACGATTCAATTCAATGTTCTCCTTCACATCAATGGGTGGAAAAATTGACAATTCCATTAATAGAGGAAACGCTCCTTACACGTTTAGACTCAGTGGAGAAAACTACCATTCTATAGTAACTCTTCTTCTATTAGATGGTAAGAAACCTCAGTTTGCTCAACTCTACATTTATGATGCAGAGAACGAAATATCAAATCGACAGGGAGTTTTTGGGTAAGACTGATTTTTAAACAGTATATGTTTTTCATTTTTAAACACTTAATTTTTTATCATATACTTCCTTTATATTAACTTTAAAGTGTATTTTTCCCTTTTTGTCTACAGTCAATCATCATTAGATGCAGACAATTTTGATGATTATATTATTAATCATCTAAAGCAAATGTTAGACTCACAAAATCCATTGGTTATCGTATGGTACGTGATTATTTAAAGAAAACCCTCATATTGATTTTAAGCTCCGCATTGTTGGAACAACCAATAAGATGCTAGGATGTATAACTTACCAACAGCCTCTGAGGTTGCTGCTCTTATCATTGGAGATATTGGTGACGCTGTAACATCCCAAAATTCTAGTAAACCAAATGACGCTAGTGTAAAGTTTGTAAATTAATTTATCGTGATTCTCTTGAGGGTTCGGGAAATATATGAGTATGTCCAAAAAGTATTTCATATAGTTTGGGAGCAAGAAGAATCAAATTACAAAGTGCAAGGGCTAAATATTTAACTTATGAAAAGTTATAACCTAAACCTTTCCCTCCCCCCAAACCCATCTGGCCGCAAGTTTCATAGCCCCCAAACCCTTCGATTTTGATCGATTTAATTCAATCCCAAGTTGTTGGAGGTCGTTCAAGGTGTCTACTATACTCTCATGATCTTAAATTTTATAATCTAGGTCGTTAAGATGGTCAATTAATCTATTTCTTGAACTAGAGATAGATTTATATTAAATTCATTTGGCATGCTTTCCGAGTACAAAAGTTGGATTTTTTGGTGTCAAAAGATTACCAGATATGTCTAGTATATCATACTAAAATTTCATGACCATTGGAGTTGTTTTGATAGGTCAATTGATAAAGGGTTCTTGAATGTTGAAATCGTAAATTGTTGTTATTCGGGTATTGTTTGAAGGAATGGGCAACCCGATCAGTTCGAGGGGTCTTATGTTAGTGAAGGGATAGTGGGAAAATTATTTTTTTTGGTTATAGGGGCTGGTTTGGTTGATGATTCCATAATCAGTTTGAAAGAGCGCGTAAAATCTATTAATTTGTGAATTAATGTGAAAAATGATGAGTTTACAAACCCCCACCGACTTGGGTGGTTAAATATTGATGAGTAAGTTGTAAAAAGGTCAAATATTCTCAAAATGGGGCTGGTTTTTTTGGTAGTTGGTTAATCGGTTTGTTAACGTACGAATTCGACACAATTAATGTAAAACGGGAATAGTTTGGGAACCATTGGTGGTGATTTATTGGAAAGGGAGTTTTGGGTAATTTAAGGACTCCGAGGGATGATGTAGATGGATATGAATATTTGGTGCGGCTTTGGGTCAATCCAATCCCATTAGGACGTCTCGTAGAATAAGCGAGTCGTTGCGGTCTAGTTAGTGATTGTTGTGTGCTTTAACTTGATAGGATTGTGATTTTGCGTGATTAGCTAGAGGATCCAGTTGTGATGTTTACGTGATCCATATCAGGTGAGTTTCATGATGCCCCATTTTAAATGTTTTATGTTTTCAGCTAGCATACACGTTTTATGACGATTTTACCCTTTTGAAGTGTTTGGATGATATTGCATAGTTTATGTTATTTTTACTATCTATGCTTGGAAGTTTGTATGATTTATGATTATTTTATTTGTATATGTGTGTGTCGCCACCACGTGAATGTTTTTGTTAAGGCGTGATCGGGTCGAAGAGAAGAATAAAAATTCCTTCATTCCCCTGTTGGGGGTTAAGGTGAGGAGTTCCGAGACAGGAAGATTGTCCTTGGGGCGAACGGATGTTAAAAATACCCTAACAGTTTATCTGTCCTTGGGGTGAAGATTATTCGAGTCCTTAACTTTGTGTTTTGGACTTGAGAGGATGTGACCCGTGTTACGTGCTTGACTGAAGAAAGTTTATTTAATTATTTATTGATATTATTTATGTATTTTATTTTATGAAGACGTATGTCAAACACCTTGGCTAGTCTTTAAAATATTTTGATGATAAAAACATGAACTCACTCAGCTCAAGCTGACTTTGCGTATATGTTAGAATGATTTTTCAAGTGGGACGTGGATGGAATACTGCTTGGAGGTGCACAAGACTACACGGGGTCCCGAGGCAGTTCTAGTCGATGCTCCTCATCATGTTAACATTTATGAATGTTTTAATTTATATTTTTATGTCTTAAGGATAATATGTGGATGTTTTGTAAATTTTCCGTTGCAAGAATACTCTGTATTGAAATTTGGAATGATTACCAATTGTAGGACTCCAGGATTTCGGGGTCTTACAGACGTCATGGACAATAGAGATATAATAGTTAACTCCAGGTCTGGTGGTTTTTTACGAATTAGTGAACTTCATCTTTCTTATACTCCTCTCCAATATCCGTTTCTTTAACCTTTTGGTGAGGATTGTTATAAGGTAGACATTCCTCATAGGAATGTCGATCCTTCATCTACAGCTACCCGTAAGAAGTGCACGATGCGAGAGTTCTTTGCATATAGGTTACAAGATAGGTCGAACCAATTTTCACTACCCTAACGGATGAAGGCTTTTTCAGCAGCTTTTGGTAGACAAATACACCATGGTTGAGAGTCAAAGGTTACATTTTATACGTGGTAAACAGTGTGAAATTAGGTGTGATACATACGAAAGCCTTCGCAACTTTAAAACAACAGGAAATTCAGATGTTTCTACATCTGGGTAGCGTGTAATTCTTTCATCATCTTTTACTGGTGGAAGTAGATATATGATGCAAAATTATTTGGACGCTATGTGTCTTTGTAGATGGTACGGTTATCCAGATTTTTTCTTAACCATTACGTGCAATCCCGGTTGGCTAGAAGTGAAGCATTTTTTAAAGGATACCAATTTAAATTCTAAAGACAGGCCAGATATATTATGTCGGATGTTTAATATGAAGCTTGATTCAATGATTAAGTTGTTGAAGGATAAGTCTTTGTTTTGGAAGGTTAAAGCATGTTCGGTTCGCAATTAAATATTTTTTTTCATATTTTGTTTAGCTTATTTCTAAACTATTTATTTTATTTTATCCTCTAATTCTTTTGTTTAATTGCAAATGCAGCCGTTTACACAATTGAGTATCAGAAACGTGGTCTACCTCATGCCCATATTTGCTTTTTCATTGATCCAGAGAATAAAATTCATAATCCATCACATATAGATCAGTTTATTTCAAGTGAAATTCCAGAAAAGGTCAATGAACCAGACCTATACCAGTTTGTATTCGATCATATGCTTCATGGTCCTTGTGGTTAGGCTAACCCGAGCTGTAGCTGCATGATTGATAGAGAATGTTCCTAGAATGTCCCAAAAATATTTCAAAGTGTGACAAGAATAGATTCAAAAGGTTTTCCAATTTATAAAAGAAGAGATAATAGACGTTACGTCGTTAAGAAAGGTATAAATTTAGATAATAGAAGTGATGTACCTTACAACAAAGTTCTATTACAAAAGTTTCAAGTCTATATAAATGTCGAGTGGTGCAATCAAGAAGGATCAACCAAGTATTTGTTTAAATATATAAATAAGGGTCTAGATCGAGCTACGATTTCCCTTGTCCAAAATAGCAACCTCGAAAATGAAGATCCTAATGTAGATGAGATTAAAGCTTTTTACGATTGTAGATATCTTTCTGCATGTGAGGCTGTTTGGAGAATATTTGCTTTTGATGTTCATTATAGGGTCCCAGCTGTTACGAGACTTCCTTTTCATTTACCTGGTCAACAACAAATAATTTATTGTCCTCAGGAAGATATTGAAGATGTACTTACCAAGACTTCCAATTCAGCTTCAATGTTTACTAGTTAGATGGAAGCCAATAAAAACTATCATTCTGCAAGGAAGCTATCATATGCTGAGTTTCCAACATAGTTTGTATGGAAAAAAACAGTACCACCGAAATGGGTACCAAGGCAACTTGGATTTGCTATTGGTAGAATTCATGCCGTTCCTGCATCATTTGACGAGGCCTACTACTTAAGAATACTTTTAAACAAGGTTAAAGGGCCTAAAGTTTTGAAGATATTCGAACAGTAGATGGTGTTGTTTGTGATTATTTAAGAGATGCATGTTATAGAAGAGGGCTTTTAGATGATGATAAGGAGTACATAAAAGCAATAGAGGAAGCAATTCATACCGCAAACGGAGATTATCTACGAAATTTGTTTGCAACAATGCTTATAACATTCTCCTTATCAAGACCTGATTACGTTTGAGATAATACATGGCATTTCTTAGTCGATGGGATTCTTTAATATCAACAAAAGAAACACAAGAATCCAGGTTAGTTTTGATATATATGTGAACTTGTGTTTGTAGTTTAGTTAACATTAAGTTTATTTTTTTTTTCAGGTTTGATTCTTAGTGACGAGCAACTAAAGAACTTGGCATTACTTGAGCTTGAGGAGTTTTTGGTACCAAACAATTCATCTCTACGTAGGTATACACACATGGTCTTTCCAGATCAGGAATCTATATCTACCTCACTGAATCCTCTTATGATGGAAGAACTATCTTATGATACGGATGCTTTGACTAATGATTTTAAACATTTATGCATTTCTCTAACTGATGAACAAAAAGGCGTTTACAACGAAATATTTAACTCATAGAAACGTAAAAGGTGGTGTTTTTTTCGTGTATGGTTATGGCGGTGCTGGCAAAACATACTTATGAAAAACTTTATCGACCTCAATTAAGTCTAAGGGAGAAATTGTTCTTAATGTTGCTTCAAGTGGAATAGCATCTTTATTATTGGAAGGTGGTAGAACGACTCATTCAAGATTCCTCATTCCAATCAATCTGATCGGGGACTCCCAATGCCAGGTAGTTATTATAAATTTCATTAGGTAGTGATTAATTTAAAGTTAATTTATCTTTTTTAATTACATTATTTAATATATTTTTTAAATATTTTACGTTTTCAGGTTAAGGGAATTACTGATGTTTTTGACTTATTGAAGAAAACATCATTAATAATTTGGGATGAAGCTCCCATGATTCATAAACACGCAATTGAAGCGTTCGACAGAACCCTAAAAGATGTTATGAAAGGTGATTTGTCCAACACTTCTGATTCATTGTTTGGAGGTAAGGTAGTTGTTCTAGGTTGTGATTTCAGACAAATTTTACATGTTGTACAGAATGGAATAAGAAACGATTGTGTGAATGCCACAATTAGTTCTTCCTACATATGGTCAAAGTGTAAGGTTTTGAAACTAACTAAGAACATGAGGTTGACTATTGGTTCTCAAATGCACTTTAGAGATTAAGCAATTCGCTGATTGGTTGTTTGATATTGATGAAGGTAATCTTGGTGGTCCTAATGATGTTGAAGCAGCTATATCAATTCCAAATGATCTTCTCATAAAACATTCCATTGATCCTATGTCTGATTTAATAGACTTTGTGTATCCTTCTATGTCAGAAAGGTTTAATGATCTTACTTACTTTCAAGAACGGGCATTGCTTGTTCCCTTAAATGAGGTGGTTCAAGATATTAATGACCGTATGTTAGCATATTTTCTGGGTCAATAAATGAAATACTTAAGTTAAGATAGTATCGACGAGGTTGAAAGTGTATCAGCAGATTTTGATCCCATGTTGTACTCTCCTGATTTTCTTAATGGTATAAAGATGTCTGAAATGCCAAACCATCGTTTGTTATTTAAGGTGGGAGTTCCTATTATGTTATTAAGGAATATTAATCAGAAAAAAGGTTTGTTTCTGGAACTCGACTACAAGTTGTTAGTTTAGGTAAACGCGTCATTGAAGCTAAGGTTGTTTCTGGCACTAATATCGAATATCGTACTTTAATTAGCCTAATAAGTCTTACACCATCTGATAAGCAACTTCCATTCAAGTTAAAGAGGAGACGGTTTCCTATATCCATTTGTTTTGCAATGACTATAAATAAAAGTCAAAGACAATCGTTAGCGCGCGTTGGATATATTTAAAAGACCCGGTTTTACACATGGCCAACTTTATGTTGCTTTGTCTAGAGTTAAGACTCGAGAAGGTATTAAGATTGTTTTACTAGATAACGAATCCAAACTGATTAATGAAACAAAAAACGTTGTGTATAAAGAAATATTTGGAAACCTACTATGAGTTTTTGATAACACTTTTGGGTGTAGGTTTGTATGTTTTAATTACTTTTAACTTTGTTGAATATAAGGATTGTATTATTTTATTTTGTCTAACTATAGGTGTATATTTGTATGTTAATTTTCCATTCATTGTAGTATCTTTTTCTATATGTTTCTTATATATGTTTTATCTTTTACAAATTTAAGTTTTAAAACTTTTAAACAAGTTATACATTTTATTTTATCTCCGTTATATTTGATATATATGATCTACATTATCAATTTACTAGATAAAAAAAATAGCTTTCATGTTCATAAATAGTCTGAAAATATAGGGTTAATCATGAGTCTTCTTGAATCAATACAACCGTCGTTCCTAATTATGATTAATAAAATAAATTTGTAAGATCAACATACAGACCATAACTTCTTCAATCAATACCAATCTTTTTTTCAATTTCTTCAACCATGGCCACCATTGTTGACTGGAAATATTCCACCGATTTGAATAAATATGAGTTTGTTCTTAGCGATCTCTCCTTAATCCACATGGATAATATTCAATATGTTATGTCTTTTAGTATTATGTTTCGGTACCAAATGCACGCCATCGGGATTCGCAAAGAAGTTCAAACCGAGGAAGAAAAAGCATTGATGAATGTTATACATGAAAATATTTAACAAGATGATCAAGAAGTTCTTCTTATGGTCAATGTTAGTGAGTGGTTTTTTATCCTTTCTAGAATAATGTGGTTATAAAGTATGTGAATGGGCAATAAAAGATTGTTAAGCCTAAATCAATATTGCAATCCAATGATCTTTATCTTTTAAGAGATTTCGATAAATTGATGTAACATTTCGTTGTTTTTCGTTCTTTTCATATTGTAATCGTGACCCAAACCGATCCATACCCCGGTTCGTATTTGGAAAATTTTCAATAAAATCTCGCTTTTTGTTTAAGATTTAATCTTTATTTATTTATGTATTTATTTAATTAGCTATTTAATTATATATAACTATTACTAATATGCACAACAAGTCCCTTAACTTAGTTTTAACCACTTTTGCACCCACATCAATAGAACAAGGACCTAATTGCAAAAATTATTCAATTTTCCCTCCTCTCTCTCCCTCACAGTCGGCAGCCAAAGAACCCCCCCCCCCCTTTCTTGAACCATAATTCACGTACTAATTGACGAAATTGATGTTACCATATCATTCCAAACCATAAATCGCGTCCACCGACACCCTAAACTTGGTAAATTACTACCAATCGACGGCTATTTCGTTAAATACGAACCGCGGCCTAAATGGTTCCTAAAACACTATATAAACATATTCATAATTCAATTCAACTCATCCACATCACCCTCATAACAGGCCGAACCTAAACCCTAACTTAATTGCACCCTGCAAGGCCGTCAATACTCGTTTCGAGATCAAGTTAGAGCCGGGTTTAGTTGTTATTCGTCCCCCATCAATTGGTTAGTTTTTCTGGTAATTTTAATATGCATTTGATTCGTTTTTAACCATGTATCAATAACCCTAACCTAATTTGAATAAAAAACAATCAATTAAATGGTTTTGAGTTCTAGGGTTTGTATGTGAAGTTATTGGGGAAGAACCATAACCTGAATATGTGTTTATTAGTTTTCGTGTTCAGCAAAACGTAGAGCTTGAGAGCCGGCCTGGGGCGCGGGTTCGAATCCCCCATGCCCGGTTTTTGTGTTTTAGTTTTTTGAATTTCATTTTTAAAAGGTTTTACTATTATTATACATACATAACATCTAAATAAGTATTGTTTTGATAAACCGAACCTCGAAACAACTCTTTCCTTTACGTATTCATGTTATATATAAATATATAACTTTATGTATAATACGCATACACTTAAAAAACGAAGACAAAAAAAGATGTATAATAGTCCTTTTACAACTCTCGCTAACGAACCAAATTATGTTAGATATTCAAAATATTTCATGTAACTTTTTCGATAGTATATGCATATATTATTAATGTCTACCTTATTTATGTAAAAATTAAACATAATAACAATAATAGTTTAAATCCTAAATGATTCCAAAATCCTTATAAACCGATTTGTAACCGTTATGTCGTGTCATTTTATTTTATTGGCTATACCCTCTAATTTATATTATTTACAAATTTAATAACAACTTTTGTTTTTATCAAATAATGTACTTAAACCATATCAATTCCCAAATCCGTCATACGCCTTGTTATTATTTCACTAATCTTATTTAGTTAATATTAATATCAACTAGGAACTTCTGTTGACGTAACCCGAGGAGCTCGCCGCTTTTATCTTAAATTTTCTTTTATCGTCATCTCGTTCCTATTAATCCACTAATTAAGGTGAGTTTACATATCCCCCTTTTGCAGCTTTTAAATTTTGAGGGTGACATGTATACCCTATTTACATTACACATTTTTATTTCCACATCTATTCAAAACACAATTCAATACATGTTTATGTGTGATTATTGCATGCTCTATGATAAGGCTCTATGTGCTTAATTGTTTATATTATGTTCGGTGGTTGGTATTTCATCCTCATCTATTTCTAGTCTAATCATACATTTACCCAAGTACTTTGATTTCGTATCAATAAGAACGGGTCCACATCTATTTAGTTGTTTACATTTTCATAAGAATTGTAATACTCATCATTTACATATGAATTGTGATTTATCTCTATATATATATAAAACTAAAACTTATGTATTCTCACCAACATTCGTGTTGACAAACTCTATTTTCATACATGTTACAGGTACAAGTAGTTGATATTATTCAAGATTGAAGACAATAGTTTGATCTTAAGATATCTATTCATATTACACAAAAGAACGATTTATTTGATTTAATTATTGTAATTTGTGTACTTGATATAATGTTAATAAAAATTAAATAATAATTGCCACATTATTTAGTGTCCTTTTGAGCTACTGTCTAATCAATACGTTACGCATTGGTATGTTCCGCAGCATTTGGTCGGGGTGTGACACTTGAAGCTTTCTAATGATAGAAAGAAAGCGGCACATTTTGATTTGGAGAATGAAGTCGGTGAGAAGGTTAAATGGTTGATAGAGTGCCAAAACTATGAATTCGATTTGATGATCTTGCAAGCTCTTTGGATTCTGAAGATGAATTAAGGTAATAGAAATTCAATAAGTTACTTATTTAGTTGATAAGTCTAAATTCTTACTTTATTGTTTACTTTGTTTTGTTTATTTATGTTATTAGTTTACTTCTTAAAAACAAACTTTCAAAAACGTACAATAAACTGGTATGATCATTTATTTTGTTTGTCAGGTTGTGATGACAGTTTGCTTTTTTGGTGTTCTGGTAGAAGTTGATGGTTGGTAAATTTAACTTCCACATGTTTAGATCTTCTTTTGAAATCTCCTTTTATGTTTATATTTAGTTTGTCTTATTATTAAGCTTCAATTAACGCAATCTGAATTTTTTATTTTATGTTTTAGTGGTTATGTTTAATATGCTTGTTTATAAACATGATAGTCTCAATATTCTTTGATTTTTGATGACCAGTTTGATGCATTTTTTTTTTTTGGTTATAAAGTTATGTTAAATTTTATTCTTTTTTAAATGTTTTCTTATAAAATTTTATAATTGTCTATATTTATATGCTAATTGTTGCATTTTTCACATTTTCTTTTTAGTTCAACATAATTAGGTAGCTATTTATGTTAATATAAAGTTATTATGATATACATTAACATTTTGGTTTAATACTTAATTAAGTTCCATGGTTTGTTTGTTTTTCAGGTTGTAAAGCCGGATGATTTTGTTTTAGGACGGAAATTTTCAAGATCATCCTGGTATAATACTGTTAATATCTAATGTTTTCATGACTTTGATAAGAAACTCAAATTTTTGTAACTATTAACTTTTTATGTAGACAATGTTATTCTCTATTTTTTTGGTTGGGTTGTCCTAATGTTGATATATGGTTGTATATTTATGATATTTTATGGTTGTTTATATACATTTGTTACTTATCTAATTTCAACCAATGTGTAACACGGGTACCATCCTAGTTATATTATTATTAATCTCACAAAATATTTGATATGAAAATCTTATAAAATAGAAATATATTAAAAACTAATATCTAATTTTTTTTAAAAAAATTATAATTTATAATTGTGAAACATCTTATAGTAACAAAAATAAGCGGGTCATGAGTCTTACCAAACCCAAATAACTTTTAAACGGGTTATAGCATCTCAATTATTTGTGAAACAATTTCATCATCAAATCCTAAGTACATTTTTTAACTTTCTTACAATAAATAAAATAAAAATTCAAAAAAATATATATAAATATTATAAACGAATAATGTAAAACAATATTGTAATACGGGTGATAAAAGTAGATAACTTTTAAAATAATATATGTTCAATCAAGAATATCACTAAGAATATTTATTTGTGAAATCATTCCTTATAATAACTAAAACTAAAATCCAAAAAACATATAAATAATATAAATAAATAATGTAAAATAAACTCATAATTCGAGAAATAAAAGCTAGTATATCTAACTATCTATATAATTGTCTACCATAAAATCCTATGTGTCGCTATCACGTCGCTCCCCACCCCCTCTAGAGTCACCAGATTGCTTGATTTCTAAATGGAGGCTTCTCATTAATTTAACCCGTTTCGGACCCGTTTATGTTTATACGAGTACGGGTTATATCTCACCCACATACCCACGAACATGTCAATATCTTTTTGTCATTCTTCACCTCTGTCTAAACCCTAAATTACTTCTTCAAAGTTCAATCCTTGTATCAATCTATCGATCGAATATGGAAATTATAAATAATATCTTTTTTTTAAAACAAAATCATATATTAATTTTGGTAGATACCTATTTTATAGGATTTTCAAATCAAATATTTGAGAAGATTAATTTTTAGTTTAATGAGATGTTATAACTCGTTTAAGGAATATCTGGGTTTGGTGAGACTCATACCCATGAATTCGGGTCAAATGCATGAGAAGCTTCCATTTACAAATAATGCAATCTGGTGGCTTGAGAGAATGTAGAGAGTAACCAGAGAGCGACACGTAGGATTTTAGAGCTTTCATTTATATAAATTATAGATAGGGTATGGTTAAAATAAAAACTCACTGAAGTTGTGAAAACCCTAGAAACTCTATGTTAACCATTGATCTTGATGAATAGATGGTTGAGATTGAATGATTAAAATATATTTTTGTAAAAAGCCAATAACACGTCCAAATGCATCATCGACTAGGACTAGAACAAACTTTTAGCGATAATATTTAATGGAAAATGATTAAAATATATGACCGAATTTATATTATATGTCGTTTTATATATGCAACTTGATTTAAAAAAAATGAAACAGAAAAGATAAAGATAAGACCAGGTGTAGTGGCCAACGTTTTGGTGAAAACGCGGGGGGTACACCCCCCCCCCCCCCACGCGTTATGTTGATTTTTTTTTGTGCGTTGTATCTAAAACGTGGAGAATGGCACATTAATCAAAAAGGACCGTTGCTTTTTGACCGTTGGAGAATAAAAAAAAAATTATTTCCTATATATTAAACCATTTCATCCCCAATCAAACCTCGTCAAATTTATAAAAATTCTCTTTCAACTCTATAAAAATTCCTTACACAAAATTCACTATATATGGATTCTCCATCTATATATAAACAGTTTTTCGGCCCCGACCAAGAAGCCGAGGACATGGAGGAGGAACAGGCGGTTACGAGTGCGATTATGCTCGCGAAACAGTATATGAGTTCCGTTACGGGTGCAATTAGCTCTCCACCCCCCCGTTTCGAAAAGAGCATATATCGAACAAGATCGTGCCGAAGCCAACAAGCGGTTGATGGCGGATTACTTCTGCGACTCGCCGAGATACAAGAACCCGAAGACCTTTAGGCGTCGTTTTCGGATGTCTAAAAATTTATTTATGCGCATCACCAATGATTTGGAGCGTGAGTTTGATTACTTTAAGCAAAAACCTGACGCTCGAGGGACGCTAGGATTCACGGCTATTCAGAAGGTTACGTCAGCCGTGCGCGTGCTCACCTACGGAAACACGACCGACATCAACGACGAGTATTTAAAGATGGCCGAAAAACAACTCGAGACACCTTAGAGTATTTTTGTTACGGTACGTTTTGTTTTTTTTTTTAAATAGTTTTTCACTTGTTTACTGTGATCATTTATTTTATAAAAGTTTTGTAAAATATAGGAATATTTAAACTATATGGACCACATTATCTGAGAGAGCCCAACGTTAACGATCTACAACGTCTTTACGAGGCACATACAAGGGTGCATGGTTTCCCCGACATGATAGGGAGTGCAGATTGCATGCATTGGGAATGGGCTAATTGTCCAACTGCATGGCGAGGTCAATTCACACGAGGTGACCAAAAGGGACCAACGGTCAGCCTTCAAGCGATCGCTTCATACGACCTTTGGATTTGGTCGGCATTCTTTGGTGTTCTCGGTTCCAACAATGACATAACCGTCTTAGAGCAGTCTCCTGTGATGGAGAGTTACATATCTGGGACCGTTTCCGTCGCTTCGTTTTGGGCTAACGATAACTTCTACCATCATGGTTACTATCTGGGTGATGGAATATATCCAGAGTTCGCGATAATTGTTAAAACATTCACAGACCCGATGGATGAAAAAAGACAGTATTTTAAGAAAGTGCAAGAGTCTGCGAGAAAGGATATCGAGAGGTGTTTTGATGTTCTTCAACAACGATGGCATTATGTTAAAAATCCTTGTCGTCTGTGGTCTTTAGAAAGAATGAGATGTGCTATGTATGCGTGTATCATAATGCATAACATGATCATCAAGGACAAGGGAAGAGCAATATGTCCAACTTTCATACCGGACCCGGATCCACCACGGACTCCGGCAAGTATGGAGCAACAACTTGAAAACTCGGATTCCGTGCGGTCAAGAGAGATACATAACGCACTAAAGGAGGATTTGGTCCAATATCTTTGGATGTGTCGGCCTCTGCCTGGTGAAAACGATGATCAAAACGAGGACAACAATGAAGACGATGATGAAGACAACGACGACGATGGCGAAGACGATGAAAACGACGAGGACGACGACGAAGAGGGCGAAGACGATGAAGAAGGCGAAGACGACGACGACGACAACGACAAATAGTTTTTTTTTATTTTCTTGTAATATTTATTTAATAAAATATTATTGTTATTTGATTATTCTTATTAAAAATTAAAAAAAAACAAAAAGTGTAAAAGTGACTGGGCGCCACGTGACGCATAATCCCTGGTAGTGAAGAGTTATAACTATAGCTTGTTTTTGTACAAAACCATAACTCTGACTAGTCGTCACGTGATGCATAACCACTGATAGTGGAGCTTTATGAATACACATGATCGGCTAATATATTCCAAACCAAAAGCAGGTGCCTACCCTAGAATAACCCGCCGATTAAATATCACAATCAAACGCTTGGTCATCAGTTCACCACACACGTGGCAAGCTTTCGTTTGTTGGTCATCCAGCATCCCGTTACGTTAACCTTCCTTTGCGTGAACTATGGTGATTCTTTTTCTATAAATTCAACCCAAAATCGTTGAACCCAAAATCGTTGTTATTATTCATCATACTTACATTCTTCAATTCTCAGTTTTCTTCAATTATCTCAAGGTATTGTTTCTTTGTTTGCAATTTTAATTATTATTATTATTATTATTATTGTTTAATAATTTGAGATTATTCGTTTAGATCCGTATATGATGATATTAACTTTTTTTCGTTTAATTTCCCTCAAATGATCTAACCGATGAATTCTTCTTTCGATTATAATTTCAACGCTTTGAATAGGTATAGAATTTAGAGTTGTTGATATTAGGTTTGATGAATTAACCCGTGAATTTAGGCTTTCTTGTTTATTGATATCTGCATGATGTGGCTTTTAATTACAATTGAATTCGATTATACTGTTTTTGATATTAGGTTTAGGGTTTCAATCGTGAATTTGGGCGTCTTTTCTTTATTGATCTTAATTTCATGATTGATGTTGGTTTGTTTGATTTGCAATTCAAATATTATCAATTAGGGTTAGGGTTTGGTTCGTAAATTTAGGCGTTTTATGTTATTGATCTAAGTTTTATTAATTGATGTATAGACTTATATGTAAATTAGATCAAATATTTACAAATTTGTTTTTAACAATTGTTTTGTATTTTTGGAATTGAACAGATGCAGATCTTCGTGAAAACCCTAACTGGCAAGACCATCACTCTCGAGGTTGAGAGCTCGGATACCATCGACAACGTCAAGTCCAAGATCCAGGACAAGGAAGGGATTCCCCCAGATCAGCAGCGTTTGATCTTCGCTGGAAAGCAACTCGAGGACGGCCGAACTCTTGCTGACTACAACATCCAAAAGGAGTCAACTCTCCACTTGGTCCTCCGTCTCCGTGGCGGTATGCAAATCTTTGTCAAGACCCTCACTGGAAAGACCATCACTCTTGAGGTCGAAAGCTCGGATACCATTGATAATGTCAAGGCTAAGATCCAAGACAAGGAAGGAATCCCCCCAGACCAGCAGAGGCTTATCTTTGCCGGTAAGCAGCTCGAGGACGGTCGGACTTTGGCTGACTACAACATCCAGAAGGAATCCACCCTTCACTTGGTCCTTCGTCTCCGTGGTGGTATGCAGATTTTTGTCAAGACCCTAACCGGAAAGACCATCACTTTAGAGGTCGAAAGCTCTGACACCATCGATAACGTCAAGGCGAAAATCCAAGACAAGGAGGGTATTCCCCCAGACCAGCAGAGGTTGATTTTTGCTGGTAAGCAGCTTGAGGATGGAAGGACTTTGGCTGACTATAATATACAGAAAGAGTCCACCCTGCATTTGGTCCTCCGTCTCCGTGGTGGGATGCAAATCTTTGTGAAGACCCTGACCGGAAAGACCATCACTTTGGAGGTCGAAAGCTCTGACACAATCGATAACGTCAAGGCGAAAATTCAAGACAAGGAGGGTATCCCACCGGACCAGCAGAGGTTGATCTTTGCTGGTAAGCAGCTTGAGGATGGGCGGACTCTTGCGGATTACAACATCCAAAAGGAGTCAACTTTGCATCTTGTGTTGAGGTTGAGGGGAGGAATGCAGATTTTCATGAAGACGTTGACTGGGAAGACGATTACTCTGGAGGTGGAGAGTTATGATACGATTGATAATGTGAAGGCGAAGATTCAGGATAAGGAGGGGATCCCACCAGATCAATAGAGGTTGATTTATGCAGGGAAGCAGCTTGAAGATGGGCGTACTCTTGCGGATTATAACATCCAGAAGGAGTCTACCCTGCATCTTGTGCTTCGTCTTCGTGGTGGTTTTTAAGTGGTTTGTGGTTGATGTTTGGAACTGTTTGTGGTGTTTTTGGTTTGATTGTGATTGTGGTTGAATAAAGACATGTTTGTTTTGTGTTTTGTTGAAGTACTCTTGGGAAGAATGGATATTTTAATCGTTCAATGGAATATGGTGTTTGTGTAATTTATTGTATGTTATTCTGCTTTCTTCATGCTTTTACTTGTTTATATATGTGGGGTTTGCTTTAAATTACTGTGAAAGCTTTTCTGCAAATCTGCAATGGTGAAAAACATTGGTTTGTAGAAAAAAATGGTAATCGGTTGAGTCAATATGTAACTGCAGCATGAGTATGACTCGCGAGCCATGTAAAAGCCAGCCTGGTTGTGAAACCCACGTACGCATTGTCCTTTGGAAGCCAAGCCCACAGGCATTAGTTTAATTTACTCTGATCACGGCTTCACCTCACCATTTTCACCCAACCGTCTTTTTTTCTAATCAATGTAGCTGAGGGGTCTAATGCTATTTTAATCTTTCCCCAATTTTATTGAAGAACTAAAATACATTTTCAAAAGATGAAACGTTCATAAACGACTTCAGAAGATAAATTAGTTTCAGGGGTTTTTGTAGTTGTCTTCCTCAGTAATGAGTGAATTTTACTTTTGTATTCTGTCAACCTCAGACACTACTTTTGGTTAAGAGATTTTCATCACTTGTGAACTTCATCAATAACAACAAAAAGATTTTTATCCGAAGAGAAGTGTTGCGTTGCTACACAAAGACTTAAATGTCCAGTCTTGAAAGAATTTTCTGGCTCATGTTTCTGAATTATGCATGCATTAGGTTTGAAGACGGAAGGACTGAGAAGTGTGGTCTCAACAGTTTCTCCTCCTAGAAAATAGATATCAGTGTTCGTGTTTGAGCCGAGGTACCATGATGATACAAAAAACCAAACTATAATAAAATAAATACATCCCACGTAAGTTTAGTTTGCTAAAAAATTGTATTGTATCTATATAAGTGATAAAAATAGTCTAATTTAGATAACTTTTTCATCTTTTAAAACATTTCTAGTTGCACTAGTATTTCTATTTAAATTTATGTCACCAATTTCATTTTTAACAAACAATAAAAATATATATAATAACCGATAAAAAAACTTTAGGGGCATTTTCCAAGGAATACAAAGGACACACATTCTTTATGTAAATTTTAACAAAGTTTAATCTTGATTCTTGAGTGGGTTCTCTAAGCCCGACGTGCCTCCACCCATGTCTGTTGTGGAGGATTGATGGAGTTAGATGAAGAATATGACATCATTTTGATATACTTGTCCGGACACAACACATCCCTCGAACAAGTTGCTCTATAGATGGAATCATGGGCCATTTACATTCGGTCTTCCTAGATGAACTCTACTCGGTTTGGTGCTCATTGTTACCATCTGGATTCAGGCGGATGCGAGGCGAGATTGTATGTGATGACGGTTGTATAAATTAGTCATCACTTTGATTCTTATGGGTGATAGTCATTTCAGCAAAAAGCAATGTTTGATCTCATGTATTCTTCTAAGTATTTGTAACATTATGAAAATTTCAGATCGAAAATAACAATTATTCAAACTCCAAGAACCATATTTGAAAATTTGTTTTCTTGACCCATCGCGATACGCGATGGATCAGATAATAACCCATCGTGTATAGCGATGGATTGTCACAAAAATCCAAGAAAACAAAGGGATCGCGATACGCGATACCCCGAAGCCACAACGTCATCGCGTATCCAGCCACGTGGCAAGCCTATTGGTGACGCGACAAGCCTAGTCGCGATACGCGATGGCCTTCAATTGGCCCATCGCGTATCGCGATGCCTTACCGAATTCAGCCTATAAATAGCCTATAGTAATGTTGGGTGAAGCTAGAGCTTGAGGCATCCGGAAAAAATAACACCCCGTTTAGAAAGTTTAATATTTATTTATTTGTAGAAAATCATATTTAAATCATATAAGTTGAACAGAAGCAAAACTACAAATTGGCTTAGTGGTTGTCCGTTATAGTCTGAGGCCTCTGTCTTTTAGATGTTTCCAACTCAGGTTTAATACTCTCATAAATTACTTTTTGTTTCTAAATTTTTCCCCATCCACATCTCACTTTTTTCACTGTAGGGAAAGATAAAAACAAAGTTGTGTGGTTTAAATACAAATTGGTTTATTGAATTCTAATAATCCCTGTTAACTGGAATTGGTCGATAATAATCTCAAGTCAGTTTATTACCATTGGAGGCCCCAAACTTAAACAACTTGGCCCCGTTAAAAAGGACATAGTGACGTTATATTTTTTTTAATTTTAAACTAATGTTTTAGGACTTTTGATCGGAAGGAGAATACGAATCGATTGATGTAAAACTTCATTCGAAACGGTGATCCAAAACGACGAAACAATGCTTCATTTCGGGTGTTTGAACTTCCAATGAACAAAAATCAAGCTATTGGATCACCAGTTGAGCTAAGTTTTACATCAATCATCCCGTATCCTCCTTCCGATCAAAATCCCTAAAACATTAGTTCGAAATTTGAAAAAAAGTATATATATAACGCCGTTAAGTTCTTTTTGCGGCGGCCCATTGGGGCCAACTTTTTTAAATTTGGGACCGCCAATGGCGATAAAGTGACTTGGTATTATCATCGGCGATTACACTTTAATAGGGATTATTAAAGTCCAATAAACCTATATAAATCAAACTCCTTTTCTAAAATAAAAATTGAAAATTTTGTAGTCTCATATACGCAACACAGCAATCACTCGATAAATTCTAAAAATTAAGCTTATATTTTATGTAAGTTCATCTCTCTAAGTTTCTCATAAAGGCTCAGATTTGTCTTACGTTTCAGACCTCCAAAATGATTGGGCCATGACTGCCCCTAAACTCTTGTTCGATTAAACACATAACGAACCTTGAGCAAGAATTGGACCTCTTTTTATCTTGTTTGTTTGTTTGTGGCGTCAATATAGTATTATATAATTTTGAAATATGTTCATTAGGTAATCGTAAATAAATTAATATTTATCATTGAGGACAAGAAATTACGAGTGTACCCCCAGCATGGAATACGGTGGTAAAAAGCCCAAGGAAAATAGAGGCTTGTATAAAAATCGAGTCTCAACCGTTCACCTCTTCTCTTGTCCATCTACATTTTCATTTTCATTTTCACATATCACCACCATTACCGTTTCCTCACCTCCATCGTCTCCTCCGATCGCCCGCAAGCTCTTTCTTCGGTCAGGTACCTGCCGTTTCGTCTTCATTCGGTTGTTGGATCAAAACTCAATCTTATATTACGGTTTATTTATGCAACAGATTTGGGTAATGCTACCTTATTATTTTGCAAATTTGATTAATGATTAAACACCTTCATCTACATTAGATTGCATAAACTCCCTCATAATCATTTTTTAAGAAAGTTGGTGCATCATCTTCATTTAAAATAATCCCTACATTTTAATTAGAAAAATGATTTCTTAAATCAAGTTAATCTTAATCTCATTGTTATCATTATCATATAATGATTATGATTAGGAAACGAACCACCAAACCAAAGCAAGTCGGCCGGTTGGTTTGGTCCTGATCGGTTTCATTTAATCTTTTTTATTTATTTATCTTTGGAAATGTGATTGGTGTATGTATTATAATAATTAATCATCTTTATCATTTTTAAAGTTTCTAACATGAACTAACAATATTCAAATATAAAATAAAAAAGAAATTGCGGTTCAAACCACCAAACTACTATAACAGGACTCGTCCAACCCATCTAGTTTGTCTTCTGAACCGTAATTATTGGTCGGGTCAATTTCTTTATCAATTCTCAATAAAACGGACCATAAACACCTTATCATCCTTCCATTTTCCCTACTTTTTCCTGCATGCCACATCATATTTTTCCTTGCATTCCAGGTTTTTTTTCCTCATTTCCGCCCAACATCATGGTATCATGTTGAATCTACCACAGCAGAGTCGACTAAACTCAAGAACTGATCTTGAATATTATATGCTCTGTTGCCTTTTCTTCTTGTACACACTAGATAGAGAGAATAATATTAATATTCTTCTTGTTTGTTGATGCTGTACGTACAGCAAGAAAGAAAGAAATAAAGAATAAAAAGCTTTGGATGATGACTGCACTTTTTCAACTTGAAAACACAGTGGCGAAGACTTTTTTGACGAACAAAAACAACTCAATATTATTAAGAAACGACACACGAAAAACTTAATAAACCTATGTGAACCAAGGGTTTATATAACACTCTTGATTCGAGTCCTACTCGTATTCAAATACACAATTTGAATCTAACTCAAATATGTTTTAGGATAAGACTAACTTAATAAAAATAAGACAAACTTATTAATAAATAATAAACGAATTATTATTTAAATCTCCTCCAAGACACCCCATGAGATTTACCGAACCGCCCTTAAATAGCGTCTCGTTTAACACTCCCTCTCGATATTTGCTTCCTTCATTCCCAAACGAGTACAAAACTTCACTAGCTTCTCTTTTGGCAAACTCTTTGTGAACATATCAGCAGCTTGCTCCAACGTGTTAACATATTTAAAATCAATTTCTCCATTTAACACTTTTTCACGAATAAAGTGATAATGAACTTCAATATGTTTCGTACGCGCATGAAACGTGGGATTCTTAGCCAATAAGATTGAAGACACATTATCCCCAAACAAGGTTACCTTCTCGTTCTTACCTTGATTTAACTCGTTTAGAAAACGAACCAGCCACACTGTAACATCCCGAAATTTCCAGGTAATATTAATTATATTACTTAATATTAGAGAGAAAGTTTACCCGGGTTATTAGGAAATAAATAATAGAGTAGGAGTTGGTATGAGTCGGGCTAGTGTTGGATTAATTGAGATGGGTTAAATGAGAATGGGCCTCGGGTCCGTGGGCTTAGAGGGATATAAATATCCCATCCCAAACCCAATCTTTCATTTCCACCTTCTTTCTTCGCACACTCAAAACACACATTCTAACCGATCAAGATTCGAAGCCGAGACCCGAGATTTTGTTGTTAGATCTGAGTTGTTAAGGTAAGAACATATCCAACAAAGCTAATATTACTGAAAATGGTTAGGATTGGATGGGTTAAACCGGACCCGAAACCAAACTGCCCAAATCGGACCCCTAAAACGTCGATTTTAGGCCGATTTGATGGTTAGGGTTTGTAGGCGCCGATCATACGATTCCGTGGGTACCAAAATCGAGTTATTTGGCTAAGAAACGAAGGAGTTATGGGCAAACAGATCTGCAGCGCGACAACTTCGCCTGCAAGATTAAGTTCGCTTGATGAACTTCGCCTTCAAGCGTAACTTCGCCTTCAAGCGTAACTTCGCCTACGGCCAAGTTCGCCTAAGGATAACTTCGCCTACGGCCAAGTTCGCCTAAGGATAACTTCGCCTGAAGCCAAGTTCGCCTAAGGATAACTTCGCCTGAAGCCAAGTTCGCCTAAGGTTTAACTTCGCCTGAAGCCAAGTTCGCCTAAGGTTTAACTTCGCCTGAAGCCAAGTTCGCCTAAGGTTTAACTTCGCCTGAAGCCAAGTTCGCCTAAGGTTTAACTTCGCCTGAAGCCAAGTTCGCCTAAGGTTTAACTTCTCCTGAAGCCAAGTTCGCCTAAGGTTTAACTTCGCCTGAAGCCAAGTTCGCCTAAGGTTTAACTTCGCCTGAAGCTAAGTTCGCCCGAAGGGTTAACTTCGCCTAAAGCCAAGTTTGATTAGAAAATAAATTATAAAGCGATAAGTTAAAGTAAGCTAATACTAGGCCACCAGATTAGGTCAGGCGAGTATTGATACGTGTAACTTGTACAGTTAGCCGAGCTCAGTTAAAGAGGGGATTTACAGCTACCAGAGAAAGAAGCAGAATTCAGGTGAGTTTCTAGCCCCATTCCTTGTTATGTTTTCGGGGCTGTGTGCATACTCGATGTGTTGTTAATACATTTATCCTAAGTGATAAGTGTATGTCATATGTGATATGTGTGATAGATTTGAATGATTGTTTGTCGGTACGCGAACGATCTTCGGATATTGCGCGTACCGTCAGGTTAAAAATAAAGGTACGAATATTATATATCGTAGATGTATGAATATTTCAAATGAATACTTGTCGGGGCGTGAACGATCTTCGGATATTGCACGTACTGTCAAGTTGTAACGTTATAAATATGGTAAGTATGATATGTATGTTTATGTGTATGAACGTAATAAAGTTAATAAAAGAAGGAAATGACGGTTGTATGGTTGTATGGTTACGAAAAGGGTACCGAGCCCTAATAATACTCGAGGTATGATGTATGGTTGTATGGTAACGAAGAGGGAATCGAACCCTACTAATATTCGAAAACCAAGGGACCAGACCCTTATAATATCTGTGATGTTAGGGACCAGACCCTTATAATATCTGTGATGTTAGGGACCAGACCCTCATAATATCTGTGATGTTAGGGACCAGACCCTCATAATATCTGTGATGTTAGGGACCAGACCCTTATAATATCTGTGATGTTAGGGACCAGACCCTTATAATATCTGTGATGTTAGGGACCAGACTCTTATAATATCTGTGATGTTAGGGACCAGACCCTTACAATATCTGTGAGGATATGGACCAGACCCTCATAATATCTGTGATGTTAGGGACCAGACCCTTATAATATCTGTGATGTTAGGGACCAGACCCTTATAATATCTGTGAGGTTATAGGGCGAAAGGCTCTTTAAAACGTATGATTATGAATGTAAAGAAAGTATGTAAGTAAGAAAGAAAGTATGTAAGTAAGAATGAAGATATGAGTACTTATGTGTGTATGAAAGAAAGTTATGAGGTTAAGTACGTATGTATGTAATAAGGTATTGTATGGTATTGTATGATTAACTAGAACTCACTCAGCGTAGCTGACTTTTAGTATGCACGCAGGTGAGTAGGATGAGACAGCTGGCTTGAGTGGAGGACACATGGCAGAAGACTAAAGCCTGGCATCTGAAGATCTGATATGCTTTTATAAGTTATGTTTTGATTTTGAAAGACAAGAGGAATGTTTTAAGACATGATTATGAATTGATATGTAATGTTTTATGAAAGTTTTATATTCCGCGTAAAGTTTTTAATTAACTCTGATATTTAGAACTGTGTTTATGAGTAAATCCAACACGAAAGTAGGGTTACCGGTAACGGGGCCTTACAAGTTGGTATCAGAGCAAAGTTCAAGAGATTTAAGCATCCTACATGCTTAGACTTGAACAGAGAATGGGATTTAAGTAAGAAAAGAAAGAAGATGCCAGTTCAAGAATGCCATGTGTCGCTCAAGCAAGATCAGTAAAGGTGAAAGGTATGATTAAATGATATATGTTAATGAGAAAGAAAAGATATGAGAATGGTACGGATAGGAATAATTGATTGTTTGAATTGACTAACTGCTTAAGTAGAACCAGCACAAATAGACTCATAAAGGGAAGTATATAGGACACGGAAAGCAATGTGATCAGCTAGTCACAGCTGGCCACTGTTATTACCTGTTAGCCTTGCTATCCTTGTACTAGATAGTTCCTTGAGTGATGATGTTTGTGTTTTCCCTTAGAATACTAATGGCTGGAGCAAAAAGGTTTGTTGGTAAGGGAGGTCACACTGGACGTCCTCTTGGAATACGCGTTGTCCGAGAACCTTCTGAAGAACTAGTTACTACCACAAAAAAGGATAAAAGTGAAACTTTGCAAGGACCAAGCAGCAATGAAGGGTATCAGCTGGATCCTGTTACTCAATTTGCCATTTCTTACGCTGTAGCCGCTGCAGAGAAGAAATTTCGTACTGACAAGTCTGCCGAAAACCATGCAAGGGCCACTGAGAAGGCAGGAGGAGACGGAAAGAAGGGTGATGATGAAAAGGGAGGAGCGAAAGGAACCAAAGGATCTGTAGATGTCGTGGAGTATGCGGGGAAGAAGATACCAAAGGTCGCGGGAAGGGAAACATGCAAAGTGTGCGGGAAGATGCACCTAGGAGAATGCAAGGCTGGTCCAAATCAGTGCTACCGATGTGGGAAGAAGGGACACATAACTCGTGATTGCACCGAGGACCAGAAATGTTATAAGTGTGGTAAGTCGGGTCACTTAGCTAGGGATTGTGGGGGAGCAAGAACGGTGGGGGAAAAGAAGAAAAAGAACCCAACTCCAGAACCAGAGGAAGCCGATGAGGTGGATCCACGCAAAAAGAAGGCAAGGCAAGAGGGGTTCACTGCTTGTGAAAAATGTGGGAAGAGACACCCCGGAGAGTGCAGAAAGGGATTAGGTGTTTGCTACAGGTGTGGAAGAGCAGGACATTCCTCTGGGGAATGTGATGATTACCATAGGTGTCACAACTGTGGAGGACGTGGGCACCTAGCAAGGGATTGCAAGAAGCCAAAGGAAGGACATGAAGGAGAAAAGAAGGAGAAGAAATGGGCTACCTCTGCTAAGCGGTCTGGCGAGATGGTGACAACAACTGATGAGAGGAAGGCCAAGGTTGGGAACAAGGATGCGTGTAAGACATGTGGGCGAGTGCACCAGGGAGAATGTAAGACTGGGACAGACAGGTGCTATCGGTGTGGAAAGAGTGGGCATTATTCTCGAGAATGCCCTGATCGTCCAAAGTGCTTCAATTGCGGAAAAGCTGACCACATGGCTAGGGATTGCAAGGAATCAGGGGCGGAAGGTGCGAAAGGGTGAAGACTTGGGGAAACTGCAGAGAGGGACGCTTGATGAAGGAATAATTGCTTATGCAATAGTGTTATTAAGTTGCTTTTGCTTAAGGACTTGTTGTGTGTTAAGGTTTAAAACTTATGGTTATCAGTAACGTGTAATATATATATTGAGTTTGGTTATGAATGATTATTATGTTGTGATGAAAGGTTGTTTTAGACAATAGTGTTAAAAGTACTAATCAAAGCCCTTGGAGGTATGAGATGAGTTGTGGTACATCGAGAGTCTCATGGACAAGCTACCTTAAATAGCTAAAACGCATGACCACTATTCGATGACTGTAAAGTCAGAAGTAAGAAGGATAACTCAGAAAGCGAAGGCGATTCGATAAAGCGTGTAAATATAAGAAGTTTTCCTTTTATAGGGAATAAGTTAGGTTTCGGGGACGAAACCTCTTTAAGGAGGGAAGACTTGTAACATCCCGAAATTTCCAGGTAATATTAATTATATTACTTAATATTAGAGAGAAAGTTTACCCGGGTTATTAGGAAATAAATAATAGAGTAGGAGTTGGTATGAGTCGGGCTAGTGTTGGATTAATTGAGATGGGTTAAATGAGAATGGGCCTCGGGTCCGTGGGCTTAGAGGGATATAAATATCCCATCCCAAACCCAATCTTTCATTTCCACCTTCTTTCTTCGCACACTCAAAACACACATTCTAACCGATCAAGATTCGAAGCCGAGACCCGAGATTTTGTTGTTAGATCTGAGTTGTTAAGGTAAGAACATATCCAACAAAGCTAATATTACTGAAAATGGTTAGGATTGGATGGGTTAAACCGGACCCGAAACCAAACTGCCCAAATCGGACCCCTAAAACGTCGATTTTAGGCCGATTTGATGGTTAGGGTTTGTAGGCGCCGATCATACGATTCCGTGGGTACCAAAATCGAGTTATTTGGCTAAGAAACGAAGGAGTTATGGGCAAACAGATCTGCAGCGCGACAACTTCGCCTGCAAGATTAAGTTCGCTTGATGAACTTCGCCTTCAAGCGTAACTTCGCCTTCAAGCGTAACTTCGCCTACGGCCAAGTTCGCCTAAGGATAACTTCGCCTACGGCCAAGTTCGCCTAAGGATAACTTCGCCTGAAGCCAAGTTCGCCTAAGGATAACTTCGCCTGAAGCCAAGTTCGCCTAAGGTTTAACTTCGCCTGAAGCCAAGTTCGCCTAAGGTTTAACTTCGCCTGAAGCCAAGTTCGCCTAAGGTTTAACTTCGCCTGAAGCCAAGTTCGCCTAAGGTTTAACTTCGCCTGAAGCGAAGTTCGCCCGAAGGGTTAACTTCGCCTAAAGCCAAGTTTGATTAGAAAATAAATTATAAAGCGATAAGTTAAAGTAAGCTAATACTAGGCCACCAGATTAGGTCAGGCGAGTATTGATACGTGTAACTTGTACAGTTAGCCGAGCTCAGTTAAAGAGGGGATTTACAGCTACCAGAGAAAGAAGCAGAATTCAGGTGAGTTTCTAGCCCCATTCCTTGTTATGTTTTCGGGGCTGTGTGCATACTCGATGTGTTGTTAATACATTTATCCTAAGTGATAAGTGTATGTCATATGTGATATGTGTGATAGATTTGAATGATTGTTTGTCGGTACGCGAACGATCTTCGGATATTGCGCGTACCGTCAGGTTAAAAATAAAGGTACGAATATTATATATCGTAGATGTATGAATATTTCAAATGAATACTTGTCGGGGCGTGAACGATCTTCGGATATTGCACGTACTGTCAAGTTGTAACGTTATAAATATGGTAAGTATGATATGTATGTTTATGTGTATGAACGTAATAAAGTTAATAAAAGAAGGAAATGACGGTTGTATGGTTGTATGGTTACGAAAAGGGTACCGAGCCCTAATAATACTCGAGGTATGATGTATGGTTGTATGGTAACGAAGAGGGAATCGAACCCTACTAATATTCGAAAACCAAGGGACCAGACCCTTATAATATCTGTGATGTTAGGGACCAGACCCTTATAATATCTGTGATGTTAGGGACCAGACCCTCATAATATCTGTGATGTTAGGGACCAGACCCTCATAATATCTGTGATGTTAGGGACCAGACCCTTATAATATCTGTGATGTTAGGGACCAGACCCTTATAATATCTGTGATGTTAGGGACCAGACTCTTATAATATCTGTGATGTTAGGGACCAGACCCTTACAATATCTGTGAGGATATGGACCAGACCCTCATAATATCTGTGATGTTAGGGACCAGACCCTTATAATATCTGTGATGTTAGGGACCAGACCCTTATAATATCTGTGAGGTTATAGGGCGAAAGGCTCTTTAAAACGTATGATTATGAATGTAAAGAAAGTATGTAAGTAAGAAAGAAAGTATGTAAGTAAGAATGAAGATATGAGTACTTATGTGTGTATGAAAGAAAGTTATGAGGTTAAGTACGTATGTATGTAATAAGGTATTGTATGGTATTGTATGATTAACTAGAACTCACTCAGCGTAGCTGACTTTTAGTATGCACGCAGGTGAGTAGGATGAGACAGCTGGCTTGAGTGGAGGACACATGGCAGAAGACTAAAGCCTGGCATCTGAAGATCTGATATGCTTTTATAAGTTATGTTTTGATTTTGAAAGACAAGAGGAATGTTTTAAGACATGATTATGAATTGATATGTAATGTTTTATGAAAGTTTTATATTCCGCGTAAAGTTTTTAATTAACTCTGATATTTAGAACTGTGTTTATGAGTAAATCCAACACGAAAGTAGGGTTACCGGTAACGGGGCCTTACAAGTTGGTATCAGAGCAAAGTTCAAGAGATTTAAGCATCCTACATGCTTAGACTTGAACAGAGAATGTGATTTAAGTAAGAAAAGAAAGAAGATGCCAGTTCAAGAATGCCATGTGTCGCTCAAGCAAGATCAGTAAAGGTGAAAGGTATGATTAAATGATATATGTTAATGAGAAAGAAAAGATATGAGAATGGTACGGATAGGAATAATTGATTGTTTGAATTGACTAACTGCTTAAGTAGAACCAGCACAAATAGACTCATAAAGGGAAGTATATAGGACACGGAAAGCAATGTGATCAGCTAGTCACAGCTGGCCACTGTTATTACCTGTTAGCCTTGCTATCCTTGTACTAGATAGTTCCTTGAGTGATGATGTTTGTGTTTTCCCTTAGAATACTAATGGCTGGAGCAAAAAGGTTTGTTGGTAAGGGAGGTCACACTGGACGTCCTCTTGGAATACGCGTTGTCCGAGAACCTTCTGAAGAACTAGTTACTACCACAAAAAAGGATAAAAGTGAAACTTTGCAAGGACCAAGCAGCAATGAAGGGTATCAGCTGGATCCTGTTACTCAATTTGCCATTTCTTACGCTGTAGCCGCTGCAGAGAAGAAATTTCGTACTGACAAGTCTGCCGAAAACCATGCAAGGGCCACTGAGAAGGCAGGAGGAGACGGAAAGAAGGGTGATGATGAAAAGGGAGGAGCGAAAGGAACCAAAGGATCTGTAGATGTCGTGGAGTATGCGGGGAAGAAGATACCAAAGGTCGCGGGAAGGGAAACATGCAAAGTGTGCGGGAAGATGCACCTAGGAGAATGCAAGGCTGGTCCAAATCAGTGCTACCGATGTGGGAAGAAGGGACACATAACTCGTGATTGCACCGAGGACCAGAAATGTTATAAGTGTGGTAAGTCGGGTCACTTAGCTAGGGATTGTGGGGGAGCAAGAACGGTGGGGGAAAAGAAGAAAAAGAACCCAACTCCAGAACCAGAGGAAGCCGATGAGGTGGATCCACGCAAAAAGAAGGCAAGGCAAGAGGGGTTCACTGCTTGTGAAAAATGTGGGAAGAGACACCCCGGAGAGTGCAGAAAGGGATTAGGTGTTTGCTACAGGTGTGGAAGAGCAGGACATTCCTCTGGGGAATGTGATGATTACCATAGGTGTCACAACTGTGGAGGACGTGGGCACCTAGCAAGGGATTGCAAGAAGCCAAAGGAAGGACATGAAGGAGAAAAGAAGGAGAAGAAATGGGCTACCTCTGCTAAGCGGTCTGGCGAGATGGTGACAACAACTGATGAGAGGAAGGCCAAGGTTGGGAACAAGGATGCGTGTAAGACATGTGGGCGAGTGCACCAGGGAGAATGTAAGACTGGGACAGACAGGTGCTATCGGTGTGGAAAGAGTGGGCATTATTCTCGAGAATGCCCTGATCGTCCAAAGTGCTTCAATTGCGGAAAAGCTGACCACATGGCTAGGGATTGCAAGGAATCAGGGGCGGAAGGTGCGAAAGGGTGAAGACTTGGGGAAACTGCAGAGAGGGACGCTTGATGAAGGAATAATTGCTTATGCAATAGTGTTATTAAGTTGCTTTTGCTTAAGGACTTGTTGTGTGTTAAGGTTTAAAACTTATGGTTATCAGTAACGTGTAATATATATATTGAGTTTGGTTATGAATGATTATTATGTTGTGATGAAAGGTTGTTTTAGACAATAGTGTTAAAAGTACTAATCAAAGCCCTTGGAGGTATGAGATGAGTTGTGGTACATCGAGAGTCTCATGGACAAGCTACCTTAAATAGCTAAAACGCATGACCACTATTCGATGACTGTAAAGTCAGAAGTAAGAAGGATAACTCAGAAAGCGAAGGCGATTCGATAAAGCGTGTAAATATAAGAAGTTTTCCTTTTATAGGGAATAAGTTAGGTTTCGGGGACGAAACCTCTTTAAGGAGGGAAGACTTGTAACATCCCGAAATTTCCAGGTAATATTAATTATATTACTTAATATTAGAGAGAAAGTTTACCCGGGTTATTAGGAAATAAATAATAGAGTAGGAGTTGGTATGAGTCGGGCTAGTGTTGGATTAATTGAGATGGGTTGAATGAGAATGGGCCTCGGGTCCGTGGGCTTAGAGGGATATAAATATCCCATCCCAAACCCAATCTTTCATTTCCACCTTCTTTCTTCGCACACTCAAAACACACATTCTAACCGATCAAGATTCGAAGCCGAGACCCGAGATTTTGTTGTTAGATCTGAGTTGTTAAGGTAAGAACATATCCAACAAAGCTAATATTACTGAAAATGGTTAGGATTGGATGGGTTAAACCGGACCCGAAACCAAACTGCCCAAATCGGACCCGAAACCAAACTGCCCAAATCGGACCCCTAAAACGTCGATTTTAGGCCGATTTGATGGTTAGGGTTTGTAGGCGCCGATCATACGATTCCGTGGGTACCAAAATCGAGTTATTTGGCTAAGAAACGAAGGAGTTATGGGCAAACAGATCTGCAGCGCGACAACTTCGCCTGCAAGATTAAGTTCGCTTGATGAACTTCGCCTTCAAGCGTAACTTCGCCTTCAAGCGTAACTTCGCCTACGGCCAAGTTCGCCTAAGGATAACTTCGCCTACGGCCAAGTTCGCCTAAGGATAACTTCGCCTGAAGCCAAGTTCGCCTAAGGATAACTTCGCCTGAAGCCAAGTTCGCCTAAGGTTTAACTTCGCCTGAAGCCAAGTTCGCCTAAGGTTTAACTTCGCCTGAAGCCAAGTTCGCCTAAGGTTTAACTTCGCCTGAAGCCAAGTTCGCCTAAGGTTTAACTTCGCCTGAAGCCAAGTTCGCCTAAGGTTTAACTTCGCCTGAAGCCAAGTTCGCCTAAGGTTTAACTTCGCCTGAAGCTAAGTTCGCCCGAAGGGTTAACTTCGCCTAAAGCCAAGTTTGATTAGAAAATAAATTATAAAGCGATAAGTTAAAGTAAGCTAATACTAGGCCACCAGATTAGGTCAGGCGAGTATTGATACGTGTAACTTGTACAGTTAGCCGAGCTCAGTTAAAGAGGGGATTTACAGCTACCAGAGAAAGAAGCAGAATTCAGGTGAGTTTCTAGCCCCATTCCTTGTTATGTTTTCGGGGCTGTGTGCATACTCGATGTGTTGTTAATACATTTATCCTAAGTGATAAGTGTATGTCATATGTGATATGTGTGATAGATTTGAATGATTGTTTGTCGGTACGCGAACGATCTTCGGATATTGCGCGTACCGTCAGGTTAAAAATAAAGGTACGAATATTATATATCGTAGATGTATGAATATTTCAAATGAATACTTGTCGGGGCGTGAACGATCTTCGGATATTGCACGTACTGTCAAGTTGTAACGTTATAAATATGGTAAGTATGATATGTATGTTTATGTGTATGAACGTAATAAAGTTAATAAAAGAAGGAAATGACGGTTGTATGGTTGTATGGTTACGAAAAGGGTACCGAGCCCTAATAATACTCGAGGTATGATGTATGGTTGTATGGTAACGAAGAGGGAATCGAACCCTACTAATATTCGAAAACCAAGGGACCAGACCCTTATAATATCTGTGATGTTAGGGACCAGACCCTTATAATATCTGTGATGTTAGGGACCAGACCCTCATAATATCTGTGATGTTAGGGACCAGACCCTCATAATATCTGTGATGTTAGGGACCAGACCCTCATAATATCTGTGATGTTAGGGACCAGACCCTTATAATATCTGTGATGTTAGGGACCAGACTCTTATAATATCTGTGATGTTAGGGACCAGACCCTTACAATATCTGTGAGGATAGGGACCAGACCCTCATAATATCTGTGATGTTAGGGACCAGACCCTTATAATATCTGTGATGTTAGGGACCAGACCCTTATAATATCTGTGAGGTTATAGGGCGAAAGGCTCTTTAAAACGTATGATTATGAATGTAAAGAAAGTATGTAAGTAAGAAAGAAAGTATGTAAGTAAGAATGAAGATATGAGTACTTATGTGTGTATGAAAGAAAGTTATGAGGTTAAGTACGTATGTATGTAATAAGGTATTGTATGGTATTGTATGATTAACTAGAACTCACTCAGCGTAGCTGACTTTTAGTATGCACGCAGGTGAGTAGGATGAGACAGCTGGCTTGAGTGGAGGACACATGGCAGAAGACTAAAGCCTGGCATCTGAAGATCTGATATGCTTTTATAAGTTATGTTTTGATTTTGAAAGACAAGAGGAATGTTTTAAGACATGATTATGAATTGATATGTAATGTTTTATGAAAGTTTTATATTCCGCGTAAAGTTTTTAATTAACTCTGATATTTAGAACTGTGTTTATGAGTAAATCCAACACGAAAGTAGGGTTACCGGTAACGGGGCCTTACACACACGCACTCTTGCGCAGCCATAGTCGCGGCCCAATACTCCGCCTCGGTAGTCGAAAGTGATACGGTAGGTTGCCTTTTGCTGCACCATGTAACAGCACTTGAACCAATCAAGAATACATACCCGGTAGTACATCGTCTCGTGTCCAGATCTTTAGCATAATCGGCATCGCAAAACCCGATTAATTCCATACTCGACTCCCTCTTAAACTTAACACCATAACTTGGAGTCGACTTCACATACCGCAACACTAACCGAGCAGCTTTAAGGTGCGGTTTTCTTGGAGCTTGAACGAATCTACTAAGCACACCAACGACATACGCAATGTCCGGTCGTGTCAAGGTCAAATAAATTAGACTTCCAATTATTTGCCTATACATGGTTACTTCTTCCAACTCTTTTCCTTCTTCGGCTCAAAGAGACCCGCTTGGTTCCATGGGTACACGTATCGGTTTGCAACTTTCCATACCGAATTTCACTAAAAGATTAACAACATACCGATTTTGGTGAAGTATAAACCCATCATTCTCGTACTCGAGCTCAAGACCAAAAAAGTGCTTTAATTTTCCCAAGTCTTTCATGAAAAAAACGAGTGCACAGATTTGTTTTTCAACTGCTCCACCACGTAGGCTAAATCACCGGTTATAATTAAGTCGTCGACATAAACGAGGACAACGGCGGTTTTGTCTCCTTCGGCTCGGACGAACATGCTGGTATCGACTATTGTAGGAACAAATCCGTTGAGTAACAAATCCGTTGAGTTCCAAAAACTTACCAATCTTACCAAACCAGGACCGCGGTGACTGTTTTAAGCCGTAAATTGCTTTCTTTAACTGACAAACATAGTTAGGAAAATTTTGACTTACAAAACCTCCCGGATGATCCATGTATATTATACGATCCAAATCGCCATACAAAAACGCATTACTAACATCCATTTGCCGGCAATTGCTAAAATTACTCGAACAGAAACGAGTTTAGCTACGGGACTAAACGTATCTTCATAATCGATCCCGTACTCTTGTGAAAAACCCCGTGCGACTAGTCGAGCCTTATATCTTTCTATCGACCCATCGGCTCGTCTTTTAATTTTAAAAACCCACTTACACGAAATCGGTTTTACATCACCCAGGCTTCGGAACAAGATGCCAGGTCTCGTTACTGGCTAAAGCATCTAACTCTTGCTTCATTGCTTCCATCCACTTAGGATCTCGTACAGCTTATTCTACCGTCTCGGGTTCGATTTCTGACTCGTTCAGACCTCCGGACAGCCGGTACATCTCCTTCGGTATTAACAAGTAAGGCGGCATTTGCATACTTCGGGCTCTGATTTCTGACTCGTTCAGACCTCCGGAAAGCCGTTACATCTCCTTCAGTATTAACTTAATACTGGTACAGCTGAGGTGCTGGTTTGACCGTTTATTTGACTAACTAACGACCCGGATCGCCATGGATCAGAACGTGGCCCGTTTCGTGTTCCTAAAACAGGTTCGGTGTTAAGTGTTTGTTCAGATTGTTCTTCTAGATCGTTGCCACCAACCTGAACCGTAACATACTCATCATACTCTTTTTGTAAGTCATGTGTGTCGGGCAAGACTTCCTTACTTGGTGACCACCATGATGAATTTTCATCAAATATTACGTCCCGAGACACATAAATTCGCCCGGTACTCGGCTCACAACATCGCCACCCTTTCTTTTCATTATCGTAACCAACAAAAATACATCTCGTTGCCTTTTTCTCCAACTTGTGTCTGAGATGCCCCGGGATGAACACGTAACACACGCATCCAAAAACTCGAAAGTAACTAACATTCGGTTGGATTTTGAACATCTTCTCGTATGGTGACTCGTATCCCATTCCTTGTTGTGGCAATCGGTTACTTATAAACGCAGCGGTACTCATTGCCTCCGCCCAAAATCTCCCCGGTACATTTTTGTTGTGCATCATGCTTCCGATCATGTCGGTTAGGGTGCGATTCTTTCTCTCCGAAACCCCTTTTTGCTCGGAGTATTAGAACACGTTAGTTGGCGTTTAATTCTATTTTCTTTTAGAAACAAAGAAAATTCACGGGATGTATATTCGCCTCCGTTATCGGAACGAAGACACTCGATGCTTCTCTTTAGATCCCGTTCGGCTTCTAACTTGAAGTCTTTGAAACGTTCAAACGCCTCGGATTTATCTTTCATGAAATATACCCACAAATATTTCAAATAATCATCAATAAATGATATCATGTAACTCATACCTTTAATTGATGACTGTTTCACCGGACCGAACACATCGGTATGAACTAGCTCGAGAGGGACTTTAGCTCGATAACTAGAAATCTCAAACGGTTGCTTATGAGCCTTTCCAAACTGACAACCGCCACAGACCACATCCGTTTTTACTTCGAGTTCGGGTATTCCCGCCACCAATTTCTTTTTCACGATTAATTGAAGTTTATCATACCCGACGTGGCTTAAACGTTGATGCCAAAGATCTGCGTTTAAATTCCTTTTCACCTTATTAACGTACGAAGTCCCGACAGACAATACATAAACCGAGTATTTCTTTCTCCTTTGAACCACCGGTATGGATTTAGTTTCGAACTTATCGATAATACTCACCTCGTTTGGCCCGAACAAAACATATCGTCTGGTATCGGTGATTTGAGGAACCGATATACCGGGAACATGAAACACGTTTTTAAGAACAAAACCACTTTCCTCAGAATCTGGTGAGAGGTCAACCTCACCGATATGAGCTATGCCGTGTCGCGAATCATCGGCTATAACTACCACCTGATTACCCTCGTACTTAACCGGGTTCTTTAACCGCTCCTTTTCACCCGTTAAGTGATTCGAACAACCCGAATCCACAATCCAATCATTTAATAAATTTAAAGAGGGTTTTACCGTAGCCGTTAACGCATGAACTTCTCCAATTCCGGCATAATGGGCCTCGACATCCCAGGCTCTTCAGTTCGATTTTGCGTTGTCGCGGCGTTTCCTTCTTCAGTTGCACTCGCTGTACAATACTTTGCGATGTGCCCTCGCATGCCACAATTATAACACTTAAAATTTTTAAACGACGGACGTTTACCCTTTTTCATGCGGTTCCAATTCTTTCGATCAACGCTTCCTTCCCGTTGGTTTTGTTCCTCGGGTTTATTTTGATCCCACGGTTTCTTTTTGTTGTAACCGTGGTTGGGTTTGAACTTTCCTTTTCCTTTTCCCGCAAACAACGCCTCGCTTTCTTGCTTCGGTACAGCGGAGACCGACACATCGGCCATCTGTTTGGCTAAGGATTCATGTCCGGATAATAAATTTTCAAATTCCGAGAGTGATGGTTGAGTCGGCCAACCTTGAACATCACCGACAAACGACTGAAATTCCGGCCTCAAACCGTGAATAATAATCCGTTTCATCCTCGCGTCTCCGATCCTTGATTGCTGATCTAAATCGGCAATCTCGCGACAAAAAGATTTCACTTTATGGAAGTACTTTGGAATCGTCATATCTTTCTGAGTAACCGAAAGCAACTCGTTTTCAAGAAGTTGTAATCGGGTGTCGTTTTTCTTCGTCAATAGTCGTTCAAGAATATCCCATGCATGCTTCGGTGTTTCGGATTCTTGAAAGTGATCTAACATCTCCTCTTCGACTGTTGTTTTTAACACGAACAACGCTCTCCCGACTTTTACTCGCCACTTCCCGATGGCACCTCCGGTGTCGTTTCTTGGCACCTGCGTTTCGGTTCCGTTGGTTACCTCCCAAAGGTCCTGACCTTGAAGGTATGACATAACACATGTCGACCAAACCCGGTAATTAGTTTGGTTCAAACGCCTGATTCCAGCGACAAACGACGTATCGGCCATCGTTTCCTTCTTCGTCGGCTTCTTTTCTCACCACTCCGATCGACTAAACTCGATTACGTACGAACGTGATCCGGTGACCGGCTCTAGATACCACTTGTTGAATCTACCACAGCAGAGTCGACTAAACTCAAGAACTGATCTTGAATATTATATGCTCTGTTGCCTTTTCTTCTTGTACACACTAGATAGAAAGAATAATATTAATATTCTTCTTGTTTGTTGATGCTGTACGTATAGCAAGAAAGAAAGAAATAAAGAATAAAAAGCTTTGGATGATGGTTGCACTTTTTCAACTTGAAAACACAGTGGCGACGAAGACTTTTTTGACGAACAAAAACAACTCAATATTATTAAGAAAAGATACACGAAAAACTTAATAAACCTATGTGAACCAAGGGTTTATGTAACACCTTTGATTCGAGTCCTACTCGTATTCAAATACCCAATTTGAATCTAACTCAAATATGTTTTAGGATAAGACTAACTTAATAAAAATAAGACAAACTTATTAATAAATAATAAACGAATTATTATTTAAATCTCCTTCAAGCCACCCCATGAGATTTACCGAACCGCCCTTAAATATCGTCTCGTTTAACATATCATCCCACTTTCTCTCATTTTATCCCATTTCTTCACAAAGGGGTTCGGTTCACCTCACACGAAATTCATCCGGGAGAAACCTTGGAGTATTCCCCAGATTTCAGTGAAAAATCATCCGAGAGAAACTCGGGGTGGTTTTCCCTCCAGGGGCCGGTCGGTTCCATTTTTTCCCAACCTCTCCACGGCTCCAACTTCGTCCTCTCTTATGGTTAAAGCGGACCATGAATTGTAGTTATCAGGATTTGTAAAAAGCTTGAACTTTAGTCGATGTTTCAGGTGTTTTGAACAAAAAGAAGCCTATTTGGTTGGTTGTTTGTTGCCTCCAATTCTAGCACTCAAGTTTCATGTCTGAGATTGACATCCAAATTCCAACTGCCTTTGGTATGTTCACACATTATTTATTTTGTGTAGAAGAAGTAAATCAGTATTATTATTTATTATATATTTTGTGTGCAAGTAAGATCCATTTGCTGAGGCAAATGCTGAGAACTCGGGTGCGGCGGGGTCAAAGGAATACGTTCATATACGTATACAACAACCAACGCAATGGTAGAAAAAGCCTGACAACTGTCCAAGGGTTGAAGAAAGAGTTTAGCTACAATAAGATCCTTAAAGATCTCAAAAAGGAGTTTTGCTGCAATGGTACTGTTGTTCAAGACCCTCAACTTGGCAAGGTAACCACCTCATTTACTCTCTCCTTTTTATATACGCTGTACGTATTTATACGTTATGCGCTGCATTAACATACGCTATGCAGGTGATCCAACTTCAAGGTGATCAAAGGAAGAATGTATCAACCTTCCTCATTCAAGTAATGATTGTATACACAGATATTTTGTTTTAATATTTAGAAAAAAAATAAGGGTGATTTGTTTGTTTTTCCAGGCTGGCATTGTGAAGAAAGAGCATATCAAAATTCATGGTTTCTAGATAACTGACATGGGAACATAGTACTACTGTGCTTGCAACTTGTGCTGTATCTAACCAATTTTCTCTCATTATCTGCTGGAATCTATTTACTTATTTATTATATTTTTTGTTTTATGTATAATAACCAATTGCTTGAAAAAATTATATTCTGTAAAATCTTGAAAATAATCTGCTACTGTTCCTGAATTGTAAGTATTGTTCAGGGCAAAGCTATATATTTTTTGTTCTGATTATGTAAACAAGAAGCAGCTATATGCTCATAATGTACATAATTTGTGTTATAACTGGTTTTATGCCATTTGTTAATATAATAATATTGGTTTATATACTTCAGCTGTGTTCTTGTAATGTAAATTACACCTGTCCCATTTTTCAACAATTGATTTGATTTGGGTACCCACACTCAAAAAGACTCAAACTTGCTAACTTAGTGTATGCTTGGATTGAGTTTAAAAACAACTTATTGGCTTGTTTTTTTAAGAAGCAATAAGTTAAAAAGGTGTTTTGCAATCATAAAAATCTTTCTTATTTTAACTTTTGAAAAAGTTAAAAAGCTGTTTTTTAAAAGCCACAAGCTAGGTTGCACGGAAACGCGACCCACCTGCCGTACCCCGTCCCAGAAACTCGCCGGGGACGGAAACACCGACGGGGACAGCAGGAAACGTTTCTTGACCGTTTCCTAATATTTGGGGACGGTCGTTGACCGTTTCGAAAAGCTGGGGACGGTCAACAAACGATTCCGGGACGTATCCGATGAATTCCGGCGCCGGAAACCGATGGAAGAAGAATGAAGAAGAAGAGGCGGCCAGATTATTTTAAAGTATTTTAGGTTAAGTAATAGGTTTAGGTTTTTACATTAAACTCCTTGATCTTTCAATTATTTGCATGTAGTCTCTAAACTTTGTTAAATAGTATTAAATTAGGTTCTACATTTTAACATTTAACCCTTACTATCTAGACTAGTTTATATTTGGTTATCAACTTATAATTTTATACATAAAATGTTTAAATGACATTATATATAAATAAAAATAATATATTTATTTATTGTTATTAATAATTAATTACCTATGTAATATATATTTTTATTTTTTTAATAATTTTTTTGTCGTACCCGTGCCGTACCCGTTTCTTGATTTTTTGAGTTTTGTCGTTTCTCGTTCCCGTACCCGTGCCCGTTTCCCGTTCCCGTACCAGCTCCCGTGCAACATAGGCCACAAGTCCTGACTTTTTTAAAATGACTTTTAAAAAAGCCAATAAGTCAATATGTTGCTTTGAAACTCAATCCCAAAGATAACTTATAGTAGAATGGTTGATATCTTTTTATCCATAAATAAAACTTAATTACTAATTAAACTATTTTAATACAAGATAAATGAATTTAAATTGAGTTCAGAAAACCTAGTTGAAGAAACATGGATCTATTCCCCTTAACGGGTCCTAGATCCGATGAGTCAACAGGGTAGGATACGGTTAACTGCTGATACGATACGCCTTGATCTTCTTCTCCGGTTGATCAGATCTGCCATATAAAAATGGGGTAGTGGAGGTGACTGCTAAGAGAATGAACTCTTGTTTACAGACACAAAAATATGTGGGAGCCAAGGGTCCAAGAGAATGTCCTTTCAATGTATGATAAAGGCTCCTTATATAGGGACTCTATGGCTACCATCATGAACCCTAACCTTTATTGGGCCAGGCCCGGTCAGGGGTTACCTCCACAAACCCCCAGCCCAATGAGCCTAATTAGTAGACAATAATAATAATGTAATAAACATAACATATTATGTAATATATAAGTGGTCGTACCGGGTTTGACGTACTCTACACCTACAAGTCCCCCCAGTCCAGTGCATCTCTAGGGTGTGCAAGCGGTTTGGTGAAGTGCTGGACTTTATGAGGAATGCTCAGGAGCGAGGAGTAGTGCTTTTTTGACCCAATGCTTTCTATATGGACCTTTTTGCATGTGCGTCTACTTTGCTTCGGGTTGTAAGAGGTTTTAAATCATGATGGTGAGTTTGGCACGCGGGCCTTTTTATCATAAGATGGCACGCATGTCATTAATTCGGCGCGTGGCCATAAGGGTTTTTTATAAGGATTCCCAACATTTAATTTAGCCGTGGCGTTGGCATTAGCCTGTAGCCGTGGCGTTGGCATTAGCCTTTAGCCGTGGCGTGTGGCGTTGGCATTAGCCTGTAGCCGTGGCGTTGGCATTAGCCTGTAGCCGTGGCATTGGCATTAGCTTGTTATTTGGACGTCTTCCATCCAAAGATGACACGCATGTCACTTTCGGCACGCACACCGGGTATAATAAGATGTCTTCCATCCTCGGGCGAATTATGAGGTGTGCCCAACCTTATATTTGGATGTCTTCCACCGCGCTAATGTGGTGGTGATATACCATGATAGTCCTCCAGTTCATTCCTGCTAAGTAATGTTAGTAACATTGAACTTGTAATAGTAAACTTGTTAACAATATTTCAATTAAACGTGCGGACGGGTATAAACAACTTTTTATATCATGACAAAAATGATATTCGTTGTTTTTGAGATGCCATATGAGATTAAACAATTTCTCATAATCATTTTTTATTAATAATCGTTCCAAAAATTTGATAATACTTACGTTTATTAGTAAAGTCTATGACAACTCCATTTCATTTCATAAACTAGTATCTAATATTAGTTTATTAATAAAAATGAAAATTGTGTCAGGACATGATTTGGGCACCCATGCGGTTTTTTAATGAACATCTTATTCACTCAAACATTTTCTTTTGTTTTTATTTTGTTCCTTATTTAAACAAAATCAATATAAATAAAAAATTAAAGGATTTTTGAGAAACTTACTTTTTTGAGAACCAACACCGTCTGATGAGGAAAGCATTCCATAAGACAAAACGTGTTCCGCGCCTCTTACGCGAATGATGCTCTCTATAGTTGACTCCAACCTTTATTATACTTTTAATAACCTTGAGGGGGTAAAATGTCAATTGTTCAAACCCCAACTTAGTTAACAAAATAAATATGTCATAATAGGTGAGGCACTATTATGAAAATTGAGATTTAAATCCACTTTTGTTTCCATACTTCCTCCACCACAGCACGTGCTACATGACCATTTATTATTCGAGTGTACATATGTAGTGTTTATATTTCTTCTTGATAGAGGTCTTCGTAGAACTGTGGAGAGTAGCATGGCGAGGACGGTGAAATACAGCAGAGTGCTTGGTTCTAGTCGGGAAACGTATGTGATCCGTGGTTGCTGGCTCTCGCCCGCGGGCACGAGCGTATGGCTCACCGTGTTAATTTTTGGTAACTCACCGGAGTGTGTAAATGACCCGCGGATGACACTCATGTGGCGTATCTAAGTGTTTGCTGGGCTCGTATAAGTGACCCGCATGGCACTCATGCGGCCCGTCGGAGTCCGCAGAAACTTTGCATGTAAGGTCGTGATTAACCTGCATGAGCATATGTTCCGCGGAGGCGGAACGATTCTGCGGAAGCTTGTACGTGAGGAAACTTTGACCCGCAATAGATTGAGTTAACCCGCCAGAGCGAGCAAGTGATGAGTATGGATCCCGCGGATGCGGGCTAGTGCGTTAAATGCACGTATGTGGTATGCGGTGGCAAGTGTTAGTCTGTTGGTCCATTCGTATGGCCCGCAATGATCACTGATGACACCCCGGTAGTGTATATACACTTCTCTTTATTATTGTTAATCATGCCGGAGCATGTAAGTGACCCGCCAATCTCGCATGTCACAACGGAAGTTGAAACTGATCCTCCTTAACCTGTGGTGGTCAGAGAATTACCAGCGTTGGCTGAAACTGAGCCTGCTGTAACTTTGTCCGGAGCTTTCTCATGATCCGCGGAAGTCGTGGTGTACCCGCAATATTTTTCGTGCGAAACTTGAATTGATCTGCGGGGTAGTTTAATCGACCAGCGGGGCGAAGTTCATATTCTGAAACGCGTGTTACCCGCGGTGATCATGTCGGAGTTTTTACATGGCCTGCGGGAGCCGGACTTGACACGCTGAAACTTTGCTCGTGGGTGCGGAAGCCGGATTGACCCGCCGTCTCTTTGCTCAGAGTGTACACGTGATCCGCAAAAGCCGGATTTAACACACGGAAGCTCTTGTTACCCGCAACGGAGTTTGTCCGTTGCCCGCGGGTGTTGGGTTTTGCATGCTGCTCGGAGGAGCTAAATTTTGATCTGATGGGTTTTGCAAGGAGCTAAAGTTTATCCGGTGATGTAAATTTTCTCGTGGAAGGTATCTTCACACATCCCATGGTTTCGTAATGTTGTCCCCAATACCAGACAAAGATGAGTCACATGTCCCCACTAAAAGTTGTACTTGTGCCCTTTGCTTTTTCCAGGGCCGGCCCATGGGCCAGCCAACTCAGGCTATCGCTTTGGGCCTCCAATTTTGTTAGGCCTCCAATTCTTATATAATGTATATAATATATAGGTTAAAAATGGGCCATAAATTTAAATAAAGGCCCAGTTCTTTTCTATTGTTAAAAATGGGCCAAACACACTAAAGGAGGATGACCCAATTCCTTTCTAAAATCATACGTGAACTGTGAATGCTTGAAAGGATTTAAAAAAAAAAGAAAAAAACCAAAAAGGAAGGACGACAATCAGAAGCTAGGGCTGCCAAAAACTGAAGCGACCTGGAGATTACAAGTTCCAAGCCTCCAAGTTCTAACTTCATCATTGTGTCCATTGTGTTGTTGAATATTAAAGATGAAGAATTCTTCATATTCCCCCTACCTCAAATTGATTGTAAGATTTATTTTGAGTACTTGAATCTGAAATTCAATAATTCTAAGGCTTGATTTTGATTCTTAAAATCTAAAATCATTAAGGTGGAAACCCTAATTCGAAGGTGTGATCGGAAGCCGGAAGCCCCAATTCTTGATTTGATATTTTTTGGTGCTAAGGCTTGACTACAATTCCTACGGACCTGAAGCCTTAAAGGTACGTAGCCTACTAATTTCTATTTTGAATTCGTTTATAATTTGTGCATAGTTCCTGATTTTTGTTACTTAGACCTTCTGTGAATTTCATGCTATTAGTTTGCATCAAATAAAGCAAGAAAAGTAAATTTCATATAAATGTGATTACATAGAAAATTTTTATTTAAAAAAAATATATTTAACTCCGCCAACTATAAACTTAATAGTTTATTATCGCTAGTCCCAAGCCCGAGTAAAGGAGGAGGGTTTATATCAAAGTGTTTTTAAAAAAAGGCCTCAATATTTTCGTTCGCTTTAGGCCTTCAAAAACGTTGAGACGGCCCTGGCTTTTTCACCCATTGTATATTATAATAAATCGGGAGAAAATCAAACGTTAAGTCTCGAAAATATAGATCTCTAACTTTTTATTAGATTAATAATAGGTGCAGATCTAGTTGGGAGTGACCAAATGCACAGGTGAATAATCTTTTATCTAGATTTTTCTAGATTTTTCTGACCACAGAAATAAAGTAGATACGTTTAGCGAGCATGCGGCCCTCTATGGCGTGAATCGCCGGAATGCGCATGCGGCTGGTCTTGGATATGCGGGAGCACATAAGTGATCCGCTATTTAACGTTTAGCGCGCATGTGGCCTGCTATGGCGTGAATCGTCGGAACGCGCATGCGGCTCTTCTTGTTGCGGAGCGAAGCACATGTAATTATGCGTTTTTTTTATAAGGGACCCCAACCTTTATGCGGTTTTTTTTATAAGGGTCCCCAACCTTTATGCGAGTTTTTTTGTACGGGTCTCCAACCTTTATGCGAGTTTTTTTTTGTAAGGGTCTCCAACCTTTATGCGAGTTTTTTTTGTAAGGGTCTCCAACCTTTATGCGAGTTTTTTTGTAAGGGTCTCCAACCTTTATGCGAGTTTTTTTTTGTAAGGGTCTCCAACCTTAATGCGAGTTTTTTTATAAGGGTCTCCAACCTTTACGCCGGAGTGTTGACATGCGGATCGCGGTACTCGCGGGTCGTGTTGCGGACGCCGAGTTTTGACATGCGGATCGCGGTTCTGACTCGCGGGTCGCATTGCGGACGTCAGAGTATTGACATGCGGATCGCGATACTCGCGGGTCGCGTTGTGGACGCCGGAGTTTTAACATGCGGATCGCGGTAATCGCGGGTCGCGTTGCGGACGCCGAGTTTTGACATGCGGATCGCGGGTACTCGCGTGTCGCGTTGCGGACGCCGAGTTTTGACATGCGGATCGCGGTTATGACTCGCGGATCGCATTGCGGACGCCGGAGTATTGACATGCGGATCGCGGTACTCGCAGGTCGCGTTGCGGACGCCAGAGTTTTGACATGCGGATCGCGGTACTCGCGGGTTGCTAGAGTTAACAGCTTGGTTACCGAATCGAGTTTCGATACCGCGGGATGGCGAGTTTACCTGGCGAAGGTGGCCTCAATTCCAATGGTTTTTGTAAACCCATCACGGTCTCAACCGTAATACAATAATGTATAGATCTGACTTTTGATGTGACCTCGCATGTGTACTGCCCGAAGCAATTTCTAGTCAATTTAGGCTGTACTATGATATAAGCACTCATGTCAGAAAAAAACTTAATTGATTTTCTAGCCACAAGCCGTTTGTCAATTTCTAGATGCACAGTTTCATAAGTTGTAGAAGTTTGGATCTAATAAAAAACAGTGGATCTAGCAATTTTTGACCACGAGAATTAGGTGAGTTTTACAATTGGAATCAGATCTGGGATCTACATACGTGAAAACCTAGATCTGAAAATTTTTCCCATTGAAAACTTTGAAACCAAATTCAGATCTGAAATTTGCAATTTAAAATCTCAAATCTGTAAAATAGATCTGAGGCTCGGAATAGAGAAGAACAAAGAGTGATTCGTTGTCGTGTCCCACGGATGGCGCCATTGAAGAAACATGGATCTACTCCCCTTAACGGGTCCTAGATCCGATGAGTCAACAGGGTAGGATACGGTTAACTGCTGATACGATACGCCTTGATCTTCTTCTCCGGTTGATCAGATCTGCCATATAAAAGTGGGGGAGTGGAGGTGACTGCTAAGAGAATGAACTAAACAAACACAAAAATATGTGAGAGCCAATGGTCCAAGAGAAGGTCCTTTCAATGTATGATAAAGACTCCTTATATAGGGACTCCATGGCTAGCATCATGAACCCTAACCTTTATTGGGCCAGGCCCGGTCAGGGGTTACCTCCACAAACCTCCAGCCCAATGAGCCTAATTAGTAGACAATAATAATAATGTAATAAACATAACATATTATGTAATATATAAAAAGTCGTACCGGGTTTGACGTACCCTACACCTACAGTGTTTAAAACCAAGAAAGCATTTCTTTCTCAAAAGAGAGTTACAATATGATTGCAGAAAACAGTATCATTAAAGAAAAAAACAATTAGAAAGACGAATTAAAAACTTTGGTGCAGTAATTATTCATCATTCAAAGATATCTAAAATCCAGAAAATTAAAGTAGTATATAGACAATAACACTGTTGTTAATATGTAGGTCAACATTACAATTTTAACAAGCCATAGAAGTCAACGGAAACAAAAGACAGCTTTCATAGAAAACAGCAAGAAACAGTCTAAATTCACACATTGCTTTGCTTATAGTACTTAGTGTCCAGAACTTGTTTACCACACATTGCACAAACCCCTGCATTCACAATCATTGATAACATTTTATGTTATTATACAACTTTGTAAAGATGATGAAAGTTAAAAATGAGAAACGAAAGAATAGATATGGATTATAATGTGACATTTACCTTTAGAGTAGGCACATGTATGGCAATACTTGCCATTTTGGTGCACTTGCTGCTTGCAGATGATACACTTGGTTGTTCCTAATGGTGACCATCTACAAACAAAAATAAAATAATAATATTAGTTACACAAAATGTTAAATTTGATCAATCACATGCTGCTCTTTGTGCATAGTTGCATATTTTGACTTATAGGTGTCAATTTCAACCTGTTTACTTTTCAATGGGTTGTGTATGCAAGTTAACAACGGGTCAAACTGGTCAAGCAGGATGAGAGTTGTCCAAAGTGTATCCAAAATAGAATTATCCAAAAAAATAAGATTATCAACATATATATTAGTTATTTTGAACGGAAAAAGTGTTTCAAGTTAACACTCAACACAATCCAATTTGACCCACTACCCAATGCACCAACCCGTTTGTTTTCAACCTATAAACAATCGAGTCAAGTAGAACTGTAGAAGTGAAGGTAGCGTAACTCCTTTGTACTGATTTAAACTACCAATCATCATGAAACTATACCTGACTAAACTCATGCGCATCTTCACTAGAAGCTTCGATACATATTCTCTTATTTTCTTTAACATAACTCTATGATAATCTACTTATTTTGTTTGTGTTGCACTGTTGCTAGTTACTTTTTATGAATATGAAGTTCAAGCATAGGCCGGGTCTAACCCCTCGTGGGAAACATCTCTTGTACTGTATGTCACTATTAGCCGCTACCTACTCACCAACTCCTGTCATACCACGTGCATAGCCTGCAGTTGGTGGAAAAGGAATATTACACAGCAGGCCTGGTCACTGTCAGCCGCTGCCTACCCACCAACTACCAGCATGGCACGTGTGTAGGCCACAGTTGGTAGAACAGGAATACTATTCAACCGGCTTATACCCTCTTGGAAACCTACCTTCGGCTATAAATACCCCAAATGGTATGATCATCTCATCTTATCTTGTATCTTACATCTTATACCTATATCTGCTCTAGCAATCTCTTAATATACCCTTATATTCAAGAGCAATCTAGTCTGATTCTCACGCCGGAGGGTGGTCACAAGGAGGTACCCCCCCCTTCTCAGTGACGAGCTCACGGTGTCTGTTTTGCAGGTTATCAGAAGAACCATCTTTGCCGGGTCTAACCCATCGTGGGAAACATCTATTTAACCCCCAGATTATCCGTAATCTGCCCGGGGTCGATTGGTGTTTCTTCATTGGCGCCATCCGTGCATAAAAGCTAGAACTTCATTTCTTTTCAGTTTTTTCAAACTTCTGGAAAGATGGTTAAAGAAACTCCGGTAACCACAACCCCAGCTACTGGGGGGAATACCGGCGACTACACAGTTTTTACGAACACTACCCCGGTTACCCAAGCCGGGGCAAGTGCAGTAAATTTTACAAACACTACCCCAGTTACCCAAGCTGGGGCAAGTGCAGTAAACAATCGCTCACTGGGATTCACCGATACCCAGTTAGAGAGACAACGAACGAGGCTCCCCCGCCAAACACTCGATGAAGTTAAAGCGTGGGCGGAAGCACGTCAAAATGAATTCCAAGCTGAGTTGGATGAACGCTTACGTTTACTCCAACAGGCTGATGAATTCGTAGAGTACTTTGACGATGATTCGGAGGAATCCGATAGTGACGCAAACCCTCGTCATAGGGCGAAAGGGAAGCGTAAGGAAACGGACTCCCAACCGAGAAGGCATTTTGGAAAAACCTTTAAACCAAAAAACGCGGGTGGAAACCCACGTGACTTCAAAACATTTAGACCAACTGCGGCAAATGCGGGAACGTCCAAATTTGCAAGGGACATTGCGGAAGCAATCGCCCCGAAAAGTGCCAAACAGATGTCCAACATCGGCACTTACGATGGTATATCTGATCCAGACGATCATTTAAACAGATTCATAGCGGGGGCAACCGTCAGTAATTGGACGGAACCTACGTGGTGTTACATGTTCCAAATGACGCTTGTTGGGCCAGCTAGAGCATGGTTCGATCGTCTACCGGTCAACCACATCTACGACTGGGCAGACTTCCAACAGAAGTTTAGCCAACACTTCAGCCAACAAAGAAAGTATACCGAAGAGCAATGGACAATCCTCAAATGCATTCGAGAGGAAGATGAATCTTTGCCAGACTTCATCACTCGCTTCAACTCAAAGAAGCTAAGTCTGGGTAATATTAGCGAAGATCTTGTTCGCGCTGCTTTCATCCAGGGCTACGAACGACCCAGAGCTCATCCGCACCTTAACGGGTAAAGATGGCATGCCATCCACATGGGATGCCATCATGATAGCAGCTAAACGCTTTGTGGAAACGGAGAAGCAACTGGGTAGAGATCTCCCCCAGAGCACAAACCTCTACACCCAGAAAACAAGAGAAGACAACGTCCTTACCGCCCGATTAAACAAAAAGCGGAAGCTAGGCATTTGGCAGTCAAGGGTAAACTTTGACACCTCATCCGGCTTGCAACATCGGTTAGGCGGAAGGGATAACATACAGTCGAACCAGAACTCCAGATGGACGCCACTCACCAAAAGCGTCACCGAGATATTCGCCACTGAGGAGCTCCCATGGCCAAAGGCTCCAATAATCCGACATCGTCACAATGCTGATCGGAGCAAATACTGTGACTTTCACAGGACAAAAGGCCACAACACTGAAGAATGCACAGACGTAAAGGACATCGTCGAAGCATTTGTCAGAGATGGGACGCTCGCACACCTCGTGGCGTAACGAACGCTGAGCAGGCTGATGCGTGTAGAACCCCAGCTGGGGAAAACACGAATAAAATTGCAGCTTCAATGCCGAAGACTACATACTGCGTAAACAACGAGAT